>NC_134249.1:20777142-21082738 GCF_965152275.1 Natator depressus | reverse complement strand
CACAAAAAATGACCAACTGTATATATCAATTGCATATTTTTATATCTGACCATGTTTGTAGTTGAATTTTTTCAATTAAAAGTAATTTTAAAAAAAAAAGTTTCTTCACATACCATCTAACTTCATTTGTTCTGGGCAATAATAGTGTATCACAGCTAGAAGAGCAGCACCATCACTGCCATCCTTCATCAGGTCTTCAAGTAATGGAAAATAAGGTAATTGCCTGCTTGAAAGATGGTCTCGTCGATAACGCACCTAAATAAAAGACACAGTCATATTATGCGAATAAGAGGTCCAATGTTTTATTGAATAATTACTGAAATACCCTACGGTGCATCTTTAGTTTTAATTGGTTATATCTACTGTGAATCATTTAGAATGTTAGCCTCTTCCCTCAATGGAAGTCAAGTTTGAATACTATTATACTTAGTTTTTAACATTTTTCCGTAACATTTGAAAGCACTCCCCAACACTAAATCTAACCTAAACTAAAAGCAGATTAAGTCAAGCTCCACCCACTTAGAGGTGTGAGTGCAACAGCTCAAATACAAAAGACAAAGACTACTAGGCCAAACCCACTTAAAACTTGAAAAGCCAATGCAAAACTTAATCATGGCAAGGGTGTCACATTCTCATTTGTCCCCTACTAATATCAACCCAGACCTCACAGGCAAGGAGTTATCTGGATCAAACATCTCTTGAATGGATACTGAATACCACAGAAAATTTCATCAGAGCTTTGTACAGCAGAAAAACAAATTTGGGGTTGGATTTTCAAAAGTGATCAGAAATGACAGCAAAATTAGAGGCCACAGAAGTTAGTGGCAAAACTCCCAAAGATTTCAGCATGAGCAAGTCAAGTCAATACTGAGCACTTCTGAAAACCCCACCCTAAAGATTCTGGGAAGTAGGAGCTGACTACTCAAAGTCATCTAACTACAGAAAGTAAAATCATTTGGAAATCCTGCTAGGTAATTTTCCAATCTAAAAATTATTTAATGTTAATATTATTAAGAAGTCACATGCTGGTTAGTAAAGTACCTCAGCAGTTTAAGAGTGTGCTGTTTAAGTTCTAGCTAATTAATGGAATGACATCACAAATGATTACACTATGAATCCTAGCAGAAATCCTTTTTAGAATGAAAATATTCATTTATACATAAAAAAAATCTACATTTGAGAAACTATTTTGACTACTATAATCTGGTCTACTATGCCACTATATTCTACTCTAAATATATACATAAAATGTATTTATTTTTAAAAAACTTTTTTTCTGAATGATACTATACATTCTGCAAGACAACTCAGGAAAGGTGTGTCGTTCTACAAATATATATTATATATATATATATATATATATATATATATATATATATATATATATTTGAGGATGGCACCGGCTGAGAAAAATTCTGTTCAATGGAACAAAGGTCACTCACTAACAAATTAAAAAGTAAGAAATTAACTAGGTGACAGCATATTTCAAGTTACGTTATTTAATACATAAAGTTTAGCTTTAAGTTTCCATTGCAAAGGATATATAGCTCTTTAAGTCTGTTAAATAATATCTATATTGTATGAAGAGAGGTAAACAATATTTGCTACACTGTAGGCAAAGCTATCTTAATTTTTTTGGTAGAACATTTGTTTTCTTTACCATGTGCAGATTTGTTTTTTTCCCCAGCCTGGAGCTCTCCATACATACGTAATATAATGTTAATCATACTGTACCACACGCGCATACTCCAC
The DNA here is from genome assembly GCF_965152275.1 of Natator depressus. NCBI lineage: Eukaryota > Metazoa > Chordata > Testudines > Cheloniidae > Natator > Natator depressus. The sequence goes on along the minus strand of NC_134249.1, from coordinate 21,080,986 downwards.
TGGTTCCAGCATGCAGTGCGATAGGGCATGCATCAGATCAGGCTTACACAAAAAGAAATAGTAAGATGATGATGATGATGATGATGATGATGATGATGATGAATCAGAGTCATGAAACAATCAAATCTATTATGCACTGGAAATGTGGTTGCGAAATCAAATAAAATGAGTACCTATACTAAGGTGATCTGGTTAGTTTAAAAAGTGTATTATTTACACATTATTCAGTAGAGTTAAGCAGTTTAATGGTGAACTTCAAAGATTTCTCTTTAAACCTAAGACTACTAAAATGGAGAAGTTTTATATCCATTTTAAATATAGTGCCTATATTATATTTTATTACATTTGAGCCAGTCATTAGCAATCCTTAGCATTCCAAACTACAGGCTTCCTCATTTCCTTTACTGGCGTGAAAGACATTACATTCACAATAAAAAATAGAGTCTGAACGATCCACTCCATTCTAAATAGTTATTTTCAATCCATTATTCTCTTAAACCTGTGTCTTCCATGCTGAAATGACTGTTTAATTTCAGTATAAAGTGGAGTATCCCTGCTATAAAATTAAAGCATTGAAAGTGACATAATGGAGGGCACACAGTCCAGGGTGATCTACAGGGCACTGGAATGGTAGTCAAGGAGATTCTATTCCTCACTTTGCCACTGACTTGCTTTGAAACTTTGGGTAAGTCACTTCCATTCTCTGTGCCTGTTTCCTCTCACACCTTTTGCATGTCTTGACTATTTAAACTGCAAGTTCTTTGGGCAGGGATTGTTCCTTGCTGTGTGTTTGTACAATGCCTTGCACAACAGGGCCCCAATCTCAGTTGGTGCCTTTAGGTATTAATGAAATACAAATAGATATTTTGACTGCTCTCTTGATGCAGCACAGATCATGAATCTCAGATAAGCAAAGTCAAATTCAAACATGTGTTTGGACTGATATTAAGCATAAAATATTATATCCTAAAATGAAAATATTTATAAAATAATTAATTGAAATGGGTTTTTCAATCTATTTTTTGGTGACTGCAACATCATTATGGCAGAAAAAATAGGGGCCCCTAACTCTCCTGTGAAATCCGCCTGTTTAATGAAGTCTGGTAGCATAAAGCAACACTAAAAGCAGCATATCCAGCCATTGGAGAATTCCCACAGTGTATGGGAATTTAGGGTTGCCACTGCCCCTCTTATGCCACCTATCCCTGAATCCAGCTGATCCTAAAGGCCATGCTAATTTGTCAGCAACTAGCCTGGCAGATCGAGGCTTGGGAAGGGGAAAGACAACTTACAGCCACCTTTGTATATCCCTTTGGACCTGCATCAAACCCTTCTGGTTCAGACCAGAGAATATAGCTCACAAAGTCTTCTGGACACATTACTTAGGTTCAGGGGAAGCTAAGGATCGTCTATAGACATGATCAGCACTAGGTTTTAAAAGTTTCATACTTTTTCCTGTTTTAGGATCTTTCAAATTATTTTACTTTTCAGGCCACTTCTAAACAAAGAGCCATTAGTGTGAAGTACCATTGTTTTAGTCTGGGTATGAAGCACTAGGTAAACACCTGGCTACAGTGTCACTTGTGGTACAGACAGACAAGTCATGGGTATGAGGGTAAAAGCACAGATTTGACCACCCTATGGCAGTTCTTTGTTTCAGATATTTAAATAATTTAATTTGGACCTCATATTTGGCTCAAACAAATAAAATATGGGAATGGTGTGTGTGGGACTAACCAAACCAGCAGTTCTTTGCAGAAACACAGGAATGACTGAGGGATGAGCAACTGCATTTACTGTGCCCGCCCCTCCCAAATTTGGCACTCTTTCCAGTTTACAACCAAGATGATGGTTCCCATACTCCCTAGATGATGAAAATGATGAACAAAGCAAATACTGTAAGAGACAGGGAAGGGATATCACAGCCAAGGAGGAACTGAGGAACAGGAGAACACAGAATGTTAACATACAGAGCCCTACCAAATTCAAGGTCTATTTTGGTCAATTTCGTGGTCACGGGATTTAAAAAATCATAAATTTCATGATTTCAGCTATTTAAATCTGAAATTTCACGGTGTTGTAATTGTAGGGGTCCTGACCTAAAAAGGAATGGGGGGGGGGAGGGGGAAGAGAAGGTTGCAAGGTTATTGCGGGGAGGTTGCGGTACTGCTACCCTTACTTCTGTGCTGCTGCTGGCGGTGGCGCTGCCTTCAGAGCTGGGCAGCTGGAGAGCAGCCGCTGCTGGCTGGGTGCCCATCTCTGCAGGCAGCAGTGCAGAAGTGAGGATGGCATGATATAATACTGCCTCCTTTCTGCGCTGCTGCCTGCAGAGCTGGGCACCCAGTCAGCAGCAGCGCAGAAGTAAGGATGACATGGTATGTTATTGCCACCCTTACTTCTGTGGTGCAGCTGGCGGGGCACTGCCCGCAGAGCTGGGTGCCCAGCCAACAGCCACTGCTCTTTGGCCACCCAGCTCTGAAGTCAATGCAGAAGTCAGGGTGGCAATACTATGACCCCCCTAAAAAACCTTGTGACCCCCTTCAACTCCCTTTTGGGTCAGGACCCCCAGTCTGAGAAACGCTGGTCTCCCCTGTGAAATCTGTATAGTATAGGGTAAGAGCACACAAAACACAGATTTCATGGGTGGGAGGGAGGGAGGGGGGACAACCAGATTTCACAGTATATGATGCGTTTTTCATGGCCGTGAATTTGGTAGGGGCCTATTCATATAACTTGCTACCCCAGCCAAAAGCAAGTAGATTTGTACAATGTAAGTTCAATTCCATTAAAAATCTCTTTTCATGTAGATACTTCTGCCAACAGGTGGAAGGAAAGTCTCCCTGGATCAGGCCTAAAAATATGTTAATTATGTTTCTCCCTAGTATGTTGCCTCTACTTTCATTAAGTCACCAAGGATGCACTTCCACCAGCTGCAGTAACTTAGTGTTCAAATGTTTTACCATCATGTCTTCTAACCCACCTCACTGGACAATGGTGTCCTACATTTGCTGGGTTACCAACGGAGTAAACACCAGCAAGGGAAGGCTCAAGCCTTCTGTTAACTGAGTTAAGATTCTAAGGGTGTTATTGTTAAATAAAACAGAAAGTTAATAAATAGTTTGAATTTTTTTTTAACAAAGTTGTAGCTACAAAGCGTTATATGAGGGAGTGCAAGCAACGCATCTAATTAGTTACTAAAAAATTTAAGTACCTATTAAATTTAAACTGACCAGTTTTTATATCACCTTAGTGCTGTAATAAATAATTGTCTACCTTGAGCAAAAAACACAATTCCGAAAACGTCTAATTTTCTCTTACTGTAATTTTATTTCACCCTATCCCTCACTCTTGTATTTTTAACACAATTCTGAAGTCCTGAAATGCTGTATAGTGATGATTATGCTGTATGTACAGTATGTAAAATCATGTTATGGAAACTAAACTTTATTTCCAAAAACCTTAACTAGAAAGGTTTTTAACTTTTTTGTCTAACCAGCATTTTAATGGAAGCAAGCACTCTGAAAAAAGTTTAAAAGCAATGGTTTTGTGGAAGACAACTGGTGTAAAAAGTAGTTCACTTACAGGTACTAATTTCCAATACCATTTGGAAGGAGACTGCTCAGGAAGCAAGGAAAGGAATGTAGGAATAGGAGAGGAACATCAGCAGAGCAAATTATACACAGCAATACTTAAATGCACTTAAGCAATGAACACTTTCATATTTTAGAGGGATTTTAGTCCAAAATATCAGTTTTAAAGTATTACAGTGAAATCCAAGATGTTCAACTGATAGCCAAATTGTAACAGGATCCTTAAGACCACTTGTAAGTTAAAAAAACTACATAAACCTTTAAAATTGATGCATGTTATTGTGTCAAAGGATCTGAAAAAATAGTAACTCTTCCTCAATATGGAAAGTAAAACATCTTTGCCTCATTTATGCATATTACAATTGTATCACTTTACTCAACAGTGCCAATTTGAGGGATAAGTATGGGAAAGCTATTTTTAGGATTCATTAAGACATAAATTGAGATTATCAGTATTATATTTATTTATATTTGAGGAAAATCCATTTTACGTTCTCCAGTAATGAAAGTGTACTATATCTTTGCAACATTAGTGCATTGTGACATAAGTTAAGGGGGAACAGGGTAAAAATTGCACACATACACAAATATACCATTCGACTGCTTAGAACATACTTATTAGAGTTAGGTTAACCTCCTGAATTTCCTTGCTATAGTCATTTTATGCACAAAGAATCTGTGCCTGAAAGGACTTCAAAAACATACGCTGTATGTTTTGTGGTATTGAAATTGAACTGTATTTATCAAAATCACAGCATTCAAAGTTTGAACAAGCTATTTCAATTCTAACCAGAACTTAAAAAGATAAGTCAAAAGGCACTAACAGGATTAAAGGGAAGTAAGGGCATTGCAGATAAATAGAAAACAAACTGTATACACAAAATCTCAAACGAATTTCACTGGGGAAGATGCCTCATACGAATTTTATAAAAAAAGTACTGAGTACATTTATATCCGATTCCACATCATGATTTCAGTTTTAACTCACAAGATTCATAATTCAGCTACTAAGAAAATTAAATATATTTTACCTTTTGGTGACCTGGGCTTTCCAGTAATTGCTGTTTTAATTTGACCTCTTTCTCTGTTATCTCTCTCATTTTAAGGTTCACCTAAAATAGTTGGGAAAAGAGAATAAAAAAGCAATTGCATACCAATTTCCAGAAGTCATCACTTAACATAATGATCAATCTTTATTTCCCACCATTGTAGAAATATGACTCATAATACCCATGATTTTGGGTTTTTTTAAACTCTGCTTCTGAATTCAACTGACATTCCACTGATATAGGTAAGTTTTGCAGCAACATAAGGTACAGCTTTGCAAATACAACTGCTTAATTAGTAATATAGCCATAACATAGTAATTTCTTCCAAAAAATGTTCAAATGTATTTAAAATAAATCCTTAGAAATGAAAATGTTGTAAGTGTAAATTTACATTCTTAGTTCTCCTGAGAGAGGCAGGTATGTTTCTACAATATAAACTATAATTCAATTAACTTTCATCTTTCATTGTGTATATCACTATTACACAACAAAGGAGACTATTCTCCTCTAGTTGTGTTGGGGTTGCCTGTACTATAAAATTGGCACTGTAGAAACTGACTCTCTGTAAATAGTTTCAGTGCAGCCACAGACAGACAAGTTGTTCAAGAACAAAAGCAGGGGTCACTAAGTGCAATGAATAGTCCCCAAATCTCTTAAATAATAGTCTCTTCCCACTCCTCTATATAGCTGAACGTCTTACCCATTGGCAATAGAGCACAATTCTGACAGAATGCAAAGGTTATTAGAACAAGCTGCAGATTAATAACCCGAGAAGTTACTTTTCAATAAAAGTTTTGCGCAAATAAAAACATCCGAGAAGTAATTTTACTTTAACAGTTATGTAGACCAGCTTCCTGATTTCTTGAAAATTTGTTTTTATTAAAAAAAAAAAAACATTGCGAGCCAGATATACTATTAACTTTCTATCCAATACGTATGATTTATAGTACTGCACTAAAATCTGTGGGAGGAACAAGTGTGGAATGTAAAGGAAACTACTACTCAAGGGTTTCACGCATAAACTCTAAACTGATAGCCTCTGAAAAGTTTCATAAGTGGTTGAAGTAGAATATATTCAAAATCAAATCTAACTGGCTAGTGAACATGAAACCATATGCTTTCCTCATCTACCAAACAAATATAACATCACAAAGTTACCTGATTCCCTTTAGAAAAGTGATTTTTATTTTTAAGTTGCATATTCTACTTCCAGATTTAAAAATTAAACGAACATAGGCCATCTCTTCCAAACCCCTCTCTCCAAACACTTTTAAAAATTGCATCATTAGCAGTATTTTTAATAGCAACAGTTTCCACTACTAAAAATCATCTGGTATGTTAGTATCTACAATCAATTTTATTTCCAACTCCTATTTGGCAGATTCTAACCTGATAATAAATATTGGTTCAACTTCCATTTACAATTTTAAAACACAAATGTTTAAAAAAAACATATTTTTCCACAGTGTGCCTGAAAGAGTTGTCAAGTAGCTTAGGCGGAAACAGACCAACTGCACTATTTTCTAATTTGATTAGTAAACATCCTGTGAATTTTAAATTTATATTGAAAAGATAACAAAATCTACCATTGTGCCATAAAAAAAAAAAGGAAATGCATTTCCCCTACTAGTCTTGTCCTTTTCCTCTTGGCAAATATTGATTTGCATTTGGAGGGGGATGAGGAAGCCAAGAAGGAAGAAATCTAAAAAAGCTGCAGGTGCACAAAAAGGAAGCAATAACTACTATCCGTATAACTCTAGGAATACAGGTGGTTAGCTCACTGTCACTGTGCAGAGCCAAGACATTCTAAAATAATTAAAAATAGTTTTCTTCCATACCAGAAGAGGGCATTTCCAGCAATGGAAGCCTAACAAAACATGGAGAAAGCACTAATCAAGCCCTTTTTAACAATCAGTTTTAGAAGTTACGATTTTCTAGAAGCAAACCTTTCTAAATATCAGCTTTACCTTATTAATCCAGAAAACCATTGCATCTTCCAGATCATAGGGTAGTTCTTTTGAGGCACTGAACGTAGAAAAACGTTTGACACTAGCAACCACCTTTTCAATGCTGATCATTTCTACAGTGTATGCCATCATTAGAGCATCAATCATTGCCATATGAGAACTCTAAGGAGCAAACCAAAAAGTATTTGCAGTCAAACATACATCAAGAAATAAACACCTTTACATATTAACTGTATTTACAATATATTTGCATGAAAAACTGCTGAGACTAGCCACCTAGAGGTGAAAAGCGCTTTACTCCATTGTCTATCCCCAAAGTCAAGGGTGAGATTTAATGATTAAATCCATCTCTGAACTTTAAGCTAACCATTTTGATTGGTGCACAGGCGAGATCAGATTCAGACACAGGGGTATCATCACTCTCCATGACGTAAATCCCTTTCCGAGATAGAGCCTGAATCACTGACTGGTGTCCCTGCAGAGCAGCCACCTGATCCCCTTTTAGAATGAGGCTACAGACACGACAATATAGCTCACTGGACAGCAACAGCTTGATGACAGGTGGTTTAATATGTTCTTGCTCATACTGGTCTATGTAAAATGGGTCCTTCAGCTCTTCCGGGATATTATCTGAAACAAAGAGGAAGAGTCTCAAACAAGTGGATTCAGTTGTAAGAAAAGTATAAACTTTGTACCTGAATTCAAAACTAACATGAGAAAGAGAGAAAACATATACATTAAAAACAAACTGGGTCTATAAAAATACTGAATGGGAAAAAAAAATTAAGTCTGTAGTTTTATATGCCAAATAGTTTTCAATTATATTTAACCGCATGCGCTTGATTAAAGTAGCAACATACATTATTCCCTCCTTCTATACACAGTACTGTTACATTAAAAACCAATGCACTTCTAGTTCTCTCTCTTAAATCACACGGGCCTCAATTCAGGAAAGCACCTAAGCACATATTTAAGTCCCACTGATTTAATTTAGACTTAAACACATACTTAAGTGCTTCCCTGAATAGGGAGGTTCTTCTGAACCAAGGTCTATGTACGTGGTGGGTAGTGCATGAGAGATTTACAATTAAAATTAAGAGTAATATTGTGAATCATTTATTCAGAGCATCCAGGCTATAGATGCAGTTTATCACAGATGTACAAAATACAGTTTCAAAGCAAACCTGTAGGTTAATTCAAGCAGCATCCACAAGCATCTGCTCATAGTAAAGATGTTTCCACTTTATTCTAAATTATTTTAGTGCTCAATTATTAAGAGGGGTTGGGGTAGACACAATCACATGAAAAAGGAGGATCAAAAAATCTTTAACCCAGGATTAAGGGTTATGTGACGGGAAACGTATGTAAAGCTTAAACAGAAGCAGTTACCAAGAAAGCCCAGAATCTGATTAAAGAAAAAAAGTCTCAGCTGCTTTACAGATTGTTTAAGAAATAGATTAGTCTTCGCTTTGGTACTTTTTTTTTTTTTTTTTTTTTAAACCCATTTTTTCCCCAACATAATGAAGGCATGGAAGCTAAAACCATACTACTCTTGAAGCCCTTTTTATGAATACGTGAAGGAAAAGTTATTTAACTGGGATTTCCAGTGATCACCTCATTGCCTTCAGCATGGAAAATAGAGTTTCCACATGTTAATGTTTTTATAAACTTGAACACGGGACCCCGAGCACAGTAGTTTACATACATTTTCAATTATGAATGCAGAAGACTTCAGCCTTGTCTACAGTAGGATTTTTTTCCTTACAATTCCTACATTTGCTACTATCAGTGCAGCTCCACAGCAGCAGTGCTAGTATAGACAAAGCACCAGTGATCACCTATACTATCATCACTGTGTCTAGGCAGGGTTACATGACAGTGTTTAAAATCCTTACAGCCACCTGGAACCCTGCCTACGCTAATACTCAATGATGTTGCTACCAATGATAGATTTGAATCAGTTACACCAATAGGGGAAAATTTTAGGAAAAAAATTTCTAAAGTATACCCAGCCTTAGTTATGCTACTGTAATAGCAGTAAACAGATTATTTTTTGATACGTATGCCATTTTAATCCATGCAACTTAAATCTGGCTCACTGGATCAGATGCAAACAACTTTTAAATAGCCACCAGTAACAGGGATTGCCTCCAGCCCCAGAGAAGACAATTTCTCAACTTGAAAGTTTTTTGGTTTTGTTTTTATAAATAAAAAGTCAGGCATTCTATTATTTTAAATATAGATTGCATTTCATGTTATTTTTAATCACCCTGAAGACTGTTCCCTATATTAACTTCAACAATTTTAAAAATGTATACCCTCAGAGTTTCCAGAATTTCTGTACTTTGTTCACATGCATTTACATTCACTGAACTCTTCCAGTTCTTAAGAACTAACTCACACTCCCACCCAATGCTATCTATAGTTTTTATCTTTACTAAATATTAAACTATAAACAATTTTGATTTCACAAATTATCTATAATCCATAACACGTACACTGTTTAAAAAAAACGAGTATTTGTGCTGCGTGTAAATAATTATACAAACATAACTGCATCTGATATCCAGTGCCGAAATAAAAACATGCAGTAAATCAGCATTTCTCAAAATATGGTCCACAGACCATTTTGGCTGGTCACGTAGTGCTGGCTCTCCTTGTTTCTAGTTAAGTCGCATTCAGACAGTTCAAATAGTTTCCTAATATTATTTTACAACATCATTACAAGTAACATCTAAGATCACTATAAAAGATTGCAGAAAATTCTGCTTGTTTTTTCTTTGTGCAATTGAAAGCACTTTATGTATAGTTCTTTTCACTGATTGCCCTATATAGCTTCACAATTTTGGTGGGTTTTGACAGGGCAATAGAAGAGAAAAACATTTCAAAGACATGAAAATGTGATTGTACAACTACAAAAATTGGCAGAAGGGCCCACAATAAATGTAGTACCTGAAACTACTTTTCACTTCACTTCTGAAACTGAGTAGTTTTCAATTTGATGCTATCCCTTCAAGTCCCCATCTGAATAAAGAGACTGCATATTCAGCAATTTAAGGTACAGCAGCACTGTTTACCTAGCTTTCTATAATGCCATCCTAAGATTTTTGGTTTGAATTTAAGAAAAATATTTTAAAGCTAATTGGAAGAATTAATTTGCCTCAGTTTATGATGGGCAGTATAGTACGCAGTCTACAGCCCATCCAAAAACATCACCGTCTGCTCTTCTGAACAATGAACATGAAGGTCAAAGCTAGAAATAATTTCAATCTGCACATACTACCAAAAATCATTTGAGGTTTACTGCTGTTCTTTAATGTTACAGATTAATTCCATAGCAATGTTTGTCCAGTCTAGTTTTCTAGGAATTTTTGTACCATATATATCAGAGTTAGAAGTAAGAATATTCCTTCAGAAAAAAATGCAAGGAAGTTTAATCGATTTAATGCCTAAATGCTAAGGTGTATCACAGTTTTAACAAATTACACATAGAAACATACAACATATAATCATGATCGGCAACATTAACTCCTGATAGACTTAATATTACACCCATTCAACTCAACAGGATTTTTAACCACTGATTCTAGTAATAACAGATTTGGAAGCAAAGTCTCTCAAGCTACTTTATAAATTTAAACCAATTTTACAGGATTTGTTTGGCAACTCTCATAGCTAGAGTCAACGACTAAGAACTGTAACAATGTAAGCTTTTGTATTTATAATACAGATTTACTTTATACTGTTCTTGTGGATATCATTAAAATAAACCCATTGGAAGAATACTGGAATCTTAGTAACTAGCTTGATTAATGAAGCAGAAAATTTGGAAACTAAAAAAAACTTAAGTGGGACAAAATGTGATGCAGAATGAATGGTATAATGTTTACTATCACGAGTTTCAGAAGATTCGAATAATACCCTTGTGGCTCTGCACCATGTAAAGTATTAATCTCAAACATGTGGCAATAAAAGCTTTCCTAGCAACATCACACTATTACAAATTTAGGTTATTCCTTGGTCTAGGAGACTGTCTTCCTTAGCAAACATCACTGCTAAGGTCCAACCTCCCCCCCACACCCTTTTTTTTTTTTCTTTGAGAGATTTAATGATGAAACAAAAGCCAGCCACGGTTTACAGATGACGACCCGGGTGACCACCCTTTCTGCGAGTGCTGTCAGAGGAGATGGGGGTGATATATCCTCAATGCTCCCAATCTTCATTTCAGAATGAGCGAGAGCTCCGAGGGCTGACTGGGCACCAGGTCCAGGAGTCTTGGTCCTATCTCCACCTGTAGCTCGCAGCTTGATGTGAAGGGCTGCGATGCACAGCTCCTTGCACCGCTGGACAACATCCTGGGCTGCCAACATAGCAGCATAGGGCGAAGACTCGTCTCTGTCAGCCTTCACCTGAATACCACCAGTCACTCGGCAGATGGTTTCCTTGGCAGAGAGATCAGTTACATGGACAAAAGTGTCATTGAAGGAAGCGAAGATATGGCAGACGCCAAACACGTTTTCCCCTTTGGCAACCTGCGGTCCCAAGCTGATGACCTGCTCTTCCTTCTTCTCCTTACCCTTACGCGGTGCGTCCTCTTGGCCAGATCACCTAACAAGTCAAAATCTCACATCTCTAACTGCCAATTATCTCTATATGTAGCACACAGCCATATACAACAACAAAAACACCTCCTGTCCCCTTCTCCCCCACCCACACACAATATTTATGGATTCAAAAATTCATACACCTCCCAAATGTGGGGAATATGCTAACAATTAGATCAATTGAATTAGTCTACTGGTACAGTCTTAAACAACACAAAAAACATTCTAAAATTTTAAGGTACCTTTTCCCATCACAACCCCTCATATAGTGGCATAAACTTTAAAATACCATATATATTTTTACTCTGCCTCCCCATTAAAAAATTCATTTTTTTTTTTAAATAAAAAGTGTGCTCCAGTGCTCATAAGCAGCTTTTTAACACACAATAGCCAAGTACAAGTTAGATAACCAAACAGTCCAGTTCACTTTTTCTAAGTGTCCTTTTACACATATTAGCATTTTTAAACTGTGAATGCATTTAGGCTACGTCTACACTAGCGAGCTTACAGCAGCACAGCTGTACCGATGCAGCTACACCACTTAAAGCCACTTTCCCATCAACATAATAAAACCACCCCAATGAGCGGTGGTAGCTATGTCGGTGGGAGAAGTTCTCCCACCGACATAGCACTGTGCACACTAGCACTTATGCTGGCGAAACTTATGTTGCTCAGGGGTGTGTTTTTTTCCCACACCCAAGAAACATAAAATTTGTTGGCATAAATGGTAGTGTAGACAAAGCCTTCGACTTCTCTGAAGAAGAAAAAAAGTTAACTCTAAAACTGTTAATTACATCTAAGATACAGTATAAAAATCCTAATTTGAACTCATTAGTTTAATAACTAATGTATACCCTTGTAAAACAAGAAGCCCCAAACACTTAGTATATTTAAAAACAAAACAAAACCCAAAACACTATACTACCATATTAATCCCCAAAGTTGCCAGTTTTCAAGTAACAAGCAATGCTACATGTAAAATTTTGCACAAATAACTTGTTTTGTATATCAAACTTTTTGATCAGTTGTTCCTAATAATATAATGGCAGAGGATTTCACAGTCTTCCAATTGCTAGTTTTAGTCAAATTTAGGTGCTCAAAAAAGAATGTTTGCTTACAGAAATATGCAGAACTATAGTGTGCAATCTGCAAAATCAGATGAGGGGATGGCGTGATTCACTTATTCAGCATGTTCTGGGAATACTATTTTGTCTAAAAATCCAATGTGCTACATTAAAAAGAGATGGCTGGATCTCCCTCATACGTTGATTTTATGCAAATCTCACAAGGGGATACCTGTCTGCATAACTACATGGACAAGCTGCTAGACAACCCACTCTGGAGAGAAGATAACTGATCTCTCTCAATTAATCTGATATGCAAGTAGGAGTTATAATGAGGTAATAATCTATTTTAACATTCAAGTCTCAGCAGCACAGAATCTTAAGTGCTCTTGTTCCAGTGAGTATAGCAGAAAGATAGGTGAGCTATTTTCACCGAAGAAATACTCAAAAGTAAATCTGCATTATTTCTGATTAGAAAGTTTTTATTCTAACACATGCTAATGAAATCTGTTTTTTTCCCCAAAAGTGAGCAGTATTAAGTTTCAATCAATCACTTGGTATACAACAGATCACTTAAAGTTACTTAAGTAACTTTTAAAATAACCTCAAATTTAACAGCAGCCAGCTATACATTTTCCAGGTTCTTCCCATCCCCACAAGATACAATTTCCTTACCCTACCCCCCACACCCCATGGTTAAGGAATAACGCAGCAGTTTGAAACATCTGAATTGTCATCTAAACTACAAAAGCAGGTAGTAGTATAATGCTGTTTGAGGTGTGGTACCATGAAAAACTGGTAGGATAGAGAACCAAAATCCAAGCAAGAATTTCATTTTAAATCAAATTTTAACTGATTAGTAAGTCTACACAATAATTTAAGTAAGCCCTGCATGTGTATACTATAAGCTGCATTAAAATGCAATAAAGCATTAATCATTCCTGCTCTGCAATTAAGGCCTTGTCCATATTATGGTCTGAAGTCATTCCTGCATGTTTCCCTGACCAATTAGAAGAGATTTTTGTCCTTATAATTGTATTATAGAACCGTATTATAGACTTCTCTAAGTCTTCTATAATGATGTTATTTGGGAGGGAAAAAACCCCACCCACATCAGTCAGGGAAACCAGGCTAGAAACCTTGTACACAGATGTTGCTATCACAGTCTCAAGAGTGATGTGGACTGGACCTAGATCCAATTTTACTGTCAAAATGTAATAAAGTTAATGTTTATGGCATTTGGTGCTCAAACTAAAAAGTACAAATGTAGATAGAAGTAAAGTGGATAAAATATTAATTGTGGACTTCCTTCCTCCATGAAATTTGCATGTTTTAAACTTGTAAAACTTCAATGAAATTGTAGTAATTTCACAAATATTCAGAAAAATGTTTTGTAATTTAGGATCTTTGCAAAATAGCAAAGAGCTACTTTAAAAAATTTGTATTTTTGAAGTTGCCACCTCTGAAGCCTAATGATCTAGTGGACTTAGCATAGAGCTGGGAACCAGAAGCTCCATTTCACGTTTGCCAGTAATACTTGCCCCTATATAGCACCATAAAACATTATTTAGTGTGTAAATACTACTGCTACTTCACAGACAGGAAAACAAAGGCTCAGAGGTTATCTGACTTGCCTAAGGTCATAGCAACTACTACTAAAACCAAAATTAGGAACCAGGTCTGACCCTTCCCCTACAAGTCCTCTGAGTAAGCCACCAGACTACAGTGCTTCCAACCAAGACTTTTTTTTTTTGCTGTTTTTCCATCTGTTAAACAGAGGCAATGACGTTTTTATAGGCCAGAGTTTGAAAAAAAATGCACTTAGCCTTAGCAAGTAGACATTCACCAAGGAAAGTTTCCATTTATTTTGTAGATTCTGAGTTTTCATTTAAGAATTTAAAGCTTCTCATCTTGAGGGTTATGAAGATAACTTTCCAAATGTAAAGTGACGTAATATTGTCTTACTAAGCCTGCAGAGCTCCAATAGCTTTATTGCTGCTCACTGTTTTTCCAAGACTCAGCAAAATGAAAACTGACCAATTTTGTCAGTTTTGACTGCTGCTATTCAGAGCCCTGAGAGTAAAACTGACAAAGATCAGGTCCATTTCACTCTGCTGTTTGGCAAGTGTTTTTCAGCATGTGGCCTACTGTTTAAATCAAGCAATGAGTCTGCAAAAATAGCACCCTTAGACTGCCAAGTTCCTTTAAAACTTCCTTCAATTGCTTTTGAAAGTTACGGTGGGATTTTCAAAAGCACTTGAGTGACTTCAGTTGAACACTCAAACATCGAAGTTTATGACAACTGCAAACTTTACATCCTTCGAGTTAAACAGCAAAGATCTCCTTATTATACTAGTCTACATTTGTGATGACATGTTCAGGAACTGAAACACAGTATTCTACAAGTTTCTTGTCAGATAAAGAATCGATAGCATTAAATAGCAACGTATTCTTCTTATATAGATGCATATAGCAATTACTGGGTTATTCCTCATTCCACCAACAAATGTCAATGTAGAGTCTATTAGTTCTTTCTTTTGTTTTTCCTATTTCTTATTCTAGTAATGGTCCAGATAGTTTACATTAGTCTAGAAGAATGTATCAAGGGCAAAGTGCTCCACTATTTTTTTTTTAATTGTTCATTTTGTGCTAGCATGAACAAAGGCTGAAAATTTCCTATCAAGTTCGAGTTTTGCCTGTCAGTTTAAGGCATAATCACAAATTGATCTTTGCTATATTTTACGTACTAAAGACCAACACAGACTGCTCCCGAATGATGATGATGATAAACCCAAGACAGGGGCTTAAACGATCACAGCTATGTTTTTAAAGACAATGGCATAAAGAGATCTCACTTGCAGAACAATCTCATCAACTTTCTGCTCTTCTACTTTCAATAGAAAAGTTTCATTCAACAGCCCGATTGATCTTGAAATATATGAAAAAAAAATTCCCTGCACTTTCAGATGAGCAAAACTCTTTGTTATCCATCTAACTCTTGATGGTGTGTACATTTTACTTGCAAATTAGATTTTCATTACTTTAGTCCATTCAATTTTTCTCCTACCATTTCTTTCAACTTTAGCCATGCTAATTCAGATAAATTCATACACCAACATTTGGTAATCACTAAACATTAACCAATTTGCAGTACTGATCATTGGCTTTCACGTTTACTATAGTTAGACTGAGAAATCATCACCTTGTAAATTCAACACAGAAGCATGAAACAATAAGATAACCCTGACAACTTTATATATAAAACAAAAGTGGCCAGATGTTCTGCCCACCTTCCAGACCTTTCTAGGTTCTAGTAAGCCAAGCCTGCATAAAAATTCACAGCTCCATCTACTCCCCTCTTCAACATCCAATGAGAGTTCATTCTAACCACTAGCCACACCCCTATACTGACTAACAACTCCACCCATTCCCCTTTCCTTCTGTGCTTCTAGACAGTTGGACAACTTTCTCATTGTTTCCTAACCAGACGAACAGGCATAACAAGAACCTTAATGTTCTCAATATCTCCCTTTTAACATTTTTGAACAGTTACAGCTGATATTCAGACAAAACTGAACACTTTTTTAGTACCCACAGCTCTCAAATATTATATTCATGTAAATACTTCAGTGAAATAGCTGTTCAAAAGGAAAAAGAAAAGGGGTTATTCCCCCCCACCCCCCGAAAACTCTTGTTTTTTCACAAATCCGTCCCCACAGCCAGAGAGGTCCTTCCTTTCAGCAGCCAGAGGAGGCTGTTGGTGCACTTCTTATTTCTCAGTTATCTACTAGCCAGCCTAACACTAAACAGCACAGTGGTAGAAATCTCAGCTGCTTGCAGGCAGTGGGGCTTGACTTTCACCTAGTGCACTGTATAATGTTTAAGTAGGTGTCTTGAAAATCCATTTATGTGAATGTGAAAAGTTTAAGTGATCTGGAACCATAAGCATATAGTCAACCTAGGTAACAGTGTAATCCTATCACTGTTATTTTCCCTCTCTCCACTTTTTGTTACATTTACTTATCAGGTATTGTCAATGTGGTAGGATAATGCGCAGTGCAGGGTTGTGTTTTCTAAAGCACAGTAACTGGTCTGATGTGCTGTGCATTGACTCAACCGAGTAGACCATTCTGGTGTGCACTGAAGGTTCCTAGTGCGCTTTAACGTAGTACTTTTTCAAACAGCATTATGTTAAAGTGCACAAAGTAAACTTTAGAATGCACCAGCAAGATCTACACAGTCCAATTAATTTACAGCACATCAGCGTGCTTTAGAAATCACAGGCCTGTTATGCGCGTTACCCCATTGTGTAGTCAAGCACTAAAATTAAGCTCTTTGGGGCAAGGATGATGTTTTCCTGTGTATCTCTAAACCACCAGCAGAGTAGAGTCAATTTTCATTGAGATCCTTGGATGCCATCATAACAAAAATAAATAATAAGCATGTGGGAGTGAGGAGTAGAGGAGAACGGCATAAAATTAGAAATGGAGTATGATACAGATTTTATAAGAAGACAATAGAGAAAGAACAAGCATCATGTAAGGCAAGAGATAAAGCCATGGAGGAAAGCAGTCACCGAAGGCAACGTAGAAAAAGATGGATCGTGATTAGGACAGAAAAAGCAAAGTAATGCAAAAATACATACATCAAAGCAACTTTTTTTTGTATCACTATATGGAGACAAAGTTCCATTGTTGGCTTAACCACTTAGTCAGTTTTGTGCACAGTATCTGGTTAGAAGCATGGGGAAATACAACAGGTTAAAAAAACAAAACCTTTTTCAAATTGTACTGTCTAGGATATTTCTAAGTATCTTCAGATTGGCAGGCCCATGAACAGATTTTATACTCTAATCCTGAAATGTTAAAGTACCTGTGTCAATAAAATCATTGGCATGATGAACAAAATACAATTCAGTTTTAATGTTTGGTTTCAGCTGACAAAAAGGATGCTCGGTTCAGGTCAAATTTCATCCTTGATCCACTGAATTACACCTAAATAAGGTATCCTTTAGGACTATTGTCAGAAATCATCTAGACATTCATACACAGACCTCTGAATTTCTTCAGAGAACTACTAAACTACTATACCCACATCCTGGCTTCTTTCAGACAGGACTCCCAAATTGTGAGGAGGGCAGAGAGAACAGGGACAACTGGAACAGGAGAAATGCTACCCTCCACAGCCCCATCCCCTGCTGTTTCCAAATTTCACTGTGGGATGCAGCTAGGAGATGTGCTGTCAGAAACAGGAGGGACAGCAATGCAGAGACAATCCACACAGCTCAGCTCCTTCCTCTGCAGAAAGGAGAGCCCTTTCTCCACAAGTGCTCCAGGTGCATGGAGTTGGGGAGAATGAGGCTCCTATTAGTAGTAGTATTAGTGTAGTGCCTAGGCTGCTATGATCTATGGCCACCCAAACCCCTCCATTGAAGGGGAACAGTGAAAAGCGAACTCCAGAGGGAGTACATCATGAAATCATGCCCCCTTTTCATGAGAGGGTGTAATCTAGGATCCCTGTGTACTTCAGTGCTGAGGTACAAAGGTGCAGTTGAACTCCAAATTATCTGTCATGCCCCCAAAAGTCATTTTCTTCTTTTGTAAGTATCATCTTTGATAAGCACCGCAAACTTAGATGACGAGAATCACTTCAAACACACACAGTGCAATATATATTGGAAAATAAAAACTAAAATTGATATTTGTGAGCATACTGCTGACAAATGACATGATCAGTATTGGAATCCAATTTAAATTTTCAATCCTGCAAAAATTTAAGCATGTGTTTAAACTTGACTCATGTGATTAAAATTCAGCACCTGCATAAGCATATGCAAGATCAGAAAGTCAGAAAAAACCTTCTCCTTAAGTACTCATTTAAAAAAAAAAAAAAAATGAAGGAAGTCTATTGAGTGATTTCAGGACCATAAAAATGCTGTTTATAATCTACGAACGGAAACTGTGTATTTCTTCTACCAAACTGACCAAAACTGCTCTGAATGATGTAAAATATACTGTATACACAAATCAGGTCAGCATAACAAAAATCCAAATGAAATTATCTTGACCTCTCTATACCTCCCCTCAAAAACCCACTGAATAATAGCAGAATCCAAAAGAGAGATCTATTATAGATGGGTAGCCTGAAAATATTCAGTTTTAAAGGATATTAAGTTAAGAGAGAGACGAGACACACCTGAAACTACTACTTTTAATAATCCTCCCACAGAAGTGTTGTAAAAAGCACATTTGTTCCTGGATCAAAGATTCTGCATGCTATATTTCAGACCATCAAGTTTTTCTTTTAAATGCAAGTTATAATTCTGTGAAAAATGATCTTAATTTTCATTACAGTGTGGAGAGACCACAGCAAAACCTAACTAAAATTCACTCAGGTCCAGCTCCTACAAATATTTATGCATGTGCTTAACTTTACACACTGCAACTAGTCCCATTGAAGCCAACCAATGGTAGCAACAATGAAAGTCCTAGTTAAAATAATGCTCCTGCTGTTACTGACATTTAACTCTTATTTACATTTGATCCAAGCAGGTCTAAATGACAGTGGGAAAAAAATGCCAGCAGCCACAGGAGTCTTCTCTACACAAGTGTTCCCGCTACGTCTATCACTGGCAATGCTGTATTGTTTTTAATAAAAATGAGAATTTTTGGCAAAGTTTTTAGTGTAGAAAAGGCCAACTGATTCAACAGCAGCTAGTTCTCTAACTGGTATACGCTACAAATTTAGCAAATTGAAGCAGGATTAAGGCATAAGCACAGATCCCTGAGCCTACGGAGTCCCACAGAGGTTAATGCCAATGTAAACATGAGGCAGTCAGTCATCCTTCCTCTGCACCACAGGATACATGCTAGTGGATCCTAATGCAGGATTAGGTCTGCCTTTTGAAACAAAGCCAAAATATAAACAATGAACCTCTATAACTTGCAAAGCATGTTTTATTTCTACTCACTAAAAATGTCTTTAATGAGGCATTACAAACAACTGAAGCACTTGAAATACATTCATACAGGACAATGCCTGTTTAGTTTTCATGAGTCTCCAATTATTAATATTGGTAGCAGTAGTCAACATTTATATTACATGTGCACCCCAAAGGCTGCATCAGAATTTTTTTGTTTAGATAATTATACTATTGTTATTTTACCCTTTATTCCTCTCATAAAATGCAATAATTTCACACTCTGTAGAAAGGAAAATACATTTTAAAGTAACAAGATCACTATCCCCTTTCGACTCTTCATTGTAGAAAAATGCAAAAGTGACAGAAAATATTGACAGTTCTGAAAACACTAAAAGAAAGCAATATTCTTGTTGAAAACAGTCTAAAATATTTAATTGCAGGAATGTATTGTTTTGCTCAGCCCTGTCGCAAAATAAGCTAGTGTTAATCCAGTAAGCATATTAGAGTTTGGCAAATTAGAGTTAGATTAACAGGGCTATCTAATTTTCCAAAACAAGATTTTGCATGTTTTTTTATATGTTTTGTCTAAAGACAAGTATTCTATCAAGTTTATATACAGCATGGCTATTTATGTTCAAATGGTAGCAAACAAAAATTCACAATATACAAGCAGGTCTACTGCAATGCAAAAAATCAGTAGATACAGATGCCTATGAAAGTACTGCAAGGTTCCAACATAATCTTTATTATTGCCATACGAAAACTCTTTGGATTTCAAGGTTTCTGACAAAGACCAGTTTATAGAAGTATCTCCCCTTTATCACATGCTACCTCCTCCCCTGTACTCTAGAATGTAGATAAATGCATTTGTAACTCAAATTAGATTGGTTCGCATTTTTGAAAAAAAGGAATAGTCTGCTACTCATTACAGCCAGATTCATAAATGACATAACTTAAAATTAAAATAAAAGAAGCTAACACGACAATCTGCTAAAAAACAGCATCAAGGTCCTAGCACCAATCTGCAAAGATGACTAGACAAGGAATCATGATAAAGCCTTTGAGGCCTATAGGAGCTAAAGATTTGCAGGTGGTAACAAAAAAGTTTGGTTTAGGAAAATCCTATTTACTAAAAACAATAAGATTTTGGAAGTACAAATCATTCATAGTGACAATAGATAGCGTTCACTGTCAGGTTTTCTGATAGACCAGTTTACTCTGATTCTTTGTTTTATTCTTATTAGATGCATCATGAAACACTGGATTATTACATGGAAATAGGTTTGACACATTACTGATAATGAAAACAAAGGTTATTTAAGACTGATTTAATTACTTGTGGGATGGCAGGGCAAATGAAAAGGGCAAAAAGAGAGACAAGAACGACTGCCCGATGAAAGTGATTTTACCTATTCCATAGGCTTTAGCACAGATCCATTGTAGATTAGCAGCTATTTTTGCTCTGGCTGAATCATAGAGCTCCAAAGGGACAATCTCAACTGCACTATCTGTCAGGGCATCCATTTTTCTTCTGGTGCTATCTCCAAGAGCACAAACATCAACATCCACCATCTAAAACAAAAACAATGCAATGGTTTCCATTACATTTCAAAAATAAAACACACACATAAAGACTAGCTGCCTGAACAGATCATTCAAATGCATCGCACCAGGCACAATACTGTAGTGTAGACTGAACAACACAGGCCTTCAGACCCTCGAAAGATTTTTATTGGCTCAATCTATTTGGCAATTGAAAATTCACCCACGACTGAAAGACACGTAGGTAGCCCACCTTCTCCTTTTGAACCCTGCATTTCAGTTTTGCTTAAAAAAAAAACCCACCGCCCTTCGCAGCTGTTACCAGCCCGAACCAACAAGGCAGAGGCACAAATCCCACCTCCATCGCAGCCGTTCAGATAAAGAAAAGCTGAGGCTCAGCCTCCAGCCCTCTCACAAGGTACCCTTCGGCTCCTGCCTGCCGCAGGCACCCTGCCCTCCCCGGCCTGGTGACCGCCCGACAACACGAGCAGGTAGCAAGCTGCTGCTGGGGGCTGCCCCCGGGAATCCCTGCCGGGCTGCGGTGGGGGCGGGGGCAGCACCTCAGGCTCCTTCCCAGGCCGGGCGCCGAGTCAGGGGCCGAGATTTCTCCCCCTGAGGAGGAGATGCCGCCACCAGCCTCTCAGGGGCCGGCCGGCAGGGGAGGAGGAAGGCGGCCCGAGGCTGCCGGAGAGACCGAGGGCTTTCGACCCACCCTGCTGCCAGGAGGCTGCTCCCCATGGAGCCCTCGGCCCGGCCCCCCGCGGCCTGTAGGCCCGGCCGCCCCCCGCTCACCTCGCAGGGCTAGGGCAGCTTCATGCCCGGGCCCGGGCGGAGCGCGCGGGCGGAGGGGACTGGGAGGCTAAAAGGCCGGGTCCCGGTGCGCCGCTCGCGCGGACGGAAGGAGGAGCCGCTCTCGGCCCGGGGCTGGCTGGCTGCTGGCTGGCGCGCGCCCGCGCTCGCTCTCAGCCCCGAGCCCCCCAGACGGCGCGCGCGCGCTGCCGGCCGCCTGCTAGAGAGGAAGGGGGGCGGGGGCGGGACCGGCTCGCGCGCGCGTTCGAAGAAAGGGGAGCGGGACCGGCGCTCGCGCTCCAGCTCTCGCGTGGGCAACCGCCCCGCCTTTCGGGTACTGCGCAGGCGCAGGGGCTAAAGCCTGTCATTGGCTGCCTCGTCTTCCCCACCAACGGTCCCCTGGTGATGAGAGGGGCGGGGAGTTGTATATAAAGACCTGCTCAGGCCCAGTCTGAGCTATACATGCTGCCGTCCTGCTGAGGGGTCTGGGTGGAGTATCAGGGCAGGGCATCTGCCAGGTGCCCCAGGCCAGTGGAGCCTCAGGAGCTGGCTCAGGTCTCCGTCCTTCCCAGGCACATACGTGGTCCCTAGCAGGTGCCTTTGGGTGGGTGTGTCTGTGGTGACCTTGGGACTCGGGTCCTGGCATCCCCACCCCAAGCAGTGGCTGGTAGCATTGGGGCTGTATGGGCACTGCCGTGGTGCACGCACCTAGAAGGAAGATGGTTGTGGGAAATTCTTGTCCCAAAACTTAATTTAATGTGTCCAGCCTAGTAAGTGGCTCAGGTTGCAGCCAGGCCCTGTCACCCCCTCCATCAATATTTCATGTTTTTCTTACAGCCCTAGCTCCCTATCTAGGGAAAAAAATGGTTGTAGCCCTCTTGGCTGCTGAGTAAAGCTGCAAAATGTGATTTCTACCTGCTCAAAAACCCAAATGCAAATAAAAAAAATTTTTTTTTTTTAAATATCATGATTCTTAAGCCCACCTTATGGTTTTTGGAAACAGACTCATGATTTTTGAATTTAGTGTTGCCAGTATTGTTTTGTTTAAAAAAATATAGCCAATAATTGTATCAAAGCCCAGCAGGAAGCTAAAATAGGTTCATAAGTAGTGTTGAACTGATCATTTTGTGCCTCTGCTCCTGTGTATATTTTCATAAGTGATCCGTAACTAAGGCCCCAGTCCTTCAATCAGTACTGTTATCACCTTTTGGGGTTTTGCCTGGGCTCAGGGATCCATTCTGGTAGATCCACTGCAGGATCAGTGCTGTAATGGTGACTTGTGCTGGAACCTAACCCAGTCAGAGAGAGCTTGGCCACTGGTCTGACAGGCCTGCTATACCCAAACATCTCCACATATTCTTATAGTGTCATTATAACTTTGTGTTTGTTAATGTCAGGATATGTTTCCAACGTGTCCATTTCTGAAAGTTTTGATCCTTGGTTTACCTAGTGAACCTGAAAACACCTAACTACATGAACCACTGAAGTAAAATCAGGTACCTAATTGTAGGTTCAAGGTCTCTTGCCTCTTATGGAACACAGAGAACTACTGGAATTATCAGGTTATTTATCTAGAATAATTTTTCTGATTTGGATGTGCCATGTACCAATAAGCTCATGATCTGTCAATGTCAAAGGTGGCTTTGTTTTTTCATAATGGTGACTAGGTGACATGTTCTGCAGATTTCTTAGCAGAAAGGCAGTTTGTTCACCTGAGCGTGAGTTTCCATCACAAAGCCATGGAGGGGAGAGATATCTGTTAAGTGGAGTCTTCTGCTGATTCTTATATTGCAGTTTGGTTTCTCCTACAGTCACTATGAATTGAGAATTTAAAAAATGAAACTAGCAGCAAGGAACTGGAAAAATCCAACAAGATCATGCAAACATTGTTACAGTCTGGACATGAATATAGAAACACAGTTTGATCTGCAAAATAATCACATGTGATTTATTGATTATGCCCTGTTGTGACAGGCCTTTTGCTAGCAGGGATAGAAAATGTTATCTCATTGCTTTACAAAAATTTGGAGTGGTAAATAGTGTTTTGGCTTCTTGCACTAAAATGACCATTTTATAGTAAGTTTTTAGGCAGCATAAGGCAAGTAAAAAGATACCATTGCTTGTCCTGAAGAGCTTGCAATCTGAGGGACAGATCCCTGCATTCATGTGGAGCCCTGTTGAAATCAGTAGGGCTCTGAGTGCCTAGGCAGTTTTACCTGTGCTGTCTTCTGCTCCTGACGCGAAATGTACTATGACTTCTTCTTGCATGGTAGTATCTTGTAACTGCCTTACTTAGGGAACTTGTGTTCGAATATGGAAACAAAAACTGATGCTTGCAGAAGCTCTGGATCCGATGATTAAGTGGCTTGTCAGGCACTCAACACTGCCTGATGTTCTAGTAACACTGGCATCCTCAAAACCACATAAGTGATGAAAAGCCTGTATTTAAAATGGGAGGGATATCAGTGAGTTGTTAAACGTGTTTGCTTTGCTTTTGCTATGAGAATGTTAATGACTATCCCGTGTTCTGCAGCATTAAGTAGTAGCAAACTGTTATTATTCACATACCAGTTGCTCCTAGCCCCATCCTCTGCTATAATACTTTAAGACTTAGTTGCTGAAAAGTGTTAATTTATTGCTTTTTCATATGAAATCATTTTTCTATTATGATGCTCTCCTTGATTTCTTTATCATCAGAGTGGGTGTACATATGCACTGAGGACTGTTGTGTAACTCATTTTTTCAGGAGTACTCTGAGATCATTAGCTAGTCTGTGCCACCTTTGTATCAAAACATGGCACCTTTCCCAGTGATACTGTAGATGGCAAAGCTAGAACCATGCTCCTGATTTCCATGCCTTTTTGGAAGAATGCTTGGAATTTTACTTTTTTTTTAAACACGAACCAGTTTGGCTCTCCTAAAGGGCAAAAATATCAACTTGTACCAGACCAATGATACACAGAGGTAAATTCACAATGCAACACATTGGTATTCTGCCACACTGCAACTATCTTCAATAGTGCCATCATAGGTCATTCAGCTGCAGAGACAGAATGAACTGACCCCACCCACTAGCGGCACCTTTGTTGGCAGTCTCAGAGAGGCCAAGAACTGAACAGGCAATGGGGTATTAAAACTCTCTCAGTCCTACAACAGATCCCTTCAGATCAGAGATGGAGCATTACAGTGGGAGAGGACATGGAAAGTTTATACTGCCACTGTCTGTCCAGCATCTGCTTTATGGATAAGCAGAAGATTCCAGTGGCTGGGGCTGTCACTCACACATCTTTCACCAACACTAAATTCACAAAAATGGGCAGGGAGGATTTGTGACTTGGGCATTTTGTCACACTGGATAACTCTGGCTAGTAAAGGTAGCAGCCGCACCACATACAGCCTACCATCTCATAAGAACACTCTGCTCTCATTCAGGTTTTGTTTTATTGCTATATTGAGGCCATGTTGCCTGGAGGACAGAACACTGGACTGGGACTTGGGACACCTGGGTTCTATTCCTGGCTCCACCACCAGCTCTATTCAGTGACCTTGCATAAGTCATTGCCTCTCTGTGCCCATTTCCCCATCTGTAAAATTGGGATAACAATACTGACCTTTTTAAAAAGTCAGTTAACAGCTACTGATGTATAGTGCTAATAAAACGTGGTGGTTATACGAAGCTCTCAAAACACTTCTCCAAAGGCAAGTGTTATCCCCATTTTAGGGATTAGGAACGATAAGAAATCCAAAATAATAGAGCCAGTCACTGGCTGAGTACGGAAGTTTTTCCTCTCCAACCCCCTCAAAAAAATGGTCCATAATATATCAAGGTTTTCCCTACCCAAGCTATAAATGGTATAAAGGTTAGTTTGCTTCTGGCAGCTTGGCCACAGTGCAAAGAAGAAACCACGTTGGTGTCTCATACTCCAGCTCTCCCTTCCTTCCATCTGATTTATAACCCACATCCTTCTGGGAATCAGCTGTCTGCTGCTGGTGTGGCTCATTAGCATTTCTGTGGGACCACCTGCCAATCCTCCTATGCATGCCGGGGTAGTTAGCTTTATCTGGAAGTTGTTTTAACAGTATCCCTGCCTTCATCTCTGCACAATTGTTCTTGCCTATATCCTGTCATGGATGGCATGGGAGAGCGTCAGTAAAACAACAGATTTTTTCCATCATCATGCCATTAGGTTTTAATATAACTCTAAAACATACCTGATCAAGTTAAAAAATAGCTATTAAAATATTATACAGTAATATTGTCTTACTGGACATTTTAAATAAATAAAATATGGTATTTAAGACAGCACATTGGGAAATGGGACTTGATAATCCCATATGATGTGAATATGAAATAAGGAATTAGGCAGGGCCTTAATTCAGCTGTTGCCTTGACAGTTTTTAAATGTCTCTCTCCCCAATGTACAAAATCCTATCTCATGACAATTCATTATGTATCCATCCTTTAGGAAGAGAGATCAAAATAATAGTCTGAGTAATACAGGAACAGTCATAGTGCAATTATCAATAATACAGGAACAGTTTCTACAGTGTAATGCAATTGTCAGTGATTACCGAGCTTCAGGTCCATAACGCATCAGAAATACGTGATCGCGTGTTTTCTTTATGCATTGGGGAAATAAGAGTAGGCCACATGCAACAAACAGATTCTTTTGCAGAAAAAATAGAGTGAAGATGTTCTATTAATAATGCAGACAAAATAAACAAAGTGTATCCTAATCCATTTAATAATTATTTAAGATATAAAATGTAAATAAAGCCCAGAAACTACACTGATGGGACCCATATAGTTATCTACACACATGCTATTTTCCCTCACTTTAAATATGTTGTATTTCAGAGTGTCATCCTAGTAGCACTATTATTTAAAAAACTATTTTCACTGTTTTTAAGCCTGGAGGAACTTCCCACCAACAGTCTGTAGGTTGTAGTCTATGGGCCCACTCCAGCATTCCTCTTGTAAGCTAACTCTAACTGAAAATCAGGGGAGATGACTTCCCTTGTAAGTGAATACAGAGCGTGGTGCTGAGTACCAACATGTTACAGAAAGGGACATTTTACGCATTTATTGTTCATTGCCCCAGTATGATAGTCATCTTACTCAAAGTGATATTACTACTAACCACTTATCGTCAAAGAGCTTAACCAACATGAATGAATCAGTTATTGGCAGGGAGGCTGTCCTTTTTCCTATTTTTCCTCTAATTCTTTTCTTAAGCCTCCCAGTTCTTCCACCTCTCCTATCTGATTTACCAAATGTGAAGAATTTGCAATTTTTCTCACTCAGAATTGTGATAGTTCTTAATAATTAGAGCTTTAGTAAAGAAGTCCTTGGGTTTTAATTTTTTTTATTAAAATTGGACAGTATTAAATAAAAATACCTTGCATACAGTCAGTTCATGTGTTTCTTATAGTTGCAGAGTTACATCATGTTTTTCAGGAATATGATGGTGCAACAGTACTTACAAACTAGTTTGGTTTTCCATAAGAGAGATTTTTTAGCATCCTATCTTTGCCTTTGTTCTTGTTTTTCCAGTCCCGCCCCAGAGATACAGGGCATTTGGAAAGTTTTTTGGGTGTTGCCACAATCTAATCAAAAACATTAAATCAAACACAGTCAGATAATTCTCAGATGGGCAAAACAAAACCCACCCTACTTCAACTGCTTTTTGGTGGGAATTATTCATTTGTTTTACATTTACTATATATTGTGACAAAGTTCCTCCTCTACCCTGGTGGGTCTTGTGCTTATTGGCAGATTTGCTCGCCTTGGAGCTTCACGGCAGCCCTCAGTTTGGCCGTTTTCGTGAACCCACAGTCCAGGTCAACTCCTCCTGTGTCTGACCAGGAGTTGGGATGTTTGGGGGGAACCCGGACTGGCCCTCTACTCTGGGTTCCAGCCCAGGGCCCTGTGGAATGCAGCTGTCTAGAATGCCTCCTGGAACAGCTGAGCGACAGCTACAACTCCTTGGGC
The DNA here is from genome assembly GCF_965152275.1 of Natator depressus. Taxonomy (NCBI): domain Eukaryota; kingdom Metazoa; phylum Chordata; order Testudines; family Cheloniidae; genus Natator; species Natator depressus. The sequence continues at coordinate 21,053,467 of NC_134249.1, read as the reverse complement.
TACTTCCCCATGGCCTCCTCCCAACACCTTCTTTATCCTCACCATAGGACCTTCCTCCTGGTGTCTGATAATGCTTGTACTCCTCAGTCCTCCAACAGTCCGTGTTCTCACTCCCAGCTCCTTACACGTGCACCACAAACTGAAGTAAACTCATTTTTAAACCCAGGTGCCCTGATTAGCCTGCCTTAATTGATTCTAGCAGCTTCTTGATTAGAACACCTGCAGCCAATCAGCCTGTCTCTCTTAATTGTCTCCAGAAGGTTCCTGATTGTTCTGGAACCTTCCCTGTTACCTTACCCAGGGAAAAGGGACCTACTTAACCTGGGGCTAATATATCTGCCTTCTATTACTCTCCTGTAGCCATCTGGCCCGACCCTGTCACAATATTTAAAAACAAAAATAGTTTTCTTATAGAGCACTAGTTTCCTGAAAGATACCTTGAAAAGTAAAATTCCACCCTATTGTAAATGACTATTCCCAACTTTTATACTATTTAAATATTATTGGAATGCAATGATTAATGGAAGGGTAGACAAATGAATAAGAAAAATATCTAATTGAAGTGCTACACCCCCACATCCTCAGGTCCATTCCATTCTGGGTGGCATATTATAACAATTGGCATGTTTTGATATACACAGCAGCATCTTCATGCCAATTTAGGAGTACCTCTTTTGTGGACAGAGGTGTATAAGTCTCAGGACATTGGCACATTTCAGTTCCAGTTAAACAACACATACCCCACTCATGCATCAGATGTCTATACCTGGTATTCTCAGCAACAATGGTCTAAACTGCACTAAAATATTACCTTTAGAAAGAGTGGACTCCTACCAACATCTTGCTAAAGCTTGTACCACATTTATTTTCCACTTAAATGTTTTGCATTCACTGGAGAATTCTGTACAGAAGTGAGTGTTAGCATGGGAACAAAACTGGGGCCACTGTGTTCCAGTCTCACTGTGGGATAAATGAAGACAGAATTTTCCAGGCATATCTTGGGAAAGCACATGCTCTAAGATACATGGATGATTTATTTGACCAAGACATTTGTTACATTTGTAATCAGTTTCTATAATGGCCTGGGATATGTATGCAATACAGTATTTCTAAGAATGGGGTTCCATTTCTACATTATACCATTACTCCCTAAGCAGAGAATAAGATAGTAGATAACAAATGGCCCTGGAGCACGAACAGAAGACTAGAGCTCACTCCATGGGAACAATAAATTTCATAATGTGTGCGAGTTTAGCTCAAGTGGCTTATAAAGAGAAGCAAGGACCTCAGAATGAATTTGAGCATTCTCTTGCTCTGGGCCATTTATTAATATAATAAATCTTTTGGTAGTACATAAAGGGAGAACACCCTAACGAAAAACACTACTGTATTTAGCAGCAGCTGCCCTAGCTGCTGCAGGATCTCTAAGATGAACTGCAGTGTTTCAGATCATGTTATATAATACTGAACAATATATTTTCCTCTGAAGGGCAGGCTTGGCTCCAGGGATGGGTAACTGGATAGAACCTTACACTTTAACTTGATGGGTCTGAATTCAGCCCTGGCCAGTAGTGATTAGCAGTAACCATATGACAGCTGTTTGATAGCCTGCTGGGTTTGGTGGGGTCAGCTCAGCTTCCACTCGATGAATGTTGTCATCACAAAAGCAGCACTGACTCTTCCTTATGGGCAGTCTGAGCTAAAAGGACTGAATGAGTCTCAGAGAATGAGCCCCTAGAGGTGGATCCTTCCAACACAAAGTGCAGACTCAGTGGCAGCATGACGTAAGGAAGGTTACATGTCCTGCTGGAACCACGCTGTATCTGTTACACTGCCTCACAGGAGACCAAAGAAAACTCTGAAGCCATCTCTCCACCACATTAATTCACTAAGACAGAACATTCATCCTTTATTAGGTGCTTGCAGATTCCTTTACTGCAACAGACAGCCTGTTGCTGGCTGAGCCCTTCACTGTTACATCTATTGCCACAGGAAAATGTTAACTTGCAACATTAGTCACTGAGTGACTAGGACAAGCTAAGGCTGATAAGTCTATGTCCAGAGTAGTACAAGAGCCTTCTTAGTTATAGGACACTTAGATATTGCTCTGTATTTAAAAACATTACATTGCAGATCTGAACACCTCCAACAACAAATACAATTCTGAAGCTAAATCTTTTAACTCAATGGTTCTGCCATTCCCCATCTTTAAACAGCCAGATTATATATAAAGAGGTTGAGGGAAAGGCCCATGAAAAGATGCATTTGTAACACTCCCTAAGCAGTGATGCCAATGTTTGAAGACTATTGAGGTGCTTATAACTTTAACCCCTACTGAAGTGCAATGGAATAGATGGATTCTCTTCACTGGGGGAGACTTCACAGTAAAAAAATAGCAAGAGTTTTGCTCAGTTATAAACAAGATGGCACAGTCTGAGGTTTATACAGGCAAAACTGCCATGGAAATGATTGAGAATTGTGCCTGCACTGGGACAACAGGGTCTGGCCCTGATTGTCAGTTGTGACCCCTCCATTCTGGGTAAGTAACTTGTTTTGGAACCAAAAATGTCTGTAAAGCTTCTGGGTTCACTGCATCTGAGTTTTCATTATCAACCATTTATAAAGTACTTTAAACATATAGGAGACCTAAAGAAGAGCTCTGTGTAGCTTCATAGCTTCTCTCTTTCACCAACAGAAGTTATTACCTCGCCCACCGCGTCTCTGTAAGTGTTTATGGCACTGTACAATGGCAGGTCTGTACCAAACAGAGAACAAGTCAATATCCTCAGGTTCATTTCAGATATGCATTCAGGTGCTTTTCTGAATGTCTTTTGGTCACTGCACATTCATCTAATGAGGCCAAATATGGAATAGTCTGAGGTCTTTTTTTAGCCTTCTTCTCCATTTATCACTGTCTCTACATGTTTAGTCTTGGTGGCTGGATCCTGCTTGTGCTTTTCTTTTCTTTCCCCCCCCGCGTTTTGTTTTGGAGTCTCTTTTGTACAGCAAAAGTGATGGTGCTCATGTATACATGAAGGAAGACAGAATGGCACCTGTGACAGAGTAGAGTGTATTAACCTGGTAATGTTGCATGGGAGTTTTACTAGTTTACTGTCTGCATTAATACTAGATGGTGGTGGGATATAAGGGTGTGACTTCACTTGAGGGATGATACTTGAGCACATAACCTGAGCCCAGGAGGGGGTTGGGGCCAGGTGACACCTTCTGCCCAGGAAACTGGACAAAGGCTGGAGGAGGAGGAGCCGGAGGGATACTGCTGCAGGGGTTTCAGTTTGGAGCTGGCTGGGGAAACGGAGGGAGGCCCAGAACCCGGGTCTGGGCTCCTGGCTCCCTACCCACCCCCAATATGGACCTGACTGAGGGGTCCTGTTCTCTGTATCTACAAGATCTGTTTTGGACTGTGTTCCTGTCATCTAATAAACCTTCTGTTTTATTGACTGACAAAGTCATGGTGAATCGCAGGAAGTGGGGGGTGCAGGGTCCTGACTCCCCCACACTCCGTGACAGCATCTACTCCAGATAAGCCTTCCCCTAACCCGTGTTATTAGCTCCCACACTTTCGTGAGTATCAGGTTAAGCCACAGTTTAAAAACAAGAACAGTTTTTCTTTTGAGCAAGTCAGAATAGCCCCTTCCTCCCCCTTGATTTATTAATTTTAACCACAGGGCAGGGAAAGATTAGAGATGAGAAGCCAAGATTTGAAGGCAAATCAGGTGCCAAGTCACCACCTCATCCTGCATTGAGAACCAGGCAGCCAGAGGCCAGCACTCCTGCAGAGGCTTTGTTTCATAGAATATCAGGGTTGGAAGGGACCTCAGGAGATCATCTAGTCAAACCCCCTGCTCAAAGCAGGACCAATCCCCAATTTTTGCCCCCGATCCCTAAATGGCTCCCTCAAGGATTGAACTCACAACCCTGGGTTTAGCAGGCCAATGCTCAAACCACTGAGCTATCCCTCTCCCCTGACTGACTTCACAGGTCTTCCACCTGCCTGGCTCTCCATGAAGGATCAAGGCCTGACTGACAGATTTCTCCATGCACCACACTTCTCCCGCTTCCTGTTCTTTCTTGCAGCAGGAATACTGCAAGCTGTAGCCTTGTGGCTGAAGGACAGTACTGGGAGTCACACTATCAGTATTCTACTTCCAGCTATGCCACAGACCATCTGAGAGACCTGGGGCACGTCCCAACCTTCCCTGGCCCTGTTTTGCCATCTGCGAAAAGCGGGTAATACTCCCCATCTCACATGGGGATGTACAGCTGAGTGCTTGAAGACCCTTGGGTGGAAAGCGCTGTAGCAGGGTATTTTACCTGTACTATTAACTTACTGGAGGTAACTGCACTTTTGGCCTTTTCTGCCTGAATCTTTGCAGTCTCCTTAATCACCTGGTGCTCAAGTGACTCCCTGCAGAAGCAGACACAGCCACTGTCTGTGCGCTTCAGCCAGCTGCTCACCGACACAGGCTTTGGCCTCCAACCCACATTCTCTGACTCATTCCAGTGAATGACTGCTGCAAATGTGGTGGATCTGAACACGAGCATAGCAAACATCACCATGGCAACCACAAAATGAATCATGATCATTTTATAACGTGACATCACAAAAAAGCAAGAGAAGTGGGGGGGGGGGGGGGGGGAAGAGAGATGAAGTATTTCCAGGCAGAGCATTCTGTGTATGTTATACCCACAATCGAGACAGCAAAGAGCTCAAGCGCAGAGAAGTGCCCTCTGCCTCCACTTGCAGTAGAGATAGGATGAAAACAGCAAGTGGCTAGGTGGGATTTTTTTCCCCCTTGCTCATTAAAGTAAGAACATTATGTCTGAAGAAGACATTTCAATTCTGTTTTCTTCCCCCAGGGTAACATTTTGGTTGCCAGCCAATTCCTGAAGCATGGAGGGTATTTCTATTTTCTGTGTGCATCTGCATAATTAGGATGGGCTGAGAACGACTGAATCCATTTAAATTTCTGCTTTGTTTCTTGACAAAAGCTGACCTCAGGATGATATTTTCAATCTGCTGTAAAAAGGCCACCTCCAGGGCAGAATTTAGGATGGGGGATCCAAATGGTACAGCCTCTGCGGTTCCATAGCAGACAGGATATGAGCCCCGCTGACATAACAGATCTTCTGTTCAAGCCCCCCTGACTGAAACTGGTCTGATTTAACTATAATGGGAGGCAGGGGGAGAGACCACCATAAAACACCAGCCAAAATAATCTCTCACTTACATGTGGGTTTGGGCCTCATCTGGAGTAACTAAATCAGTTTAAAAATCAAGTCTTGTTGGTGCTAACCCCTAATGCAGATGCACTTAAATCAGTTTAATCCTTACCTTACTTTGATTTAGCTTATGTAAACCCTAAAACTAGAAGGCTTACAGGGAGACAACTCTGAATCCTCCTAGGGGAGAAAAATCTAGCTGCAAAGCAGGTTTTATTTACATGAATTAGAATTTTGCTGATCCGTAGTTCCAGACAGGCCAGTGTCTCCAAATAATGCAGCTGAACGTGCTAACAGGACCAATTTTTAAGTCAATCTAGTTAAACGAACGCACCTTTCTCGTATGGCCTCAGATTATTTTCTCTGTAGGTCTAGGGCCTAATTCTGCATTCCTTGTACAAAGGGGCTGGTCTATGTGAGGAAATTTACCAGCATTACTATACCAATACAATTACTTCCCACGTGGACACTCTTATCCAGAAGAACAGTGGCCCTTTATCGGTTTTTCTTATACAGAAGAAAAGGCCACTGATATTCTGGGCTGTCCATACTGGGATGTATACAGGTATAATTAAACCAGTAGTAATGCTGGTAAATTTCCCCAGACAGACAAGGGAATTGTCATTTGCTCCAATTAACTAGAGAGTTTGAGGGCCTGGTTCTCAATTGCCCTACATCCTTTACAAACAATACCATGCTAACTTGGTACATTTCACACCCATTTTGCACGATATAACTGACGACCCAAGGTGCAGGACAATGAGAAAAATCAGGCTTCAGGTGTTCAAGGCATTCATGTCAGATCATAAATTTGAAATCTGTTATTAACATGTTGCCACAACCACCTCTCTAGCCTTTCAAACAAGAGATGGCTTCTGGAGCCTAGAGAAATGAATGTACAGGATTAAACTAGATGGAACAGTAACTAAGATTTACCGTGTATCTAGAAAGAGGAAACCCTTTGCTGTTAATTTGTTAAGACAATCATGTCTTTAAACATGTGAAGAAAGTTGAAAGTTATTACTGCAGTGACAGTTGCCTGATAAGTCAGCCAAGTAAAACAGACAAATTACACATTGAACTCATGAGAAAAGCTAAAGTTTGCTCTAAAAGAACAGGACTTCGTCAATTAGCAAGTCAAATTATCTCTCTTGCCAATGTGATATATACCCATTAGGTGTATTCAGAAGATTTTTTAAAAATTCTTATCTATGTTACCAGCACTACTTTTAGTTAACAACCAAAACAGTTTTAAATACTTGCTTGACTTTTTAATCAACCTTCAAGTCGGATGGTGCATATAGACTCAAGTTTTGCTTTCTGGTTCTCATGCACTAGCACAATGCTGCAATACTTGGCTACAGGGGAATAGAAAAACCGTAAGTCCAATCATAAGAGTCTCTTCTTAAATTTAAAAGCATGTTTTATAACACTTTTTTTTAAAACATGAAACTTACATTTGGCCCCAAGTTTTCTGATGGTCTCTTTAAGGGCTTTTGCTTTTATGCACCAGGCTGAGGCAGGTGCTTATCCCAGCTCCCTGTTGATATCAGCACTTACTATTATTGTCCTTTTATTTGCACACCCTTCCTCCTCTGACTCTTACTAGTGGTGGTAGCATAGCAACCTCTATTGATGGCTTCCCAACAGTTCCGCAGTGACAGCCACTCAATAACTGACACACTGGTTCATCGGTGAAGGCTACTCCTCTCCCTTTGCTTAGACTCTAAGCCCAAGAGGAGAGAAATTTGTCATAGCCTGTAAAACCTACCTCTTTCCTTCTTTGTGATTCAGGACCTGACTGGCAACACCAACTGCCTAACCACTGCATGTGCAGGGCTCAGGGCAGCAGGTCTTGCATGTTAAATCAGGAAATCCTGGTCCTCCATCTCCTTTGAGGAAAGAAAAATAAAATGCAAATAACATCAGATGAATGGATGGAAAGCCTGATAATACTGGATAGTGGGTTATATTCCCTCCCTCACAAATTGAGCTGAGACAAGCAGCCATCTGTTCAGGATAGGTTCCATCAATCTGACATTTCTGCCCCCAAGGGTGAGAAATAACTAAGTTATCTATTGTGCCCCAGTCACCTAATTTGTGAATTTCACCATCAAATATTTATTAGCGGTTATAACGAAGGGAGAGATTTAGCATTAACAATGGAGGCTTTAGGTAAACCCTGCCATGGATAAATCACTCCCTAAGCAGACATTAAAATGGAGGATTAAAACAGTATCTTTTTTCGTGAGAAACTACCCCAAGGATCATTTTGCACATGAGAAGCTGTGAAATCCTTTTGATCTCAGATGCAAGTGTCACAACATGTGACACATTTTACCATTTTGTTCCTGGCTCTTTCCTAGGCCGTGCCCTGGGCATGACTTATGTTCCCAAATCTGGCAGTCCATTTACAGTCAAAACTCCCAATGAAGCACTGGAAGATTTAGCCCATCATGCACATCCAGAGTTAAGAGTCATTATGGTAGTAATAATACAAACCTAATTTGAGTAATATCTGCTTGTTCACCAAGATACAAGTATCTATAATACACCAATCCTTTATAATGAAATTTCTAAAATGGTTATTGATAGCATCTTACGTACTCTTCTTTGGTAAGTCTTTTACCAAAGCCAGAACTAAGCTGGTTTATTGTGTGTATTGTATGTAACTATGTATGCATCTGCTGTCCAGTAGGTACAGTGATGAATACCACTACAGTGTTGTTTATTTTGTAATTGAACAGTTTATAATTAGAGAGACAAGGAAGTTTTAACTGAATCTGATCCCATAAGCAAAGGTGGGTATTTGAGATGGATGAGGAGCTGCCACGTAATAATCTAAGCATACTGAGATGTAATAATCTGATGAACACTGCAGGTGACCTGGTCAGTGAAGTTATTGCATAGTGGGTAGTAAGACTTGCCTGTATAAATGCATTGATCTCACATAATAGATGGTCTGGGAAGAACAAACAGGAAGGCAAGGAAATGGCTCCCCAGATGAGAACACCCCAGCACACACATGAATGACAATGGCCTACTTTCAGACTCCAGGCCAAAGTGACAGTTGTTTTGCCAGGCTGGGAGACTGGACATCAAAAGAAAAGGAAACAGTTAAAAAACCTTCCTTGGGACAAATGAGGTCAATTGGGTGCTGCCCAGGGAGAGACCAGCTGACGGGGAGAGACTCTGGAGGAGTTGGAAAGCATTGGATCCTAGATCCAGGGAAGGATAAGCCTTAGGGAAAGGCAGTCATGCATATAGCCTGGTTGATTGTTTTTAAGGTCTGTTTTCTCTGAAATGCTTTTGTTCTAAATAAATACTTTGCTCTAAGGGGGCTGTTTGGTTTCTGGATACTATCATCCTAGCTCTAGAGGGAACAAAACTGCAGGGTCTGAACCGAAGTCAGACCTGCTGAGATAATTTCTGTTGATATACTGCAACCCAGGGGCCGTTCTGAGCGTGAGAGAAATGTGTGATTCCAGATGGCTAAAGGCCCAAGACCTTGCATGGGGAGGGGGGAGGGGGGCTGTTTCAAGGGACCCCAGGAGTGGTCAGAGGTGTAGTTAGTGTCATAACTGGGACATATTTGGAGGCAACAGTGAGATGGGGACAGTGGTGAAGTGCCAAGAGCAGCGAAAGCAAATACTGCAGAAGAAAAAGAAAAGAGAAAACCAGCCCTATATTCTTTTCCAGGAAGAGAATAGGGAAAAGATGGACATGAAGGATGGGTTACAAGCAACTCAAGAAAAGTCAGCAGGCGGAGTTATGCAGACAGACAGCTCAACTCTCAAGAGCGGACCACATCAGTTAATCCAGTGTATTCTGACGCTCAGGAAAGGAACCAAGGACCAACACTGGACTGAGGTGGGAGGAAACAGACCAGAGATCTGAGGTGTTCTAGCTGCCAGGGATCAGGACACCAACAGGCCAACTGCCCAGGGCTCAGCCACTGGCATGGAGCCCTGGCAGGTGAGTATATTGATATTCAGACCAGAGGAGGGCTGGGATGCTGGCCCTCCAATGCAGCAGGCTAATCAGGAGGATATAGCCCCAAAGGGGAGGTTAAATGCACATGTGACTGAATTCACACTTCAGCGATCTGTGCACCTATCCTGCTGCACCCCAAGAGTAAAATACAGCCAGATCCCCAATAGAAACGTCCTTGAGTCAGATGGGGGAGGAAGCACGGCTCACCTCTACTCAGAAGATATGGAACAAAGGGGCCCCACAGCCTCCACGCAGGGTGCAAGCCCAGGTGGTCAAAGGGCTAGTCCACAGCCACCCCTCACTGGGGTAGCTGGGGTGTTGCCAGAGGGGATCCTGACCCCACTCAGGGGAGGGGCAGAGAATGGAACTCAACTCAGGGGAAGGTTTGAGGGTTCATACCTAGCAAAAGTTGGGGACCCCTCATTTACAAAAGGCATTGCTTGGCTAAGGCCTGTTCTGCAGGGGGACAAGCCCTTCATGGCTTCCCCAACTGATGAGAAATACTGGGGTGAGTAGAGCATGTGGGGAGCAGGGCCAAGGGGGCAGTTAGTTCTGTAGCCATGCCAGTATAATTTACTATATTTCCATTTTCCTTATGCAGCTGAATCAGCATCCAATCCCTTAGATTGCCCTGTTAAAGTACCTTGTATTAAGAGGCATTGTTACAAGACTTCCCCAGACACTTCATTCGGTTCTTTGTTTCACTGGCAAATCTGAGCTAGTTTAAGGACGGAGTTTCTAAGGGCTTTGTTTTAAAATAGCTAATAGTACCATCTTCATAGCACTGCTAGTTTTTCAGCCTGCGTACAGAGAGAAACATACACATATAAAGGGATGAATTTGTTTTGAGCTAGGCTACAGAAGTTAAATTTATCATTTAATTCAGATCATTAGACAGTTATGCAGTCTAGGGCCATTTGTCCTCTATTATAGTCCAACAGGAGAGAGAAACTGCCCTGTCCTCATGGGATTATTCCCCTGACTAACTACGCATCACTTCCTAACCTCACTGCTCACTTTTGTTCCATTCATTGCCTGTCGTCTTCTTTGGCCCTAGCGATCACTTTTCTCTGCTAGCATTTAGCAGCAGCATGTGTTATTTTGCCCTTGCTATGCTTTGTTCTCTTCTAGTACATCTCCCCCTGCTGGGCAAATGCTAGCAAGACACACCCAGCATTTACATTTACTGTCAAGACACAGCCTCCTTTAAAGGGGACCTGCACGAAGGGTGGGAAATTGTGCTTATATCCCTTGCTTATGTTTCCTTCTGAGGGCTAAAGAAGGCTGGACAGGCAGTTGTCTCCCCCCATGCCCAATGGGGGTTTTTTGTGTTGGAAATTCAGGTTTCACGGTCCTGAATGTCATGAATGAATGACAGTGAAATGAGCACACCACAACAGCTGAGGGGGCAAGGGATTGTTAGTCAGACTGCTTAACGCACTGGTTTGCTAGTTTCTGTTCATGCCTGCTTTACTTCAATGACTAACATACATTCTGGAGGAAATATCTGTCATGGATTGAGCAGCCCCACCCCTCTCAAGTGCAAGAACTCACAGTACAGATGCACTCACTCACTCTCACACCCACACCCCTCCCCAAGAGGTCCACCAGCAAAACAAGGGAAGAGCAGCTTTGAGAGTCCCGATATTTCTAAGGCTACGACTACATATGAGGTAGGGGTGTTGTGCCCCTGCTCATGTGCTCACACTGACGCCAGCTCTCATGGGGCAAGCACAAGTATAAATAGCAGCGTAGCTGTGGTAGCAAAGGAGGCATAGCCGAGCTGTGCTTAGTACAGACCCATATGGCTCAGCCATGGTTCCCCTTCTGCTACCCGCACTGCTGCGGCTTCACTATTATTTATACTCATGCTAGTTCAAGGAGAGCTAGCATATGCGTACATGAGCAGGGGAATCATACCCCCAGCACATAGTTTAGACATTGCCTGAAAGTAAAAACAAAACGAAGTCCGACCCTAAACAAAATCCTGTCAAGCCTTTTTCAGACACTGCAGAATCAAAAGGCCCAAGCTCTATTTTTAAAACTCCTGGGCACATCATCTTTAAAAAATAAGATCTACTGATTGCTTTGGAAAGGTGCCACATGCAGGGGAGTGGAACCTGAAGCCTTCTGTTTAGCCCTGAAATACATTCACTAGAGAGACCAGCAGAACAAGCTTCCTCACGTGCCCCAGTCTGCTCTGTGTGCTGGAGAGATGAGGGGGAAGTTCAGTCTCCATCACATCTCTGCCCATTAGGATGGGGAAGCTATTTGTGATGCCCTGTCTGTTAGGACCTGCAGTTAGACCACTCACTAATTACATACTGGATTACAGACTAGTCATCAGATAGTTGCATCTTTGAGTCAGAGCTTAGGAAAAAAAATGTTTCTTAGAAATGCAGACATGGCCCAACGTTCCAGCCCTTGAGAGCCTCCCCCGGCCTTAGGGTGATTATACCTCCAGAGCCATTTGGTTAAAGCACAGCACCGGGAGCAGGACTCTCAAGCACTCTCTTCAGTTCTACCACTGTCTCCTTGTCTGGCCTTTGGCAAGCAACTGAATCGGTGCCTCTCTTTAACCATCGAGCTACTTTACCTGCCTCACAGGGGCATTGGGAGACTGCCTAAGGCACTTGAGCCCCACTCCTGAGGTCTGCTCTGCGCAGACGGGAATCTTATAGGCTCTGCCTGCATGGACAAGCTGGTAAGATCAGTTCCTAAGTCTGGAAACACTGAGTTCCTTGGCTAAAGATGCTAGAGAAATATTAAAATACACACACGCTACTCTAAAGCAAATGTCATGCTAACTTTACATTCAGAAACAAATATTTTCATAATTTGATGCATTTCACAGAGTTGTTACTCACAGCAATGCCGTGAGTACCTTTCTTCTATAAGATCAGATAAACAAAACCAGAAATACTGAAGCTTCATTATCTCTCAGTCACAGGCTTTGTTTATTTGATCTCCTAGCCAGAGATGACAGCAAGAAATATTTTTAGTAAAAATTCTGTGCAAGGCTCCACATTTAGCATAAAGTGATGGTAGGAAATTAGTTAGCTGCAGTGAAACAGACTTCCCACCTAATCTAAAAAGTAAGAAATACTGTAATTTCAACTGCTTTTATTTCTTAGAGAGCCATTTGCATGAGGAGTTACACACATGAATGACTTGTCCCTAGTGCCTGCATGCATGGCTCCCCGCTCCTCTGGCAGTTTTTCCTATGTACCTTTTCATATGAAGCCAGGGGTCATGGAATAGAACACTGCTCAAGTACCATGAGCTTTTATTTTCAGAAAGGAAAGCTATATATAGACATAGTATTAACTGATGGAAACCTGATAGACTTATTCGCTCAGGAAATGTAACATTGATGAGTGCCAAAGAGTTATAAAGGGTCTCACTCTTGGGCCATTTCACCCAAGCAAGGGGGGCATGGGGAGCACAATTTACACTTGATCCTGCAATGAGCTGAGCAGGGGCACATGGGTCCAACACTATGGAGACCACTGCAAAACATGGCCTAAATTGATCCTCCATTGTGTACTTCACCAGGCCTTTCTATCTATCTCTGCCTCTGTTCCCAAATATATGGGTGGCCCGTTATTTAAAAACAAAAAACAAAAAAAAACACACACACTTCACTTCTATCTAAATTGGAAGATGATGTAAGCTAATTTTTTGTTCCCGGATCTCAACTAATGAGACCTCCACCTCCCTCTTCTGGCAGCGATATCCCTTGTCAGCCAGGACCCCGGGACACAGCTGGGAAGAGAAGCAACCTCAAGGACCAAGATGCTACGTTTCCCATCACTTATGGTTTTCTACTGTAGTTTCAGAGCTCTGAACAGATACAGGACTGTACTGATAGATTTTTTTTTAGAGCATATTGCCCCTTCTTGGGGAGGAAGGAAACACACATGAGCAACCGAGATCAAAATCCTTACAGTTTTGTGATTTACAGAGGTAAATATGCTGCTAGATTATTAAAGAGAGAAGAGAACCTCATTAAAGCCCAGCAGTCACCACGAGCAACAAGCTTGTGTGTAGAGAAACACAGCTGTAACAGGGCTGTTACGAGTCGGCAGCAATATGGAAGTCCCATGGCAGTGTCCTTTTAGGAGAATTCAGAAGGGCTGAACTAAAAGTATTTCCCTTGTCTTCTGGACAGCTGAGCTAAATATGTTTCCATGCACTGACTGCACGGAGTTCAGTCACATGGTTGTAAACTGGCAGTGAGCATTTTCTGGTTATCGCAATGTTACTGCTGCCCCTTTCTGTACGGAGAAAGGGAATGCACAAGAAGGGGAGAAAAATAAAAAAAATCCCATTACCAAAGAATCCAAAAATTGTCTTAATCTCCATCCCTCCTCCTGCATACACACGGCCCTTGACAGCGCAAGAATTGGAGATCTAGTAAGCGCCACACTGGCATTATTCAGGTCAGTCAATTACTTCAAATAGCCTTTTCAGAAATGGTACTATTCTTCTGGCAACAGTATGGATGGATGTCAAAAAGCACCAGAATAAACAATTCACTATAAAAAGCTCTGTGTGTGTGTGTGGGGGGGGGGGGGGTGCTGAAGAGGGGTATACAAGACTTAAACCCAAAACACTCTCAGGGGGAAGGGACAAGTGCTTCACTCTTACTGTGCGTTTTTAAAATCAGTAGTTCAGCCATAGCTCCATGGATTTTGTCAATCAGCTCTGACATAACAGAAGGAAATCTTTGATTAAACCACTTTCTTTAGGAGTACACCAGCAGCTGCACTTGGATATTTACAGCAGACATTTACAGCTAAATACATACATTTAATGGAATTTAAATAGCATTTGCCGAGAATAAATCTTAAGTATGATCTGGGCATAAGTTGGTTTCATCAGTGCACACATGCTGGCAAGTGATCAGAAGTTCAACCAGTTAAGCAAGCTCCCAGCTTGATGTACATGACTTTTCCAGACTAAATGAGAGAGAGCCCTTTGTGCAATCATTGGTGTCATCTTCAGAATATTCAGCGAGGTCTAATAAAACAGGTTAGAGAACTGGTAAATCACAGCAATGCTAGAGAGACAATTGAATAAGTAATCTGGTTAATTCTGTACCTTTTTAACAACGTGCATGACCAGGGCCTAATCCAGACTGCACAGAATCACAGGCCAATGATTGCAAAACTCAACTGCCTGAAGTTAAGGACCCTGTTTCATAATGAGGCATTAAAATAAGCAGCCACATTTTCCAGAGCTGAGCACCCACAGCCCTCAGTGATCTCCGGGGGAGCTAAGGGTTCACAGCACCTTTGAAAATTAGGCCACTTATTTAACGCAGGTCCCTGTTTAGGCATCAAAGTTTAAACACTCACGTTTGAAAACATTAGCCACACCGTCCACTCGTATTCTGGTAGAGTACGGTCTAGTCCTTTACATCTCAAAAGGACACATTGCTTCTGGCCTGCTTATATAAAATGGCACAGGATTGTTAGTGATACTAGATACACAAGGGTTTGGCCAACAGGAGGCTATTCTCAGGTCTCACGGCACTTACGTGGTAGGTCTTCCGCCAGTGCTTTCACATTCACTTTAGAGATGTTTTCCAGCTGAAAGTCAACTTCCAGGCTAAAGACATTTGAGCTATGGCTAGGTTCAAACACACATATCAAAGTTTTATTTGGAGTTAGGAATTTTTGGCCAGGGGGTGGGGGGAGAGGAGTTAATACTATTTATTCTGCCCCAAGAGAACCCATCCTCCTTCCCCACCCCAAATATTGCAATCCCATCTTAGACAACCACTGAAGTACCCTCATCTCAGAGCAGTTTTCTACTGGCTGACTCTTTCCAGTACTCTGGATGTTCCTTATCACAAGTTCACTGTATTTAACAGTAAGATCAAACGTACTATGAGATATTAGATGGATACATGCTCTCGAGGGGACTATATCCATGACCTGTTTATGATGGACTTCCAGATTTTAGGACCTCACAGGGACAGCATCTGCTGACTCATTCTGCTCTATCCTTGAACTCAGTCCAGATGGCGTACATTAGTTGAGTTGGTCAAACAATTTTACACTGGATTCTACCCCTTATTTTTAGAGCATCTCTACTCATTAGCTCCAATTCAGGGTAAAGAAGGTGGGGGAGCATTCTCTTCCCCCTTCAGAGAGACAGACAAGTTGGAGAGGCAAGGGCAAAAAGGGCTTGCAGGAAGTAACCCAAGGATGAGCCAACCTAGGGTGAAGGCTGGTTAGTGTCTAAATTTTGCTGCTGTCGATAAGGCCTGAGATAAGGACTAGGCTCAGATTGCATGCCATGCTTTGAGCACTTACCTTTCCCATCCTTTTTCAGGGCAGAAAACAGGTTTTGACCACAAGGTCTCAGTCAAGGCAACGCACTGCGACTATGGGACCAGAATAGAGGATCACTTCTGGTCAGCACTGCTGAAGAACAACATTAGTAATAATCGCACTTAGCCATTTTCAGCACTTAAGTGATTTCTGAACATTGACTCAGTCTATGTCTAAACTTTGGTTATTGAGATGCCAGCCGCTACATGTGAGAAACCCTGCTGTGCCCATTCAGATTCAGTTTGAAGTGCTACTACCTAATCATGTGCAGCAGTCAAACCATGATTGAAGACTTTTAAAGAACTGACTATTGAAGAACTGGAGATTCATCGATTCCAAGGCCAGAAAGGGATCACTGTGATCACCTGGTCTGACCTCCTTTCTAACAGAGGCCAGAGAACTTCTCCAAAATAATTCCTAGAACAGATTACTTAAAAAAACATCCTATCTTGTTTTAAAAATTGTCAGCAATGCAGAATCTACCATGACCTTCAGTAAATTTTCCAGTGGTTAATTACCCTCACTTTTAAAAGTGTACACCTTATTTCCAATCTGAATTTGTCTAGGTTCAACTTCCAGCCATTGGATCACGCTGTGTCTTTCTCTGTTAGATCTAAGAGTCCATTATAGAATATTTGTTCCCCATGTAGGTACTTACAGACTAATCAAGTCATCTCTGAACCTTCTCTTTGTTAATTAGATCGATTGAACTCTAAGTTTATCACTAGAAGGCATCTTTTCTAATCTACTAATCATTCTTGTGGTTCTTCCCTGAACTCTCTCCAATTTAAAATCAACATACTTCTTGAATTGTGGACACTAGAACCGGACACAGTACTCCAGCCATGGTCACACCAATGCCAAAGACTGAGGTAAAAACCTCCCTAACTCCAACTCGAGAGTCTCCTGTTTATGCATCCCAAGATCGCATTAGTTCTTTTGGCCACAGAATCACACAGAGCTCATGTTCAGCTGATTATCCATCATGCCCTGCACCAAATCTTTTTCAGAGCCACTGCTTCCCAGGATAGAGTTCCCCATTCTGTAAGTATGGTCTACACTCTTTGTTCCTAGTATACATTTACTTATGCCGTATTAAAACACACATTGTTCACTTGTGCCCAGTTTACCAAGTGATCAGAGATGCTCTGAACCAGTGACCTCTTCCTTATTTACCCCTCCCCCATTTTTTTGTCATCTGCAAACTCAAGACAGTTACTCAAGGTTACTCTCTTGAGTCCAGCTGATCTAGGATATTTGTAAACTTCCTAATGGAAATCTTTCCAAAATCCCAATCAGTTGCTCTCTGGAGCCACCTCAAACTATCTAACCTGTACTGTGCCACATGGCATAGGCAGAGGAGAGGAAGAATTCTGAAGGAATACCTGATAGGAATTGGGAGCCAAGTCATCTCCTTTCTGCAAAGGATGTAGTCAGGGTTATGGCAGGCTCTTTATTACATGCTGCACAGTGTCCAATTCTTCTTTGCAGATGCTCTTCTCTCCTCTATACATTTTGTTAAAGTTTTAATAAATCCCAGATGCTCTCCAGAGTAACCATCTGACACAGCTACGTTTCATGCTCAGCAGCCTCCAAGGCAACCGCACACAGGCAAACTTAGGGAGAAAGTCTTCAAGTATGTTCCCAAATAGCCACAGTTGTACTGGAACGTGAGTAGGAGCAGCATTTTAGGCAACTCATATGCAAACGATCGTACTGATGCATCCCACCTTGCTTCCGCACTACCCCTATTTACTTTAGCTCCATTTCTTTCTAGCCCAGAATTTTCCAGTCAGTCTGTTGCGAGAGTGCAGAGCATGCTGGATATGACTTTTTTCAGCTCAACAAATCAACTAAGATTCAGGATAATCCCTGGTAAGCAAACATGCACCACTATGCAGAAGGCCAGCACAAGGTCTATGCTCCATTTAAGCCCTTAGGGTGAATTTCACCCTGAAGGAGCCAAGTTGATAGGAAGGAAGAGGAATATTTCCCAAATGCAGAAATGATTATTGGAATCAGACTGTGCTGCTCACTCTTTGTTCCAGGTTTGCTCACCAGTAGAGCTGGTCAGTAAAAGATAGTCTGTTAATGAACCGCTTACCAATAGCGCCTTAGAGACTAACAAATTTATTTGAGCATAAGCTTTCATGAGCTACAGCTCACTTCATCGGCTGTAGCTCACAAAAGCTTATGCTCAAATAAATTTGTTAGTCTCTAAGGTGCCACAAGTACTCCTTTTCTTTTTGCAAATACAGACTAACATGGCTGCTACTCTGAAGCTTACCAATAGGCACACAGTTCTAGAATCCTTCCGATACAGACTGGTCAGTAACCTGGATTTGTCAGCCCAATGACACTTTTCAAAAGGTTTAGAAACAGCTCGTAATAAATCAAAAAACTTTATTATTTGATGTTATAAATGTACAACACACATTACCAGATCATTCTCAGAGTGCGCGTGTGTAGGTTTAAAAGACTCAGCGTTCATTCTAATCACGCTCATGGGTCCAACTTAGCCATACTAACATAGGTAATAGTTACCAGCAAAGCCACACGAACCAAACACTCGTGATAGTCTCTCAGAATACATTTCTGCAGATAACAGCCTGACCGTTTAAAAGGGATCAGATTACTAACAATGCAGAATTGATTTTATTTTGGTCAGACAATCATATTAAAGCAAAAATGGGTGACAAATGTTTAGTATTAGCACTAGTCATTGCTGAATCTTTCTGCAGATGTGTAGCAGATCACTGACCCATGCTAGTAAGTTTTAGAATGAACCCTGAACTCTATAGGTTTGTTGATGCTGACCCAAGTTAAACTTCATAAAAGTAACATTACATCTTAAAAACAACTGTGCATGCCACACATCAGTGTCAATTCCATATAAAAACTATGTACTGAACCCATTCTATACACCGATGAAATGAAAAGTCATAGTACCTTACAGTATAACTTCACTAGTGCTACTTTGTGGTCAGTGCTGTATGGCAAATCACATTCTTGTACAGTTCATTAAACTATAATAAAAATAAACTTGCAAATTAAAAAAGGTCTACACGCCTTTCCTACCTGCTGCAACACCACAACACACATTTCATTTGGTAGGTTTTTAGTTTAAAATGTTAGCACAATTTTTCCCCGGTCCAGAACATGATATAAAAAAAACTATAACCAAATTTAATAAGAATTTAATGCTTTTACATTTATTAAAGTTTGTATGCTTCAAACAGGGATCTGCATGTAAGTTCTTTAAGCCTAGAGCAAAAGGTTCACCACATGTTAAATACATGCCGTCTGTAATGACAAAAGGTTGGGATGTAAGTGAACAGGACTTTTTAAACCATGTTCATGTAAACGTAATATGCACTGCTTGCTTTTCTTTCATAGGATCATAGGATTTGCCATCCTGACTCAGACTAGTGGCTAAGCTAGTCTGCTAACTAGTCTAACAATGGCCAGCACCAAATGCTTCAGAGGAATAATCTGCCCATAAGTGAAGATGCATTTAGTGGTTGGGTTACGCCCTGAAGCATAAGGATTTATATCCCTTTTAAATTATCTTATCCAACATATCTGTGGATGTAAATGGCCAGCTGTGGATGCAGTTATTCCATCAGCTTTTTATAAAGTCCTAGGAGTAAAGATTAACAACTGATAAAAAATGCCACTCTAATTAGCAGAAAAATGAGGTATTTCCTTTGGATAACACTCTATCTTGTAAATAGTGCTTTTGAACCTCAGACTGCTGGGAACAACTTGTGTGCCTGCTCAATAGACAAGATATACTGACACAGTGATAGAATACAATCATCATTTGGTGTTGTGTCCATTTGCACAGTTGCTTCCAATGCAGTAATTCAAAGATTCTCAGCCCATGGATCATGATGCCAGAAGACTGCAACTTGCTCCAACTAAAAAGCACTTGAATAAACACAACCATTTCTCAGATACCAAGAGCCACCTCTAGAAGTCAAGTTTGGCTCCAGGCAAAATGGGGTAAAAGGTTCTGGGGAACAACTGTGACAGACTGCAAGTAGCCAAATGTGGGGAGATGGTCTGGAAACTTAAGAGCTCTTGCAGCCATGCGTTCTTGGACACCTGCAGAGTGCAGGTGTATTGACCACTGCACTAGAAACTGCGTGAATTAGCTTTCCACTTCCATCAATACACACAAAGCAGAAGTGTCCTTGGAACTGTGTAAAGGACAACAATGTGCAAAGCTGCTGTGTATTCTTGTGTGACCATTTCCACCATCCTCAAGAGATGGAAGAGGAAACAATGGTGGATTCTTTGGACTTGTCTATTACAGTGGCTCAAAGGAGTCTCATGCTAGCTTGGTCTCACAGGTCTAGACTAACCAACATTTAAGTTGCAAAGTGGCAACTAGCTTCCCCCCTAGACCCCAAATACATCCCTTTAAATGCATTGCCCTATAGTATAAATATGAAGCCCTGAGAAACTTCTATATAGAACATTTCTATTAAAAATATCAAAGCTTTGTGATGACAAAATTATAAGTTACACATATATTTAAATAAATAGCTAGCTAGCTTTTAAGAGTCACACATATCAAAAGGTAAAAGATTGTCTATGTCAACTGATGGGGCAAGTATAGACCAAGCATAAGAACAATTATAAGCAGTCAATATTGCAGCAGGTAATCCACCTACCTGGCCCATTTCCTCATTTTTCCTTGGTTTTATCTATCTTCAACTTTTTCCCTTGACCTAGTTCCGATGATGCAATAAGACACTTTACAATGAAGCCAGCACCACTGCTAATCTCTTTGCTAACTTTAATCGAGACTTCAGACATGCAAGCACATGGCTCAAACCTGCAAATCCTTACTCACGCAACTACTACTTACTCACACAAGTAATCCCATTGATTTTTAAAAAACGTCTACTCCCAAGATTCTTGTGGTTTTGCAGGTTTGAACCCACAATCCTTTCATCATGACACTACCTGGAACCAGCCCCTGCAAATGCTGAATCCCAGCCTAATTGTCCACGTAGGGATCTTTATGCTTTCAGAATTCTAGAAAGCACAGGAGAATTGCCACAACTGCAACCACAATGGACTTAAAAAGCAATTGTAACCTTGGAGTAGCAACCCATCCAGCTCACAGGACGTGCCACTGGACTTCTAGCTCCCGAGGCACTGGCAGCACACAGCATGTATTAGTGTCAGACATTCATATTAATGAGCTGAATCAACTGATTCCTTAAGTGGCATTCTAAGTTACATTTGAATTGACATAGTTAAGTACATCTTTATTCATGCCTAAGTCTTGCTGAAAAACATTAAATCCATATAACCTTCCACTAATCCCAGATATTGGCCACTGGAAACTTGTGTTTTCAAAAGTCAAGCAGCATTTAAAAATAAAAAAGCCATATGAAAAAACCAAGGCTGGAGGACACTTTATAATGATAACCAGCCTCTCTCCTTCTACACCTATACTGTACAGGTGTAAAGCTCTGAAATAATAGAGTCTAAAACTGCATATCCTCAAACTTTTTAGTTTTTTAAAGATGCAGTATTCCTTTAATCACAAGGTTTCTTATATCATAGTTGCCATATTAATTTTTATTAGGAAAGCAGATACATAAGGCATTCTTGCCTTCATTTATTTCAGTTTCTCTACTGCAATTCTACTGAAAGCTATTTTAAAAGATGCGTTGAACCTGTTGCGACAAGACAACAAGTGCAGTTTTGATGTACTTGTGTCACCTAGATAAGCCTGACATAGAAGCAAATACACCCTGATCAGAAACAGACAGTGATGAAACCATACAGTCTAACTCAAGTCCATTGCCATGGGGATAATGCAGAGGTATACAAGCAGCAGAACTTACACAGTCTAAAAGTGAACCATTCTGCTCCTTGAAAGAGAAGGCTGACGTATGAAGGATATGTAGATAAAAACAATACGTTAGTTCTTTGTGGAATCGGTTTATGAATTATTTTAAAAAAAGTGTCTGATCTTACTGCATGAATGTTAATGGGAGCTTGGGCACAACTTAATGGGAACATGATCAGACCGTAAGTTATTACAGGACATGCTGCTGTCTCAACTTGTGTCCAATACATTCAGAACCACAGTCTGGAACAATTCTTGTTTAGTAAGGAAATCAGTATAATCACATGATGGTGGTTCTACCTAATATTGTCCTGTAGAAACAAGCACTGATTATTTACAAGAACTTGGATGGAAGAGGGAATATCATACATATCAGTGCCTCAAATGCTTAGAACTTCAAGTAATAACATCTTCAGGTAGTAGTTCAAGGAAACCATTGCAAAACAAAAAGCCTGATCGAACAAACAACTGAAATCCTTCAGTATCAGGAAACTTGCTTAAATATTATTCTTAATATTATATCTATAACCCTTACTCACGTGAGTAGTTGCAATGAAATGAAATTTGACTAAATTTGAGTAATTACTGTGTTGAAGAATCAGACTCAGATTTTAAAACCAAAACTGCAATTAAGTTTTGAGGATGCCAAGAACAGGTTGAAAGAAAAACAGGGGTGCTGAAAATGGTTACTTTTGGATTTGGAAATCTAAGTGCCTTACAGAAATCTGTTTAAGTGCAATAGACTGTTAATGATATTACAAAAGCCAAAAATAAAACTGGGATAGTAGGTAAAGATAAGATCTGAGTGACTGACTTCCCCACCCATCACATGATGTGAAATTGGCAACTTCTGTGTCTCAGCTGCATATTACTACAGTTCAGATGCCAAGATCAGGCCAAAACTTGTTCTGTGGTTTAGGTCTGAATCTAGATGCCCTCAGTAAGATCACTTTAAAAGGTGACCTACAAAGTTATGCAGAATATCCTCTCACAAAACATATACACACCTTTATGGTGGCTAATGAAAACTTAAAAGGTTTAATTTTCTCAGCATACTTTTTACATAAGAAATCCAGGTCTTGTTTACCCTTTTTTCCATGGCAGACTGTATAGACTAGTGGAGGACTGGTTTATTACACTGCAGATACCAAGCAAGTGAAACTTGATGGAAAAGGGAAATGATTTTTAGTCCAACTATTTAAAAATTTTATCACCACCCGTGTAACTCAACTGCAGCATAAATAGTTGGAAGAAGAGATCTATGTGCGAGATTCAGCATGTGTACTCCTTTAGTTAACAGCCTGACAAAACTCACAATACACATCTGAGACCTCCAGCAAGTCTTCCAATAAAGACAAGGGAAGACAAGACTTGAAATTCCTGATATTTCTAAGGTAAAGTACAAGCAGGGGAAAATTCCTTATTTGGAAGAGGGCAATCATTTCAAGTGTGTTTTATACAACAAGCAAGCAAAAACAGGACACAAACCTAAATATTTTTGTATGGATTCTTGTTTCATTTTGCAGATGACCTTTCAATTAAAAACCAAGCAAGTTAGTAGAGCTTTTGGCGTCGCAAGCAGAGTTTGAAAAGGAAGATGCCTGCAAAACAGAACTCCTTTCCTAAAATATACATTCAGAAATGCAAAAGTACATGGAAACATGTCACCTTTCAAACTAAGATATGTTAAAGCAGGACAAACCTATGAACTGTAGCACTTGAGAACCAAACTGCTGGAATGGCAAATTACATTTTTCTGAAAGGAGATACTGCATCTTTAATCTAGTTGAGTGAAATCTCCTGCAAACACGAGCCCACAGGACTGGAACAACACTAACGCAGAAAATAAATAGGAAAAAGTAACGCTATTTATTAATTAAAGAAATTCCATCTATGAATTATTCTGTTTAAATTAAAATGTAAGACAGACAAGTCTGGATAAAAACATGTTCTCTCAACATTTGGACTTATTTTAAAAAACAAATTCCTAAGTGTCAATTTAAAAAGTATTTTGTATTTTGATATAGACATAAATTAACACTGTATAGAGATGAATAGTATGATTATTATCCTATGATAGTGGTCAGTGACCTTTTGTAAACACTAGCCAGATGCTGCTATAACCACTGGCTAGTAAAACTGCTGTCATAGGCCTTTTGAGCAAGAAGATCGAAACATGAGGCAATGTCATATTACTTTCTTGGTCAATCAGATGCTCAGTTGTGTTACAAAGCTTTTTCCTGTATTTGGATATATATTTCATTTTCAACCTACCATCTGAAAGCAAAAAAAACCCCAGAACAAGTCTTCAAACCTCTTCCACTAAATCCACAAGGCTATTAACTTCAGGATGGCCATAACTACACACACTCTTATTTGAGAGGTGCCTATCCAAACAACAAAAAGCTATTTTGCTTCCTCTGCTACCTTCTTCCCTCAGACCCCCTTTCATCCCCCCCCCCCCCCCCGCGCCCCCAAAAATCTATGTTCCTTCTTGTTCAGGAAACGTGAAGCTAGAGACAGCAAGAAGTGGCACAGTGGATCGGCATTCCCCTCTACGTGCGGTTCAGCGTCTGAAAGATTCGAGAGATCTGTAGCATGACAGGTCCCGTCTCTGGATCGTTCATCCACTGAGTGCTGTTTAAGGGGTTTTCAAGCATATCTTCAAAGGCTGCCGAGAAAAGGAGGTGGCAACACTCAGTTCATGATGTTTTATTTGGCAAATATTGGGTATTTTGGACGTTTTACAAAATAAAAAGTTAGTTTAAATTGCAGTAGGAATCATGACTTGCTTTGATCACCACAACTCCGTCAGGACAGATCTTGGGAGGCCAGAGCCACCCACGTAGAGGCCTTCCCCCCGCCACCAAGCTCCCTGGCAACACAACTCCATTGGAGCGGCACTGCCGGCAACTCCTCCTGGCTGTGACTATTGGGGGTGATGAGAAGGAGGTAGTACAAAAGCCAGCTGTGTTATGTTCCACCTAGGTACTCCTATGGTGCCCATCACCACAGTACCTCAATGCCTCCAGCAATGAGTTTACTCTTTCAACACCCCTGTGAGGTAAAGCATTATCCCCATTTTACAGGGGGTGAAACTAAGGCACAGATGCACGCCCCTAGGTCGCACAGGGAGCCCATGGCAGAGCCAGGAAGTGAACTATAATCTCCTGAGTCCCACTCAAGTGCCTTGGCCACAAGACAATCCTTCCTTCCTGGAAAAATTCTCTGGGGCTAGAGAGGGAATAATGTATATTATCCCATCAGCCAGCAAGCTCCTTCCTCCACCAGCCTAATCACTGCCCTCTCACCTTGGACTGGAGTCAAGGGCATGCATGATGCCATGGAGACAGTAGACCCCAACTTCCATGGTGTGTGCAGGGAGAAGGGTCCCCTCCATTTGCAGATTTTGGAAGGAAGGATGACCTAGGCCCAAATGGCTAAAAATAGTTCTCTTTACCTGTGTCAAATAACCCCTCTATCCCAAGATTATTCCACTTATTTACTTTTGACTGAACTTATTTTGCATTTCACTCAGCTTGGATGATGCACAGAAAAGTCAGTGCCACTGTGTGGTTCTCATGCACTAGCACATTGCTGCAAAATTTGGGTTGCAAACACAGCAGGAAACAAGAACATTTGATCCAACAGTTTACAGATGCTTGGGACATGGTGTCTGATAGACATCTAGCTTCCCACTGAGTTAGAATGCTAAAATTTGGAACTTACTCACGGGCCATACACACACACACACACACACACACACAAAGTCTGACCTTTTCAGAAGTCACCTAAAGGTCAGTGTAACAATTTACATAACAGAGTCTGGCAAACTCTGGCATAGAGGTTAATGATCCAATTTTCCAAAGGTGATAAGCACCCACAACTCCCAATAAAGTCAACGAGAGCTGTAGGTACTCAACACCTCTGAATGCCACACTATAAATACTTTGCTAAGGTTACAAAGTAGGTCTCTGCCAGAACTGAGAATAAAATATAGCTCTCATGCTTCGACCACTAGACCTCCTCTTTTGGGGAGAAGCGAGAGATTAAAAATATATTGAACTAAAGGACTTTTGATCATCTTTTTCATAACTAGGAATTTTCTAATTCAATGCAAATATTCATGTTAAAATGCATGACACTGGCAATAAGCCAAGGTATCATTAGCAACAGTACATGCTCTGATGCTCATCCAAGCGTTATACATGTGTACAATGACATTTCATTTTCTATTTTTATATCCTGCGCTGCAGCATGGAACCTTCCTCTGAAACGAAGATGCCACTTGTTTAGAAATTAGGGTGGGCAGGTTCTGCTCCTGCATTATTTAAAACCCACAAAACTTCACAGTAAATGTAAGTGTTCAAAAGATCTACTGCAAAGGAATTCATATGCAATGTATGTTTTAAAACATGCCTTTAACCACTGAGGCCAAAGATTAAGCACATTTATATATTGCAGAAACGCCAAATTTCTCTCTACTAAATATCTCCCCGTGCACAGTTTCCTCAGAGTGACCCATCAACCACAGATTTACATTTCAGTCTTTTTTGGACTCATTAGTGATGCGGCTTTCCTAGCACAGATGCTTTTTGACTGAGAAAACACAGATGCTCTACAGGGCAAACCTCCAAAAAGGGTGAAGCATGTGTCCATAGCTGTTATTTCAGCCTTGGCAGGACACACACAGAAGTCCATAGCTGGCAGCTTTCAGTTCAGTTAAACTCAGCCAATCACTGCCCTCTGAGTAATAAGCAGACTTCAATCTATAGTGAGCTGTACTACAGCATGCATTCTCTTCCACACTTTTTTGCAGCTAAGGACCCCAGGATACCAAGCAGAGATCTACATTTTCCCTGCCAAACTCTGGACAAGTTGAGTGCAACGAGTCTCCTAGATCCACATGGATACTCTAGCCAGCAGCCATGACATTCTAGATGGTTGCAGGTTGAAACCATTGCCCTGGAGATTCAGTGTCATATCTGTGATGGCCCCATGATTGTTCCAAGCCCCTGTTGCCCACATGGCATCGTACGCAGCACTACAAAGCAAGCTGTCAGGCTGCCCCCTCCCCATTTATTCACTTAGCTTTACTTAGAGTATTTTCCGATAGTCAGCAACTGTGGAGACAATGCTTCTTTGTCAGAAGCCAGGACAGTACTTACCTAACAGCGTTTTAGGGTTCGTTAGCCCTAACTGTACCACTGGGTTTTCTAGGATGGCTTGGAAGAGAGGGCTAGTGGTGTCAATTCCCTTATCCAAATCCTCTGGAGATGGCTGTCTGTCTCCCAGCAGCCATTCACACTGTAAAAGTCAGCAGGCATGACAAGTTTATAATTAGTTCCATTAAAACGCAAGCTCATGAGACTTCAATCCCGCATGTAAATAAGGCACAAGATAGAACATCCTAGACAAAGTTTATCATCCCTGCATGCAATTTGAAGACTAAACCATGTAACACATTAACTACTATTCACTTAAGTCCTGCTCCAGGTCAACTCCAAGGCTCCCATTACTCCAGCGGGAGCTGGACTAGAGCGTGATACAGCAATAAAAGTGATTTCTAGCTTTCAAACCCACATGAGGTGACATTCAATATATCACACTGGAAATCTACAGCTTGCTCCAGGACTGTCCTCCTCCTACCCAAGAACTGGCCAGGATTCCCGAATCCAAAGCTGGAGGGCAGGCTCACTGATCTAAGTGCCAGGAGCACATCTCAAAATCCCAACAAGGTCAGCTCAGCCCTTTTTCCTTCAGGAGAGGATAAAATGAGCATTCCTCTGTATGCATGCGTGTGTGGTCCTTCAGAAGAGAACCTCAAAAACCAATTTCATGTCCCTAGCCAAAGTTCTCCATCTCAACATTTCCACTCTGCAAGTAGTTCTCTCAACATTGTGCAGGATGCTGGTTGACTGCCACTCTCCAGCCCAGAAGTGACTGCTTTCCAGTGGTGTACGTAGCTAGTTTCAAAGATGCACAATATTTAATCATGTTTGTTTCAACTCCAATAACTGCTAGGGCTGGAATACAAAGAGCAAGGCCATGTAACATGAGGCTAGTTTGAATTAAAAATATGACCAAGCGCCATCCAGTTCAGCGATCAAGAATTCTCAATTGAGGAAATGATCATCATAGCAATTAGGAATAAAACAACAGAGGATACTCACAGCTGCGTTTTGCTGGTTGTTGTTTACTCTGAGTGCATCTATCACTTCTTTTTCATCAAAGCCCATCTCCATCAAGGCAATGACAGCCTAAATCAGAAACACATAGCTTATTACACACAGCATTTAGCTTGGTCCATGGCAGCTACAACACACACAAGGAATGAATTGTATCCCTTTTTCTGTAGAAAAGCTTTTCCTTCTCCACATACAGGAAAGGAGCAGAAGGCGATGGTCCCAGTTTTAAGAATCCTGACAGGCTTTATTAAGTCATATTCTCCTCACTAGAGGAGCCAATGGGATTTTCTGTGTAACTGAGAGGAGAATATAGCAGAATATATTCCCTTTCGACTATTTTTTTTCTAAAAGGCTTTTATTGGGTGCAAACTGTTGGCTAGCACAGATTCAAGAGATTTTAAAGGTCTACCATCAGGCTACAAGTAGCTTGTTTCCAATCCAATGGCACAACCAGGCCCTGATCTATGACTGGAGTCCTTAGACATTACTGTAATACAAGGAATAATAAAATAGCAGCAGCCAAATCCTGCTTCTATTAAAATAAGGAGCAGGATTTGGCTCTAAAAAAGCAGGATGGGATGGGTAGTAGGAACTCCCATGTCTAACACACATTCCTTCTGCGACCATGAGCAATTCACTCATCTCCATTGCCTCTGTCTTCCCTCCCGCTCATCAGTCAGAGCGCTCAGACTTACCTATCTCACTAGCACACTGTGAGGAAAAATGTTTGCAGAGCTGTTTGAAGATTAAGAGTACTAAGTATTACTGCACTGTTCCAACGCACAGGTGAAAGAGAAATGATTGAATGATCCCTTGTTATAATATTGTTCCACGTCAATATCCTTGGGACTCAGAGAGGAAAGAGATTACCAGCAAAAAGAGAGGCTTCTGGTGAGAGTAATCTGGCAATCTCCACCCTGCACCAACTACTTACACGGAACATCTGGGCAAACACAGTAGCACCAATGTAAAATTATATATAAGGAAATGCAGCCCCCAGCACGCAAGAGGTGAACTTCTCCATACCTAGCTCCTACACATCAAACAAGCCCTGGAAGAACTAGTTCTTTTCCTTTTCTTACTCTTCTCTGGTCATACACCTTAGCTGCTTGTATCAGGACGTGTTAATATCAGAATGCCTTCTTTTTAAATGAAGTTTTCATAACATTAGGTGTTCAATTACAGTACATGTGCCATTTGCAGGCTGTGGCACTAATTTTAGATTGGGCAATGTGACATTTAGGAGAGGGTTGTGATGGGTCAGAAGCCAAGATAGAGAGTCTCTTAAGAAGTAGGTTAAAGTCTAAACCACATGTCAAATGGGACAGTTTGCTTTAACTCTCACATCCACATTTGAAAGTAACTTGTTTTGTACTGAAGGACAGAAGTTACTTGCTTTGAATCAACTTACTTCCATTCCCCCTTTACCACTATGCATTTGTAAGGGTAGATTTTGCTCTCAGTTACACAGGGTCAAACCAGGTTGACTTCAGTGAGGATTCCAGCTGTGTAACTAAGCAGCATTTGGTTGTAGCCCACGGTTTCCTTCAGGTTCAACACACTCCTTGGAATAAGGACAAGGAAGGCTGCTGTTTGCATCAGTCATTTCTAATATCCCATCGTACTCCTCTTCAGATATTTTTGGTTTCCATTTCTGTATCTAGAGATGGGATAGTTTTATTCTTGTTTCCTATTTGTATGCAACTCAAAAAGTAGAAAGGTACTTACATCTATTGGGAACAGTTATCTTAGGAAACCCAGCCACCATCTAGTCTGCCCTAGGCAAAAGGAACCCAGAATTCTATCCTGAGGAGAGAAACCTGGCTCCACACAGGGAAAAACTTCCGTTAACTTCAGTGGTGCCACAATTTCACTCCTGTGGTTAAGGGGCTTCCTTTATTAACTGTTCTTACAAAGCCAAATACTCCAGATGTTATGGTGCTACACAAATAATGATTCCTAAACACTGATCTGGAACTAGTTCACTTTCCATCACTACATTATTTCATTGCAATGTAGGCAAATTGAGATTTCATGTACAGGTGACCTTCCTCATGGCACAGAAAGAAAACAATTTACAAACAAATAAATTGGATCCAGGTTACTTAGTGATTAGGACATTAAATGGTAGGCACAGTTGAAATATAGATTGGCAAGACAAGTGTATTCAGCTTGGTCTTTTTAAGAAGGTTAACTGCCTGTAATACTCATGATTTAGATTAGACGACTAAACAGCAGAATGAAAAAGGTAAGAAATGAGCAAGCAGAATCGGAAATGTTTTGTGAAATATTAGAGAGGAGGCAAGACCCAAGGGAACAACTGCAGATTTAAAGGGAAGCAGAAAGAGTTTGTAAGCCAAATTCTGTTCTTAACTACACTGGTGTGAATCTAGAGTTCACTGAAGTTACTCTGAATTTCCACTGGTGCAACAGAGTGGAATTTAGTGTTTGGAAATGCAGCCATGCAAGTTATGAACACAGCCATGATCTGGTATGGAGCCAGATAACTGGAATGCTGCGGATGGGAGACAGGATTTTAAAACATGTACTTTATACTCCCTATCCAAGGCTTGTGGTTTTCTGGCAATAACACACATGCTGTCACGTGCATTTGCAAGTTCTAGCAATTAGATTTAGTCCTGGTGCGCATTAAATATTTAGAACTGTGTATCTGAATATTTTAAAAGGTCTTTTTCAGACCTAAGTAATTTTACTCATGTCTTAATATTAGCTATTAAGTTGTTGATGAATCTTGTCAAAGTTTCAGGAAACCTTCAGTGGTAAAAGCAGATCTATCTTGAATTCTAAACAGCACCTCCTGGTTGTTCTGAACAGGGATACATTTTCTATGCATGGTGTTTATAACAGTTCAGATAAACAGCTTGAAAAGATGTTTCACTGTCACTTCTGCAAACTCTTCAAGATTCAGCTTAAATGCTCTTTTGTACCCTTCTATGGTAAGAGTCCTCAGGGCACCATAATTAATACCCTATGGTGCTTCTTCACCAATACACACAACTGCATTATTTCCTCTGGCTTTAGTGGTGGAAGCAAGTCATGATTACAAAAGGCTACATCAAGAGATTAGCCCCAACACTAGGGCAGACCTAACAACACTGGTAATTTAGATGCACCTGCATTAGAGACTGTAGCATGTAGGTACTGGGTGGTACCCTTTTAAATATTTTAAGAGTCCTCTAATGGTCCTCAACATCTTCTGTGTTTAAAAGCCTCCAGAACCCTCCCAGAGCAGCAGTGTATTTAGGTATCCAGACCTTACACGTTGCATATAGTTAGCAAACATCGTTATTTGGAGCCCACTGTGTCCCCGTGGTTTCCTTCATATTACATTTGTTGTGTAAAGAGTAAAAGACAGACAAGACATACTCGTGGGTCCGGACGAAATTCTCTTTTCCTGCGGATCTTCTTGAATATTTCCGTCAGCTCATCCTTGGGCTCTTCCCCGCCAGCTTCCAAACTAGGACCAGCAATTGCTCCAGCAGAGGAAGCACCCACTTCAGAAGCAGCTTCTAATGAGGTTTGACCTGGAAGCGGTGCGTCAACCGTGGGGTCATCCGCGTGTTCTATCAACCACTCCATTGCTTGCGTCACTGACATACTGAGACACAAAGTTAATGGAAACGATTATGGGGAGTCAAAGCTCAACAGGTATGTTCTACTCTGCAGCTCAGAGCGAGCCTCTGAGCCAAGTTAGACAGACTCCCACTAGCTTAACAGTGTTGACACTGTGGCTCCAGCAGAGACACTGGCTAGCCACCTGAGCTCAGATCAGGGGATCAGTTGGGCTTGAGAGCCCGAGCTGCAACGTCTACACTCAAGCCGATGGAGTCTGGGAGGCTTACTCCCAGCTGCAGGGTAGACAGACTTCAGTGAGTAAATCATCATCTCACACAGGTTTGGCTTTTGTTCCTAGGACTTTCAGCATCGCTAGCTAGTTTGTATCAGAGGTCATGAAATACAAATTTGCTTCCTTTAAGCTTTCTTTGTGCTTGGTTACAAAATAACTTTGGTGCAACATCTCAGACTTCATGTTCCTGAAATACCACGGACACCACAAACTGATTTCTCCTGAGCTAACAGTGAAAGGAGAGGAGAGGTGGAGATAGAGGAAAGCCAAGGTTCAAGGTGAGCTGAACTAGCAATCTAGCATTTTTAAACGGGCTTTTGAGGGCATCGCCTGCTCTCCAGAACCTCAGCTTCATTTCAACATAGAAAGTCACTCTTCCCCTTACAAGTCAGAAGAAACTTTCACTTTGCAATTTTTGGGTGAATTAACAATGTGATGTCTGCCCAAGTTTCCATGGAACCTGAAACCATAGCCCAAGAGAGGTGAACTGTCCCTGTTCATCTCTCTGGAGTGTTAATTCAGATACCCAGTGACTATCATTGAAAATGTCAACATTGGGAACTGTTTCACTGTCAATCAAAGCATGAAAATAAGGAGAGGAACAAGCACATCACATGTACACAATTTATCATGAGTGACAGCTCATTTTGGTACGAGGACTGGATGCTGCTTGCGTGAGCATCACCCCTTCTTTCCCCCACACTTATCCTTGGAGCCCAAAAGAGCATCTGAGCCCCACCAAGCAACGCCTATGAGCATTTGAACTCCACTGAAAAGACGCCAAACTCAAGAAGATCACTGTGATCATATTTTGAACCTCTGCATAATCTGCTGTGTCATGTCATTTTGGTATCTGATGTAGGTGAAGCTTGGGATAGTAACAGCATATCACTCCCCGATTTGTGCCCTGGGGAAAGCATAGAAAGGAAAAATCCAGAGATGGGATTGGCATAACCACACAAGTAATTTTATAACCAAAGAAGAAAAGAACAGCCCTTGATATCACTGTTTGGATGTGGGGACAGAAATGAACAATTTAAAATGGTTTTAGAAGTCAGTGTGAAACGTTTCTTCTGCAGTTTAAGGATTGGCTCTGTTTTTTTCTTTTCTTTTTTTAAATTGAGAGTGTGAATTTAATACTCATGAATGATGCCAAATACACAGACCTCCATTTATTCTCAGAACAAGTACAGCACAGTCAGCAGCAGAGTAAGGTTCTCTCACTTGACACCCTCTTTGCCCCCGTATGGACCTCTAGCCTGAGCAGGGTTGTTCCCTGTGCTAGTACTTTGTATCGTCTTGGTTTAGGTGTTCCAAGAGGCGGTTTACAGCAAATGCATTATTATCCAAATAATTATGTGCACCAATTATCTCAGTAATTAGCAATCCTGTATGCTGGGTGCTGCGTATACTCACTGGTTTAAACGAAGGGCTTTGACAGCTCGGCTCTCTGGAAACCCCATTTCTGTAAGCTGGCGCAGGGCTATTTCATCCACTCTGTCTTCCTCATCCTCATCCAACATGGCTACAGACAAAAAAAACAGATTCAGGTTAGTATTTCAAGCCAAAATAAGTCCCTGCTCCATCTGGAAAGATATCTGCTAAGTTTGAATCCTTAGTCTTCCCTTTCCCACCCTAACAAATCAGAAGGGGAGAGAGAAAAAAACCTATAAAGTCTTTTAGTTCAACCCCATTAGCTCAGCTAACGCTGGATTGTTCCCAGGGCTTTGTCAAGAACAGTGTTCAACATCTCAAATGATGGGGAGTGGGTTTCCTCACTACCCTCAACATTCTATTCCACTCGGGACTGAGCTTTCAAGCATTTAGACATGAGCAGTCCTTACGCAAACAAGTAGTGCTGCAGACTTCTATGAAGCACATTAAAGAATTATGAGAGAGAGAGAGAGAGAAATATGTGGTGGGATCAGGCCCTAATAAATCCCAGAGTCAGGAAGTTTTCCATTATATTCACCCTACATTTTCCCTTTTCTCCATTTAATCCTAACTCTTAGGGTAGGTCTACACTTAAAAAAAAGGGTTTTCTTAATTTGAGTTAAAATAGCCCTGAAGACATGGCAACTTAGGTTAGCAGTTTGAGTTCAACGCTACGGTCCCCTATAGCCTTTACCTCTAGCTGCTAACCCAAGTTAAAAGACAAGTTACCGAGTCTTCACTGCTATTTAACCCCAGTAAGTTAACGCAGGTTAGCCAACTGGAGTTAAGAACATACTTTTGTTTTTTTGCAGTGTAGACATACCTTTTAGTGCCCTACACCCTAAACCATTCATCACCATCCCTAGAGCTGCAGTTTGAGTGAAGTTTTCCAGTAGTTATACTAGGAATAATTTTACATTTACATGGTACCTCTCATCCCAAAGTGCTTTTCAAACAAAAACCAATACATCAGGGATGAAATCCTCCCCAATTCAATTCAGTGAGAATTCTGCTATTGACTTCAATGGGATCTGGGTTTCAGCCCAGGAATGCTTCCCCTGACACTGAAGTGTACACACATGGAGTGGAAGTTAACAGCTTTTTTATAGCCTATAGCAACCCTATGCAATCGATGACAAATACTGCACCCAACTGAAACCAAATGGTGTGTTAAGGAGGTCAAATGTTATTTAAGTGGAATCTGGCAACACATCATGGCCTATGACCCCTGCTCTTGTGAAAAATGCCATAAGGTCTCTAGTGATCATGAGCTGTCAAGACCTTGGCTATGGTTATGTCTCATTGAAAATATGCCACATCCTGCTGCTCTGTGTCCCCTAAAGTATGGGTAGGGCCCTACCAAACTCTCAGTCCATTTTGGTCAATTTCACAGTCATAGGTTTTTAAAAAATCGTACATTTCACAGTTTCAGATATTTAAATCTGAAACTTCAGTGTTATAACCGTGGGGGCCCCCACCCAAAACGGGGGCCACAGAGGGGTCAGGGTATTGCCACCCTTACTTGTGCGCTACTGCCGGTGGTGGCACTGCCTTCAGGGCTGGGCTCCCAGCCAGCAGCCGTGGAGCTACCTGCAGCAGGGGGCAGTTCCCAGAGATGGGTCTGACCCGGTCCCGGGAGCGGTCCCTGCAGGGGAAGAGGAAATCCTGTCCCTCCCCAGCATCTGGAGACCAGCACATGGTAAGAGGCCCCAACCCTGTCCCTCCTCTACACTAGCCAGATTTCACAGTCCAGGACATGTTTTTCCACAGCTGTTAATTTGGTAGGGCCCTAAGTATAGGACAGGCATATTTTAAAAAATAAGCCATCAAATTGAGACTGATTAGTCAGAGGGAAGAGTGTTACCTACTGAACATCCAACAGCACTTCCTTCCTCTGCACCTGGGTATTCCTCAGAAGAGTCCCACTGATATATTGACCCATCCCACCTCTGCTTAGCTTGGGAGAGATGACGGAATCACAGCACAAGGTGCGTATGGCTATAAGCCTTTTGTAATAGGATGAATAAACATTTTTGGTATTTCTTGACAAGACTAGTCAAAACAAGGATCCACAAAACACATTAGGGACACGTTCTTACCATTTGCCTTCTTAAATAGTTCAACTGCATCCGGGTTCAGTGCCAGCAATTTCTGCGCAACTTCTATAAGTGAAACTAAGATCTTCCGGAGCTCTGTCTGGAACTGCAAGAAAGGAAACTGTCAAAACATTTAGATAGGAAGCTACCAATAGCCACCTTCACTTAATACATCTATTGTTAGAGAGTCTGTACGCTATGCCCTTGCTCCCTGTAGAGGAAGTTGCTTTATTATGGCTTTGCTTTCACTGCGTTTAGCCTGTTTCCTGTGGAGTGCTATATAGAGCAAGAATTGACATGCAGAAAGGGTTGTTTATTTCTTCCACTGCTTTTAGTCCTATAAGAAAATGACACTAGCTGAGAAAGCTTATTTCTTAATGGAAACGTACCCAACCCTGTAAGGAGCTATGTGTGGGCAGACAGAAGTCAGTGGGCCTCTGGTCAGATGCTGTGGAGTTCCTTTCAGGACTGTTTCTATTAAGGGATGAGTTTTCTTGGCTAGTGTCATTTTCTTCCTACGACCAGCTTCTTCTGAGACTTGTCATACCCATGTGTCATGGCTTCCCTTCCTTCATCTGGAAACATTTTTACTATATACCATATACAACAGGGCAAGCTGCTCACTAAACGTATTAAGTTTTCCATGCTTCATTTTAATTAATAGTAAGTGCTAGGAACATTTAACTTTTTAAAAAAAAAGAAAAATTTTCAATATTTTATTTATTGATTATTTAATAGCATATACTATGCACGTAGGGCTTTTCTACTTCATGCACATGGCAGTATCAAACCTGAAGAAGGAAATCACACTATTGAACACACACTCACAAGGTCCTTCAGCATTTTGAAAGCTGCACAGTGCTGGGGCAGTTTTAAACATTGAAAATAGAGCCAAGAGGAAAACTAATTGCCTCAAACTCAATGTATAATCAAAAATTTTATGCAAACAAAATGCAGTCACACTTTATAAACGGAACTGTAACATAAAGGGTTAAGAAATGATCAACAGATGTATTAAGTATGTTAGGTGCTATAACCATATCAGCATGAGGCATTATAGATGGTTATAAGCAACCCACTGACCTGTTAGTCTAACATTTGATTAACCCATTTATTAAAACTTCTAATAAGTATTCATTAATCCTTTATAAACGAAACCTTAATGTAACCCAGAATGCAGTACAAACTTGGAATTAAAAAAGTTTATTTTCTGTGGGGAACAGTTTATAATCACACTGGTCTTTTAATTAAGATCTTTATTAGAACCATGCAGGTAGCCACTAAGACAAAAGATCAGGTACTTTTTTTTTTAAAAAAAAAATTCCTTTGGGGAAAAACATGGAACAAACTGGATAAATATTTGTACAGGTATAGGGCAGTTTCACTATTACCACCATGTATGAGAATACCCTAAAACCAGGGAATGGAAGATCATATTTCTCTTTAAAAACAAAAAAAACCCCACATTCCCCTGCAGTATTTCCAATCAAACTTCGCACTGCTGTGCTAGTGCATTAGAACCTGAAAGTGACTAGGCTGTATCATTCAGTGAGAAATGCAAGAAGTAACACACAGCATAAACAGGGAAAAACCTTAATTTGATTCTTAAAATTCAGTTTTAAATTATCTGCGCTACTGGTATATTAAGCACACCCCCCACCCCAAAAAAAATATATATTATTTTTCACATGAGACATGAACCATAGTTTTTCACTTATTTCAAAAGAAATAAGCAATAGGCCCAAGTTTCAGCGAAGTCTTCAAGACAAGATGAACTAACCTATGGAAGTGGCAGAGAAGGGTTAAATCAGGGAGGAAATCTAGATTTAGCACGTAAATTAAAGGAGATAAAAAGCACCATACTTACATCCCTCATGTTGTGGTGGGCCACAGTGCGATCTACATTGCGAGAGGGCAGATTTGCTGTTGCTTTGATAATAGCATCCTTATCGGGAGCTTTCTGTTCCTGCTTCCTCTAACCAAGAAAAGGAAGCATGATCAGATTTTATAGTTTGTTATCCACTGAAATACAGTAATAAAAATTATGCTATAGCTGACTGATTTCATATTCTCTTGTAGGCAAGCAAGTGATGTAAGGTAACTTGTGACTAGGGGAATTGACTAGCAGTGCAATTGGTTAATAGCACCAATACTTTGTAATCACAGGGCCAAATCAGACCTGCTGTATCACATATTTTTCATAAAAATAAATCAGTTTTCCCACATTCTCCACAGGGCCACATAGTGCTTTTCATTTAACTATCCCCATTTTGCAGATGGGGAAATGGAGGCACAGAGAGGGGGAACTGACTCAAAGGTCACACAATGTTGGGAAATAGAAACCAGGAGTCTCCATTCCCAGTCCCATGCTCCAACCACTATGATATGTTTGTGACCTTATCTGATTAAAATATGACCATATAGATCATTGTTGCAACCACTATTATATATTTCCAGAAAATCTCGTACAAAAGGTTGTCAACTGAGGTGTCTATGAAAAGGTTATGATTTGCTGGTTATGATTATCCTGTCTGCATGTATCATTTTTCTATTTGAAGTTATAAGTATCGGCTCTAGACTTGGATTTCAAATGTTTGCTCCTGGGGTAACGCCCACAAGGTAGCCAACCAGCACATCTTGGAGGGACTATTCAAATTAAATGGACCATCAAAAGAACACTTAACTGACAATGGATCATGGGAGACGCCCATCTACACTGAATGGAATTTCCTGCTGTGACTAGGCGACATAGGGAAATACAGTGCCCTGGACTAGCTCCAAATTTTCAACATACAGTCCAAAAATGGAAGGCTTGAAGCCCAAAGACACAGATGCACAGAGGACATAGTGTGAGGAAGAGTGTGTGACACGCAGCACAGCAAGACCTCAGAAGGGCAGTGCACAGGGAAATACAGATACCTACAGGAAGCAAATGCCAGAAGAGAAAAACAGGTTTGCACATACAAGCAGAGACCTCCAGCAATTCACAAGGACAAGCAAAGGCACAGCTCAGTACATCTGCAGATGATGGCAGCTACTGCACCACCAGGGCAGAAATGTCCTTTTGGAGAGCGTTGACCCACTGTAATAACAATTACACCCTGGGGGGGGGGGGGGGGGGGGAGAGTAACCCACTGTTATCCCAGTTGGAGAAAAAAATTGAAGTTCTAGCAGGGTCAATGATTGTGCCCCAGGGTATGTCTACACTGGGGCTGGGAGCCAGTCCTCCAGCTCGAGCCGACAGACTTGTGTTAGTGGTGCTTGCGCTAATGTGCTAAAAATAGTTGTGTGGATTCTACCCCCTAGATCTGAGCTCCCTGCTGGTGCTGTAACATCCCTACAGCTATTTTGGCTCGCTCCCAGCTCCAGTGTAGACAAACTCCTGGTTACAGAGATCAAGTAGAGCTAAAGACAGAAATTAGAGCAATTAGACAACTTTCTAAAGGGCAGATCTATCTGAAGGTACAACATGGCACAACTTATTTATTCTGTTATTAGACATTCAAAGATCAACCTTACAGCATTTCCACAGAGCGTATCTATCCTGTTTGAGGCAAACATTGTTAATTTTCAGTTCTAATGCTTATGGTATTCTCTAGGAAATTTCAAAGGAACATGAATCCTCCTGAAATTAATTTATTTAATCTTTAATTAAATGGATGCATTTGCCTCCATAAATAACTAGTGAACACCCACAGCTACGCTTTTCCAAGTTGTTAATAAAAGGGGGGAAATGCAGACTAGAAAAACCTACAAATCTTCTGAACTCACTTTTTCCTCTGCTGATACTTCTGCCATTTTGGGAGGTGGAGGGGGAGCTCGCTTCTTTACCAACAACAAGACATCTAGAAAGAGAAGATACTGGAATATGTTAGAAGTAACATGCAATGGGTCACTGTCAGACAATTTAGAACCCAAAATTTACAAACTGTAAAATGAAGGATGTCAGTTTTGGGCTAATTGCTCCTGTATACCCCCTGCATGGTCCCTCAAGGACACCCACTGAGAGCTTTCGGATCCCAGATGCACCTCTCTTGAGCAGAGACCTGTATTTCTCTCCCTGCCAACTGGGGTTTTAAGGCTGCACAGCCCCGCACCATCCACAGTGATGACCCAGCAAGCCAGTTTGCCGGACAGACTTTGCCAGCAGCCCGTGTGTTGCTTTCTCTCCTCGAGGGCCATGAACGGCATAACGCCAGCAGTTACAAGGTACCGCTCAGCTCTTTCTGAGCTAGCACCTTTATTCTTGAAGTAAAAGCATTACAGAGTAAACAAAAAAAATCCAATGAAATTTCCTATATGCATGCAAAAAGCTTACCAGAGGTCACCCATCAGTCTTATGGGGCCAAAATCTTCCCAACCCTTCCACGAGGGTTGGGGCCCTTGGACAGAAGGTCCTGTCCATTTGCTGGATCAGAAAGAAGGCCTGAATCAGTTTAAATGCAGCTTTTTTATGCCCCAAACCCTTCCTTTGTTGGTCTCTAGAAAATCCACTTTGTACCGGTATATACCGGCCATCCCAGAGGGTGGCACATTTCCAAAGGTGTTTCACCTAAGTCACCCCTTACTGTTTTCGGTTCCTGGAGGAGCTGTGATAACCCTCCCCACTGGAGTTGCATACAATCCCTGCCCCACAGTGATAAATACAATACAGTCCCCAGAGATATTGCATGTGATTGCAACATCAGTTACATCAGAAATTGTAAAATTAAGGTTTTAATAGAAATGGGGTTTTGTTTGCATTCTTTGCACTGTTTCAGGGATTTTCCAGATTTAACTGTTTTTGGATCTAAACATTCCCCTTCTCTGTTTGCAACTCATGCACTCCAGCATTATGCTAGTGCAAGCAATTCAACTGCTGTATCTCTATATTAGGGCACAAAACTAAAAAAAAACTGACAATAAAGTACTGGACAAAGTTAAACTGACTGGTCTATGGGTGAGGCGGAGTGACATACAAAGAATAAATAAAACGCTGAAAAGTTAGATTTGAACAATCCTTTCAGTCGTAACCATCTGAGATATTGCTTGGAAATGACTTATTTTAATATGTGCAGTTAAAAAGTTAGACCTTTGCAGCCAAATTTTGACATCAGTTAAACAATGGATTGATCCTGGATTTATAGTTCTAATAGAATTCAGAACATGGCTCATCATTAGTTATACTCTGTCTACATGTTAAACCTGCTTATCCCTAGTTCTGCTCCCCGCCTCCCCCCCGCCCCAGGAAAGGAGCTTCTTGTGGGCCCCAAGTCCCCTAAAATGGATTGTGCTGTTTACAAAAGTGACAACAATTGCTCCACCACAGTAAGAATCCTGTAGCAATGTGTTCCCTACCAAACTAGAGGCTGGAAAGAAAACCTAGAGCCAAACCACCTACGGTGTTCTTTACACTGGGGACTTGCCAGCCACCTGTATAGCTGCACCAGTGCAAAGCCCTAGTATATGCATGTAAAGCCACTACCTGCAGTAGTGAAGCTTACCCCTACTTGAAACTGAGGTGCAAAGGGCAGCTTAGAGCAGCTCTCTCCGCTTAGACTAGGTGTCTGCACTGGTGACTGCCCAGCAATGCCTATAACTGGAGGAAATCTTCTGGGCAGATAAAGGTAAGTCTGAAAGATCTCAGGTCGCATCACATGCTTTACCTTTAGGCTTTTCATACTAATATTTTGCACTTACAAAGTTTCTTCCAAAGGTCTCAAAGCCCTTTACATCCATTGGCTTAATTAAGTCTCCAGTACCCCTATGACGTAGATCATTAATATAACAATTTACAGGAGGGGAAATGGGGAGACAAAGATGTTGTGGCCTAAATTAATGGGCATTTCTGAAAATTTAAGTGCCCAATATGAATAGAATCCAGTTACCTGGCTACTCTAACCTTTAGACTGTCCTTCATTTCACACTAAGCCTTTTTGCATTTTAATTCTACAGGCTAAATGCACACTTGGCGCAATTCCATTATAGCCAGCAGAGTTATATTAGGTATCCATTCTGATCTAAATCTGCAAAGCACAGCGTAAGTGTACAGAGCTATAAAACTGAAACGCTGAAACAAAAAACTTCAGAAAGCAACATAAGCCCACTATTTGACTTAGAGACCTGATCTGATAAAGGTGGTTTCTTTCTTTTTTTTTTTTTAATCTATTATTTTTATTTACTTATAGCCAAATATTAGGGCTGTCGATTAATCGCAGTTAACTCACACGATTAACTCAAAAAAATTAATCACGATTACAAAAATTAATCGCGATTAATCGCAGTTTTAATCGCACTGTTAAACAATAGAATACCAATTGAAATTATATATTTTGAATGTTTTCTACATTTTTGTATATATTGTAATTCTGGGTTGTAACTGAAATCAAAGTGTATATTATTTTTTATCAAATATTTGCACTGTAAAAAATGATAAAAGAAATAGTACTTTTCAATTCAACCCATACAAATACTGTAGTGTAGTCTCTTTCTCATGGAAGTGCAACTTACAAATGTAGCTTTTTTTGTGACATAACTGCACTC
Source organism: Natator depressus (assembly GCF_965152275.1). Classification (NCBI taxonomy): domain Eukaryota; kingdom Metazoa; phylum Chordata; order Testudines; family Cheloniidae; genus Natator; species Natator depressus. The sequence continues at coordinate 21,011,912 of NC_134249.1, read as the reverse complement.
AAAAACAAAACAGTGTAAAACTTCAGAGCCTACAAGTCCACTCAGTCCTACCTCTTGTTCAGCCAATCGCTAAGACAAACAAGTTTGTTTACATTTACAGAATATAATACTTCCCTCTTCTTATTTACAATGTCACCAGAAAGCGATAACAGGTATTTGCATGGCACTTTTGTAGCCAGCATTTCAAGGTATTTACATGCCAGATATGCTAAAGATTGGTATGCCCCTTCATGCTTTGGCCACCATTCCAGAGGACATGCTTCCACGCTGATGACGCTTGTTAAAAAAATAATGCGTTAATTAAATTTGTGACTGAACTCCTTGGGGGGAAATTGTATATCCCCTGCTCTGTGTTTTACCCGCATTCTGCCATATATTTCATGTTATAGCAGTCTCGGATGATGACCCAGCACATCTTGTTCGTTTTAAGAACACTTTCACTGCAGATCTGACAAAACACAAAGGTGGTACCAATGTAAGACTTCTAAATATAGCTACAGCACTCGACCAAAGGTTTAAGAATCTGAAATGCCTTCCAAAATCTGAGAGGGACAAGGTGTGGAGTATGTTTTCAGAGCTTTTAAAAGAACACTCTGATGCGGAAACTACAGAATCCGAACCACCAAAAGAGAAAACCAACCTTCTGCTGGTGGCATCTGACTTAGATAATGAAAATGAATACGCGTTGGTCCACACTACTTGGGATTGTTATCAAGCAGAACCCGTCATCACCATGGACATATGTCCCCTGAAATGGTGGTTGAAGCATGAAGGGACAAATGAATCTTTAGCACATCTGGCATGTAAATATCTTGCGATACCGGCTACAACAGTGCCATGTGAACGCCTGTACTCACTTTCAGGTGACACTGTAAACAAGAAGCGGGCAGCATTATCTCCTGCAAATGTAAACAAACTTGTTTGTCTGAGCAACTGGCTGAACAAGAAGTAGGACCGAGTGGACTTGCAGGCACTAAAATTTTACATTGTTTTATTTGAATGCAGGTTTTTTTGTACATAATTCTACATTTGTAAGTTCAACTTTCGTGATAAAGAGATTGCACTACAGTACTTGTATTAGATGAATTGAAAAATACTATTTCTTTTTTTTTTTTTACACGGCAAATGCTTGTAATCAAAAATATAAAGTGAGCACTGTACACTTTGTATTCTGTGTTGTAATTGAAATCAATATATCTGAAAATGCAGAAAATATCCAAACATGTTAAAAATTGGTATTCTATTATTGTTTAACAGCATGATCAAACAAAATTAATCACGCAAACAAAATTAATCGTGCGATTAATCGCTTTACAGCCCTACCAAATATCCAAAAGCCAAGTCAAAATAAAAGAATGCATGGTGTGGTATTAGGCCTAATGGCCTAATTTGTATTTACCATCCTCAAACACAATTGCAAAGGGTAAAAGCTGTGCACCGTATGAACCTATTAGACATATCAGCTTATAACTGTAGTTCCTTTTTTTGTTTGTGTTAAAACAGATTTACAAAATAAAAAAATCATTTAATCTACTGGCTCAACTACGGTGTGTATAATTCATGTTTATTTCTTTAAAAAAAAAAAAGAACACACAATGTTGCTGCAAGCAACAAAAACATATTTGATAGTCTAAACGCTTTCTATTTCCTGTACCTTTTAGCCATTTTATCAGTGCCCTTGTCTTAGAATCCAGAATAGGCGTTAAGGTCACAACTTGGCATGCACCTCACAATTAAATACAGTCTCATGTTACTAGGCTCACAGGTTCCGATTGCATGAATGAGGTTTAATCATAAAGCTCTCCTACCTTTATCTTGAATGTTTTCCTCCAAGACTGTTTTTGTATCCGTCAGGACCTTCTCTGAAGTAGCGTGGATCAATTTATGATGCGTTATGCTTTTTGGATCCTCTAAGCTCCCAGGTACACACTAGAGGAAGTGATAAATACTAAGCATCAGAGGACAAGAATAATAAGCCTTCTGCATAAATCACTATACCTCGTCTTAAAGGAAGTCGCCACATTTGAACTGTGCCAGCATTTACCAATCTCTTAATAGCTTAAGTAATAGACAGTATGCCAGAGGCTAATGTGCTGAGTATAATATGCACTAAAAAAATGGAGATTTGAGTCATGGTGTAACAGTACTCACTGTGGTAGTGAACAAGAAAAGGGGTTTCTTTCCACATAGCCAAGTGCCCTGGCTAAGAGGGGAAAACGTCCAAAAGGAGGATTTCAGATTTATCATAGTGATGCTTTTAAAATTAAAAGCTGGCAAAAAGCAATATCTAGGTTCCTGCTGACTGACTGACGCTCTAAACAATTTTTTGAAACAGCTAACTTCAAAGACCAAACCCTGCAGCCCTTTCACGTATGGATGGTCCTTTGGAAGTCAGTAGGCTACTCATGTAATGGCTACATGATCAGGCCTCAAAAAACTGAAAAATGTCAGATAGAAATATTTGGTAAGACATAATATTTTATTATGACAATTTATTTAATATGGTGATCTGGAAAACATGAGAATGAGGGACCATTAATTTAACACTATCGGAGCGGATTAATTTTGTTCCTCTCTCTTTAAAAAGTGACAAATTAGTCCAAAAACCCTTAAGACTTTTCAAATGTAATATATAAGACCAATGCTAAAATACTGCTTTAAAGTGGTAGGCCTCTCAACTGGAATTGCTAGCAGTTGATTAGGTCTGCCTTCCTAATGTCCATACTCAGAGTTTCCATGGATTTTTAAAAAAAAATATGTACTGCTGAGAAAAATAGGTTTGAGCGTAAATAATGTCCTATGTTCATTGCAGTCTGAGCACCTCAGGAGCAGTCACGGTTCGAGAGACTATTCCACGCTGAGTAGGCTGCAACTGGACTATTTTGTCCACATCCTTCCTGAAATGTGGCACCCAGACTGGACACATTGGAGAAAGTCCAGGGACGCGCAACAAAAATAATTAAAGGTCTAGAAAACATGACCTATGAGAGAAGACTGAAAAAACTGGGTTTGTTTAGTCTGGAGAAGAGAAGACAGAGGGGACATGATCACTGTTTTCAAGTACGTAAAAGGTTGCTACACGAAGGAAGAAGAAAAATTGTTCTCCTTAACCTCTGAGGATAGGACAAGAAGCAATGGGCTTAAATTGCAGCAAGGGAGATTTAGGTTGGACATTAGGAAAAACCTCTTAACTGTCAGAATGGTTAAGCACTGGAATAAATTGCCCAGGGAGGTTGTGGAATCTCCATCATTGGAGATTTTTAAGAGCAAGTTATACAAACACCTGTCAAGGATGGTCTAGATCAGTGGTTCTCAAAGCCGGTCCGCCGCTTGTTCAGGGAAAGCCCCTGGCGCACCGGACCAGTTTGTTTACCTGCCACGTCCGCAGGTTCAGCCGATCGCGGCTCCCACTGGCCGCGGTTCGCCGCTCCAGGCCAATGGGGGCTGTGGGAAGGACGGCCAGCATGTCCCTTGACCCGCGCCGCTTCCTGCGGCCCCCATTGACCTGGAGTGGCGAACCGCAGCCAGTGGGAGCCGCGATCAGCCAAACCTGAGGACGCAGCAGGTAAACAAACCGGTCCAGTGCGCCAGGGGCTTTCCCTGAACAAGCAGCAGACCAGCTTTGAGAACCACTGGTCTAGACAATACTTAGTCCTGCCATGAGTGCAGGGGACTGAACTAGATGATCTCTCAAGATCCCTTCCAGTCCTATGTTTCTATGGGTTGGGGTGATGCAGATGGTTTGCAATTTTTCTATCACTAATAAAAGCAAACATATTTCCTAATTCCACAGATAGAACGGGTTTGCTAAGAAAATTGCTTTAAAGCCGAACCAACAATTTCACTTTTAATAGGTGACATTTGTGAGCAGCTACCTCCGGAAGAACTGGAGGTGAGGACAGTAGCAGTTAATGAAGATCTACATTCAGTGAGCCAGCTTCTGATCTCAAGTACATCAGTATAACTCCATGTAGACTGGATTTACACTGGTGTAAGAGCAGAGTCTAACACCAGTGCTCAGGGGTGAAATCTCTGGGCACTAGGGCCAATACACAGACAAAAGGGAGACTTGGGGAAAAGACTGACAGCTCAGACAGTAGCAATTAGGCCTTCAAGTTAAGAGGCTAAAGAAAACTAATACTGAGCTTTTAAAGCATTCTTGCAATACTGAAGGTTGCAATGCCGCTATCAGGCACCTCCTTCACAAGGAGTGCTAAATGCACATGCCTTCTGCCTAATCTAGCAATCACTATTTGCTCACGCAGTGTCATATGTAGTGATACTTTGCACTTCTATTGCACCTGTCAGAGGATCTCACAGCACTTGCAAACACTAAGCACAACAAGAACTCCCTGTTGTACAGAAGAACACACAAATAGTAGAAGGAATTTCTGTGTCTTGCCCGAGGTCACTCAATGGAATCAACAACAGAGTTAGCCTCAAGAATCCCTTTTATCTGTAAACCACTAGACTGAACAGTGTTTTCTGTAGCTTTTCTTCTTGATCTGAGAAATATTCACAGTAAATCTCGTGTTTCTCCTAGTATTCTATGTCTAGAAATGCACCAACCATTATAAACAGAAGTAGGGTACTGGAGCATTTGAAGATATTTTTGCAGCATGTGTCACTGCATTCTCATTAGGAAACGGGAATCTCAAAACCCCTGGGCTTGCCATAGAAATGTTGTCAGAAGTTAGATTACAACAGTGCTCAGCAATGAACAGCGTATCTACAAAGCCCGACACAAAACCAGGGATTCTCCTCTTTCTCGGAAAAAAAATCTGATTAGAATATGGAAAACTGTTCCGTAGCGCCAAGTATATAAACTAAGACTACGCATCAGGCCCACAGCAGGTGTAAATTGGCAAAATTCCACTGAAGTCAACGGCGCTCTACACCAGCTGAGGATCTGGCCCTTTTTGTCCAGGTATCAAAGAAAGACTGCACAGGATTAAGCTTTTGGTAAGCTCAGCAAATGTAAGCATCTAGCCTCTGAATGTACGCACCCCAGTGGAACTTTAGAAAAGGAGCCTGGCGTTTCACCCTGCTTGGCTATTTTAGCATTGCGACACAAAATATGAATCCATCCACAGCTTGAACTGGCTCATCTTCACGCGAGAATGGTTCAGTGACCCAGAGCGACAGACTCCCAGAACAACATTACATCAGTGCATCTAGAGGCTTCTCATTTATTCCAGGGGAAATAGGGAATATAACAGTTGAAATGTTAGAAAGGGAGAAACTAAAATCACTGAAGCCACAAGACTGAATGCATCCGATGAAGTGAGCTGTAGCTCATGAAAGCTTATGCTCAAAAAAATTGGTTAGTCTCTAAGGTGCCACAAGTACTCCTTTTCTTTTTGCGAATACAGACTAACACGGCTGCTACTCTAAAGACTGATAAAGTCACTCATCTCACCCAGGCAGCACACTGTGGACAAGCAAAACACTTAACAACAACCTTGAGCAAGACCTTACAAAGTTGTTCACAAAAATGAAAAGAGAGCTTTCTGAATGAGATTATTTTCAATATACATTTTTAACTAAGCATTTTTAGTCTGTTCTTTGCAAGTGTCTTTCGCCTCTAGAAGATGGCATTTACCATCGACTGCAATGGGTTTTTTGTAAACATTAGTATTAATCTAACTCAGGGTTTTCAGAGTGCTTTCAGAATCCATGATCTCTCTACCTGCCCTGCATTCAGTGTGGTCATTAGAGAGCTCAACTGTTTGTTCCTTTACTTATACATCAAAATGCACCCGTTTTCACCAGAAGTCTTCAGCTCCCGATTTTAAATTATTTCTGAACACCTAACACATCAACAGGGCTGCAGTGAGATTGTTTTAGCTTTGCTTTGCTTTGCATACCCGTGACTTACAACTAGTCCTTCAGCATGTTAACTGCTGATCTAAAGCCAAAGACTGCATTAGAATCTAGGATCAAACAGAAACTCCTAAAATTGATCTAACGAGGTACCCAAAATGCATGAGAAGAAACCATCAGTGGTGCGTTTGAACTCTAAACACCATAGGGATGCTAGTTTCACAAATCCTTGGATTAAGGCTCTTCTGTGAAAGAACATGGGGCTGATGACCAGGACCAGCTCCAGGCACCAGCAAAGCAAGCATGTGCTTGGGGCGGCATTCCAGCCACCCTTTTTTTTTTCTTCTTCTTTTTGCTTGGGCAGTTGTGCTCTTGGAGCAGCAAAAAACCTAGAGCTGGCCCTGCTGATAACTCTAGGGGAAATAGCTTAGATTAAACTACAGAGCTTTGCAACTATTGGTATCGTACTGGCGTCTTGCTAGGAATCTAAGGGCTGCAGTTAAATTTTTGTTTAAAGTATGCAAAATCATGGGTACACAACATTAATATTTGCTTGCACTGCTATTCTCCTTGGTAGACAAGAAGATATTGTTGGGAGTTTGTGTGTTTTTGCTTTCAATACATTTTTCTTTGAAATTCTGTTTTGCTTTTCTAGTTACAGCAAGAGTGTGGGTTATTAAAATTTGCACAACACACCTACAATCGGACTCCAGGGCCATCTGGTTGCAGTGTGCCATTGTCTCTTATCACACCACTAAACATATGGTGGACAAAGATTGAACATCCAGCCAGACCACCTTAAGGATTTAGCTAGAGGCTGATCTGGGAGGTGCTTGACCTGCAAGTAGGCTACAACCCTTTGGGATCTGTCACAATGATGAAGATATTGTATTTTCTGTAGAGTCACCTCTTCAAAGTGACAAATCCCCCACGTTAGACTCATGTACCCTCCTCTTTGCTTAACAACTGCTCATTGGGATTATTCCAAAACATCTGCACCAACCACAGTGTCATTTCCTGAACCGCCAATTGCTAAAGTGCAATGTAATTATGCCCACTTATGTGTGGTTAAACAGACTGTTCAAAAAAATCTCTTTAAAAACTGCCAGTTTCAAAACCAGAACTGGGCAAATTTGCGTCCTGATATTGCGAGGTGTCATGTGCAGGTAGACCATGGCACCAAGCCCCACTGAAGCTTGTGGGGCTCCACACAGCGGCAGGCATCTTCCCACACAGAGCAGCTTGTAGGACTGGGGCCTTGGATCACAGATAACTGGGGAAAAATGCTTCCCTTTTGTAGGCACAAACACTTGCAACAGACACCCCTCCAAGGGGAAAGCTAATTAGGGATAAAGAGCTTGCCACTGGATCAGAGTGCAGAATTAGTTAGGAAAAGACATCAGGATACTTAGTGACAACTTTGGAGCTCAGTGACCTTTTGGAAGCCACTGGAGGGGAAAAGGGGTGAGAAATGGAACACCTCCTTTCCTTATCCAAAGTAGGACTATGTAATGAATGTTACTTTCTACTACTCACAGCAATAGTGATTGCAGGGGCTTTGGGGAACAGATTAATTAGCATCACATTAGAGGTGGCTGCATTAGTTATCTGAAGGTGCTACCAAGATTCATTACAATATGCTTGTGATCACTTGACACGATTTTTCCATTTCCATTTTTCCTCTTCATAAGGTTATATATTATCCATAATGGCTATGCAAATCCACACCATTACCACTAAGGAGCAGACAGAATAAGATCAACCACCACTGCCTAGTTATCAATTGTCTTCTGCCCTGACTCACATTACCTACAAGCACTTCTTCAATTAGGCTTCCTGAAAATTAAAGGTCTTTCAGATCTGCACTTATGCATGTAATCATTGTACTACTCTGCCTTGGCAATCCTCACACCACTCTTGTGCATAATCACACAGTTGGGCTGAATAAGGATAGAAACATGATAATTCTCCATGAGCTCTGCAGGATGTGGTAGTCCCACACCTATTCTATAATGCAGAGGCACCCTAATTTTGCCCAACCAACGGTTGCACTGGTCATCAAGTTGGAATATTGCATGCTGAGACATGTAGCTTCCAGGGGCTCTGTATTTTAAAATAAACAGCGAGGGGACCCATTATAAAAATTGTGTGTACTACGTTTAGCTTACTGGCCACCCTTACTGGAATAGAATCACTACACATCTAAGAGACAAACCCCTTTACTTAAAGTTATGTAAGCAACAGAAAGCATAAACATAATTATAGGCTCCTGCTATAACTGCTTGCTCTCATACATCTATATGTAAAATCTATACACACACACACACAATTATTAAGACATAAAACTTCACATTTCAACAACACTTTGAAGAGGAAAAGTGCTTTGCAAGGCAATATCCTTTACTCCTCCGAGAAATAGGCAAGGACCGCCCCCCCCTTTTCAGTTACACAGCCATTTAGTGTCAGAGTCAAGATTAGAACTCAGGAGTTCCTGGCTCAGACAACTAGAACACGCTGTCTTGGCCCGGGAATTGCATCTTCTGCGGCAAACCATGGTAAGTGTCTCATGTACGGAGATCCTATACATTATTGTATTTGTCACATTTTATTGAAAAATAGAACAGTTATTACAAGCTTAGAATTTCAGTCCAATAGACCCTCCAACAAACTGACCCATTTACTTGGTGAACAGATCCAAAGCCTGTCACCAACAAGACATGCATGGTAAATAAGCAAACTAGAATGAAGAAACCTCCTGTGTTGCAGCCACATTGCTACAATGGCACCTTTACATATTCTCTCTTCAGTGCAATCAGTTTCCTAAAGGGCAAAGGACTGTGAGACATGTGAAAGTCTTAATTGTTTGAAGTCAAGGAGAATATGAAACCCACAACAATACTGCACCTATTAAGCAGTAGTGATGTAGTAAGTAGTAATCTTCCGACAAAGTACTGCCCCACTGCCAACTTCAAAGAACTTGTAGTTATTACCCCTGTTCTTTATGTTTGTTCTGAAAATACAGAAAACCAAGGAACAAAAAAAACATTGCAGTCGCTTGTAGGGAATCATCCAAAACCACTTCAGCAATTTCTCACAAGCTGTATCTGCCAACTCACACAATACTGTGAGTATAAGAGCTAGAAATATGTAGTCTAGGGGTCCCATGAATCCAAACTCCTGTCGTTAAAGATTGCAGAGCAATTCCCATATGAATCCCGTTTCCCCCCCCCCATGAACTCCTAACTTTCTGAAGCAGGTATTCATCTCATAGGCTGAAATGCACCATGCCTCAATTTTTGTGGGACAATTACAGACACAGCAAAGGAAGCAGTCGGGAGGGAAAACAACTCTCTATTTTTCCACAGCACCTTTAAGGAGGGGGGGCGGGACATATGAACTCTGAAATATTTACTACCCACTGCAGTAGCTACCTGGGCCCGCAGGCTCGGAGGTCAAATAGCGTACGACGCCTCCAGATTGCAATGGCACCCCCCAGGCACGTAATCGTTACAACCCCCGCCCCACCCCCAGGGACGTGCAACAACTCGCTCCAGTCAAAGGGAGCTGACCGCAGGCCCCCCCACGAAATGGCGTCAAGGGAACTTTTCTTGTGTGGGGTGGGGGAAAGAGGCAGAGGGCACTAGGGACCCCCCCCCCCCGGCCCGCCCCAGGCTGGCTACAGACAGTGCGGGAGGGGGGTGGACGGCACAGCTGCCCCCCCCGCACCCCCCCCCCCGCACACTCGGGGCCTATCGCCAATGCTCTGCAGACCCCCCCGGCCCGCCCGCCCGCCTGCCTGCCTGCAGGGGGTCTGTAAATAGCCAGGGGCCTGGGGGGGGGGGAGAGCGGGCGGGGGGGGGGCGGTTCACTGACGTGTTTCAAGCACCGCTCCTTGAGCTTCTCTACCGTCGTGTCCTCGGGCACCTCCTCCAGCCACTCCGCGCCCTCCGCCGAGCAGACATGGAGCCTCAGCACCCGCCCGGCGAAGAGCTTCTCCTCCTGCACGAACATCGCGCCCGGCCGCCCTCACCAGCCCGCGGCCATGGCGGCTGCTCCCGCTGCGGCCGGCTGCCCGGGGCGCGGGCCCGGCTCCTCGCTCGGCGCCTCCCGCACGCCCCAGGCTCCGGCGGCAGCTCCTGTCACCGCCGCCGTGCGTGCGCTCGCAGTCCCGGCCGGGGGCTCCCGCAGCCGCCCAGCGCCGGAAGTGAGGGAGGGGCCGCACGGCATGCTGGGGCTTGTAGTTTTCTTCGCCCTCAGCGCCCTTGCCGGAGAATGACACGGCTCCGGAAGTGGGAGACGCTCTGCATGCTGGGACTTGTAGTTTTCTCCGCCCTACCGTCCTGCCACAGCCCCAGGGGCCTGTCGGGAGTTGTAGGTTTCCCCCTCTACCTCCCTCTCCAGTTGCCAACCCTCCAGGAATGAAAGATTATTTTTAGTTAAAGATTCTGTCATGTGATGAAACCGCGGGGAATATGCCCAACTAAAACTGGGAACCCTAGGCCAGAAGGGAGCCCAGTGCACTCTGGGAGCTGTAGGGATCCCAGTGCACTCTGGGAGCTGTAGTTTTTTATCTGGGGCGGGCAGGGAGGAGGGAAGCCTCCTGGTTTCTGGTGGGAGTTGGAGCCCACACCCAGAGAAGGGCATGGCGCACTGTAAACTTGCAGTCCCAGGGCATGGTGGGGGTTGTAGTCTCCTTAAACAACGTGCATTGTGGGACTTGCACATCCTCTCTCTGAATACAAAGGGCTGCCAAGTGAATTGCCAGTGCATGGTGGAATTTGTAGTCCCGGACAGAAAATTAAGTGGGCCAAATGCATTATGGGAGTAGTAGGCCCTATTGGAAAAAAATAACCCTTAAGAGCATTATGGGCATTGTAGTCTTAGCCCCGAAATGAAGCCCAAGTGCATTGTGGGAGTAGTAGTCTCTGTTAGAAAAAACAAACCACAAGTGCATTATGGAAGAATGCATCCAGTGAAGTGAGCTGTAGGTCAGAAAGTTTATGCTCAAATAAATTGGTTAGTCTCTAAGGTGCCACAAGTACTCCTTTTCTTTTTGCGAATACAGACTAACCTGGCCGCTACTCTGATACCTGTCATTATGGGAGTTGTAGTCCTGGTTCGGAAACAGCCCACTGTACTCTATCTATTCTAGCTCTCTCTGCGTTTTTTCTCTCACAACTGCAAAACATCTCACAGGCATCCACCCTTCCACTAATGGGCTGGGTTCAAAGCCGGGACCTAGGTGGCAGAGGTACCCTAACACTCAGCCCTTTGCGTCTTCTAGTCTCCCTCTTGTTGATGTAGGAACAAAAGAGATGATGTCATTTTAGGAGAATTCTACTTGACAATGTTTTGTAATGAAGGTGATAAACGAATTTATGTACTTTCAGAACAAATAATTTAACCTGTTTGTGCCTCTGTTTCCCCATCTGTAGAATGGACAGACAGAGAGGAAAGGTAGTTCAGTGGCTCGGGCTCTAGCCTGAGACTTTGGAGGGCACAATTGAATTCCCTGCTCCACCATGTACTTTGTTTGTGATCCAGGCAGCTCACTTAGTCTCTTTGTGCCTCTGGTCCTCACCTGAAAATAGAACAATACTTCCAAGCCTCACAGGGCTGTTGTAAGCACTGAGGCACTAAGATATACACACTAAGATATTACAGTAATGGAGGTGTAAAGGTACCTTATGTAGACACAATACTTACTGTCCTTTCTGAAGGATGGAGGATGTTGTGATCTGTGGATTATGTATAGCAGTTAGATGTTATAAATGTACAAACACCACCCTTCCTTTTTATTACTCAATTACCATATATTTTCTGAAGTTTTGGTTCTTACAGACTCCCAGAACAAAATAACCTGTCCTTAGGTAATGAGCTCAATATAAATGCCTGGATAGGCAGATAGATGATGGATTAATATATACAAAAAATAACATTTTCCAGATGATGAAAAAATTATGCTAAATTGAGCTAAATTATGCTCTAAACACATCTAAGCAGTTTTAAGGAACTACATGGCTAAATAAAGCTAGAAAAAATGTTACCTTAAATCAATTGACACCAGACCAATTTAAGAAGAAAAGACAATTAGAAACACATGTAGGTTATTAAATGAAAAAATAAAAAGATGAGGAGTATAAGACAAACGTAGGAAAAGTCCAGTCAATTATTTCCTTTTGAAATTATTGTTAATTATAACTTACATTTGCACTATGATATTCCCAGAGATGGGCAAAAGACTTTCAAAGTAGCTTTGAAACACTGTGAAATACTGAAAAGGAGTACTTGTGGCACCTTAGAGACTAAGCACGAAAGCTTATGCTCAAATAAATTGGTTAGTCTCTAAGGTGCCACAAGTACTCCTTTTCTTTTTGCGAATACAGACTAACACGGCTGTTACTCTGAAACCTGTGAAATATTGGATATTATTTTTGTGTTCTTCCATTTCTGTAGGCACATCGGTTTCCTGTTTTAAAAAAACCCTTATGTATAGGTAACTAGGTATTTTATGAACATTTGGGCACCTACTTCTACAAACCCCCTGGAAGTTGTGGGACTTTACAGGAAGTTTTCAATTTGGCCATTGGGGGGAGACAATAAACTGTATTTAGGATTTTTTGAAAAGGAAGGAAGGATTACTGGAAATATAAAGTGTGGCTGACAGGCAGATGAAGCTTTCTGGAAAAAATAAATCCAAACACTCCTAGTGGCTCGGTGGGTTCATGCACTGAACGTTTATTTCTCAAGGTGAGGAGTCTGGTCAAAATTTGTCAATGATTTTGAAAGGCCCATTGTATCGCCCCAATTGTACACATGCACATGGCTACTGGCTGTGGTGCACCCCATTTCTGATTGCACACCAAACCTGTATCAGTTCTTTCAGCTCACCTGATGAAATGCACTAAGAGCTAGGGATTTTATTATTCATCATTATTATTATTATTAATTATTTCTTTTTAAGACAATTTTGCTACAATCAGCCTGCCCCACCATGTCCCTGAGAGTCATAATATATACCTAGTAGGGTGAAGGTTATTGTAGCAAAAATCAGAATGCTAAACAAGTGGAGTATATTTAGGATGATATGGTCTTGTCTTGAAAGGATTATGGCCAAAGCAGTCCTTACACTGTTTTTATTCCATCTTCACTCTGCCTGACTCCCATCTCAAGATCATCATCATAAATAAATACAATTATAAAAAAAAATAATACATGCAGCACTTACATAGTACCTTTTTCCATGGTAGAATCTTGAAGTGTCTAACGTAGTGTATCATCATGCAATGTACGTATCCTACCTGCTGTAATTTGGAGATGTTCAATTTTATGAACTTTTAAATTTTGTGAACTCCTCAGTCCCCAATTAGTTCATAAAATAGGGGTTCTACTGTATTCCGTATCACATGCATAATGAAAATATGTGGGTAAATTTATAGAAATTAAAATAAAAGTGATTGGCAACCAAAATTAACTAGTTGTTTGTTCCTCACTACTGTCATGTCCTTCAAGACAATAAATACCCACCCAGCTATTAGCCCTAGTCACAAAGTCAAATTAAACAAATGCATCTTGTACCAACCTAAAGCCTCGGAGATCTCGGCTTTAACAGACCACAAGAGGGAGCAAATTTCTCTTTGATGATCCCCTGCCACCTACCATCAACTCTGGGGAGAGACTGCAAGAGCCTTCCAGCTGATGACTAGATTGTCTTCCCATAAAAAAGACCATTGCTTTACCCTATAAGCTATTTGAATGTCCTGCTGGTTTTCCCTTCACATCTGTTGACAGGGATCCCCTCCATTATTAATGGAATAACAAAAGGGAACTAAAATTAAAAGAAAGGAAGGGCTGTAACATTGCAGTATTATATCCCTCTTCCCATACCCAGGCTAACCGCCCTTCACTCATGATGCCCTTGGCTGACAGTTCCAGAAATCCTTTCTCATTAGAGATTGTCTCTGCTCATCGATACAAGTCAAATAACCAAATAATAATAGACACAAAAGCACTTTGTGGTTTTGCTTGTGGTTCAGCCTGGTGCTTTTACCTGGGCAGTTCTTAGCAGAAGGGGCTCATGTATATGTTCTTTTTAGGAGGAGGCGGGGGGAGTTTGAAGTTTTGTGTATGTCTCACTGCCCCCTCTCCAAGGTGCTGAAACACATGCCCCACTCCCCCACCCTTAGCAGTTTACTCATCACAGCACATTTGGGCCTTGATCCAATTCCGACTGAAGTCAGTCTCAGCTTTCCCATTGACTTCAGTGGGCAGCAGATTAGCCCTTGGGTTCCCAAGGCTTCCCAGGCACCTTGATGTTCTTCCGTTAGCCTGGGACCCTTCACACCTACTTTCTACTAACACAAAGCATTCCCGCAATTACACGTCTGTGCACAGCTGCTGCTGTGGCTCAGCCTTTGCCAGGCCTGTGCTGGTTGCCAGCAACACCGTCAGTCTCCCTCCCCAAAGGAACCAGCAGCCATACTTTTATTATCATTACTATTATTATTTCTTCAGTGGGACTTGTATGGGTTCCACAGTCCTGGGAGAAGATGAACATTTGGCTTCTGAATGAACAATGCAGCTAGCTGAGGTCCTCGCAGCTCCTCTCACCTAAGCCAGAAGGAATTAGTATATTTTGTTAGGAGATGTTTAAAACCAATGAAACATTCAGGCGATTTCCACAATGGGCTAAATTCAGCAGTGAGCTCTACGCCAGTCTAAGCTGTGTAGACTTTGACACAACCATAGGTTGTCAGCAGCCCTTGGTGCTGGACTGTGATGACCCACCCCTTCCTTGGCACACTTTTTCAACACTGGTGTCTCTGGGTCACTAGTACAGTTGTTTACCCTTCTAAGCTTCCTGTCAGGACACTTTCCTGTGGATATCGGGTGATTCTGGCTGCTTTTCCTAACTGTATTTCAAGGGCCCAAAGCTGGGGATGGGCGATGGGGCATGGATCACTTGATGATTATCTGTTCTGTTCATTCCCTCTGAAGCACCTGGCGTTGGCCGCTGTTGGAAGACAGGACACTGGGCTAGATGGACCTTTGGTCTGACCCAGTATGGTTGTTCTTATGTTCTTGTGACCCTGCAGCTCTCTTGAAAACCTTACTGATTTACTATACCCCTGTCTTCTGGGTTTAAAAATGGCTAAACTTGTATTTAACCAGATTAAACATAACAGTTGTGAGCAGCGACTCGTCTACTTCCTTCTCCTAAAGGGAAAGCCTGGCCGGGCTTCCGTTCTTGATCACAGTTTAGCTCCCTAACCCCCTCTGTGAGCCTGCTCCCTCTCTGCTCAGGAGCCTTCCGACCACCCTTCAAATTCAACTCCGCAAAGTGCCAAACGAGAACTGGGATGGAGTTTGCATCCCAAACTCTGAGCCTGTGTCTCCGGGCACCCTGCAGCATATGTTCTTCTAGGTTTTGTCCATCAACATATCCCATCATACAATTTCGCTTAACAACATTTATCCTAGAACAACCTCTCATATCAAACAACTTCAAGTGAACACAGCCCCTTCTCCACAAGGGCTGAGGCGGTTTGGAGAGGAGTGTGGAACTGCAGCAGAGAAAAGGATTTTTTCTGGCCATTTTTTGCACATGAATATTATATGCCAAACTGAAGCTGAATGGTTTATTTCCATGCTTTGAGTGCAGCCCCTGTTTGCTTGATAAAATGTGCCCATAAAGTTGCAAATACAGGGCAATTTGGCTACTGATGGATAATGCATCATAAAGGCTAAAGAACTGTGAGCATTTAAAAATAGTCTGTTTAAAGGAGGGACATTACCTGCTTTATTTGCCCTGTAGCAGAATAAATACATAATATGTTTATTATGTTAATATCATCCAAAGCCAAACAGTGCATAGTGTGTTACCTGCTTTTTATTACCAATACGCCATACTTAAAGACCAAATGTGTGAATGATGAAAGGTGGAAACCAAAGTCTTTTTTCCTTTGAGAACCCATATCTGCCATTTTATGTTTCTAGCTCAATTTTTTTTTTTTGGTGATTGCTTCCAGCAGCAAGAATCGCCTTGATTTTAGAGACTGGGCGAAATACTAGTCTCACCAAATAAGGTTGCAGAGCTCCCGTTGATTTAATGTGACTCGGATTTGGCATGGGGGCTGCTCTAAATTACACCAAGGGACCAGACATATACAGAGGGGAGTGCAAAGACCACCCACCTTTGCAAGCCCTCTTGAGCTATGCCATGTGTTTCTCAGTGGGTATCCAGGCCATAATCACTACACATCTTGGGACAGATTCTCTGATGTTACCTTACGATGGTCCCAACAGAGAGGAGAGGAGCTGTCAGGGAGTTGGTTATGCCTCCTTTATTCTCTTCATGGTGCCAAGTACAAGTCAGAGCAGCATTAAGGCTGCTCTAACATCTGCAAACTGCTTCTGGTCCCCTAGAGATGACACACTGGCTGAGGATACCTAGAGTGCATTTGCTGTGGCTGCTCTCTTCCCCTGACATACCCTCTGTTCCAGGTGCTCCAAGAAGGGCAGTGTAGGAACCAGCTGGGGACTCCCCCATGTGCAAGGCATTCCCATCGAGGGGCTTACAGTGAGTCTGTGCATGGGTGAGAATTGGCCCCTTTCTCGTGCCCTGATTAAGCGTGCACACACACACACTGTGATGGTTCTCAGGGTACCCAGAACTGTGATACACCTGGTTACCTCCCACCCCCGCCCACCTCCAGCAAGAGGGAGTGTTGCTTGTGGTAGCTCAGCATTAGGTCCCTGACACTGACAGCCCTTCAGCCACTCAAGCACACTCTTCTGGGCTAGGCCAGCCTTTCCCTTGCCTTGCCAGGTTAACAATAGGTGCACCCCAACCCCTGAATCTCTTTGAATCACTCCCCTGTGATACCCAGCGCCCGTCACTGACTACTCACAGAACTTCCAGAGCCTTTGTCCCTGAAGGTGCAGTGTGCCTCAATTTACCAGTTTCACCATAAGCCCCCAATCCTGTGAACCACACATCACTTGTGAGCACCTATGGTAAAGGTAAAGTAGATTTATTTAAAAAATAATAAAGAAATAACTAGAAAGAGGGGAGAATGGCGGAAACATCTGGTTACAATGCAAAACAAAACATAGAATGTGAATCTGGGTCTACACTTATCAGTGGCTCGTTTCCTATCTAATACAACTGATTTTCCCCTGAAGTTCAGTCTTTTGTAGAGCTGGCTGATTTCAGACAACCCAGAATCCAAGCATCCATGAATGTCCCATCTCACCCCTGCTCCCCACTGAGGGTTTCCTCAGTGAATGGACCCAGAGCATCCTTCCCCTCACTCTGTGATACTGAAACAGGCTATTGTTTCTATTCGCAGACAGGGTGAACCCTGTCTTGCTGCAGTTTCTATTTTACCTTTAAGTGGTTTCGACTCTGTCGTGGCCTCTGATGGTTTCCCATTCAATGTGTTAGTATTGCAAGAGGCTAAGCAATTGAACCTAATATTGCATCATGGGCCAGACAGGGCAGAGTGACAGCTCCCCATGGCATGACTGGGCCATGACCTTCAACTCCAAGTCCAGAAAACATACCTTGACTATAAACACACTGTTCCTTAAATATTTCCCATACACACGTCTTAGTATGATTATGAGTCTTGACAAGTTATGAGCTTTCTGTAATCACCTCACATGATATCCCTTATGGATAAATACCCTGCAAGATATGTGTTTGGTGGAGTGAATTTGGCAGGTCTGAGGTGAAAGTTGTTTGCAAAGAACAGAGGACCCATTGCCAAGGGTCTCTGTGGCATACACACCTACTGCAGGAAGATCATCATTTATTTCAAGACTTCAGCACTGAGTATCTTTCCTGATGGCTTTGAGTGAAGAAATATGCTAGTGGAAAGGATAATGAAGCAGATTTGTCTTCCACCAATCAAACAGACTCACTCCTCCGATGGGATAAAGGGGTAAAGAACTTTCCCATCACAATATTTTTCTCCGTAATATGTTTTGACAATTTAATTTAGAAGTCATAGAGTAGCGAGGACACAGTCACCTGGGGGGTGGACATCGCAGGGTTCAGTTGCCTTTGTGATAAATTGGTGATAGTACAGAAATGACAAAATAACACAGGGAGACATGGAGGAGGCTGGCAGCATAGTTGGCAGCATGCATAGGATAAATTGAACACTACATTTCATTCAGGGCTCCTCAATAGTCCTGTGCAGCCCAATATAATTTATGAATTGCAATTAGCATTTTATTATGGAATAGTGCCGCACTGCTGTATCTCTTCATTTCGGATTTTGCAGCAGTTGCAGAGTAAAGTTTTTGTAAATACAAAATACCTATTTATTGAAATTAAAGCAATCAATATGCTTTGGATGGTGATCTCTTGCAATTACTTTACACAGAGTCTGAATTCCTTGCAGAGGTGGCTCCTCAGGGCATGCAGGGTTGCTCTGACTAGGCTGTTTTGAATCACAGGAATTATTGGTACATTGGATCTGAGCAGCATCTTTGTACGCTGCTGTCATGTAGTCAGCAGTTTCTTATATGACTTCTCAGTGACCCTGTGTTGTAACAAAAGGAATCAGAGAGAACCACAGGATCTGCCTGGGTCCAGCAGCCTCAAGGAGGAATCTACTCTATATTTATTACGGGTGAGTCCTGTCTGCTCCCTATCATGAAGGAGACTCTACCCGCCTTCAGGTATCAGCAGCCTCCATTGATTGGCTGTGAATTTTATTTATACCCTGTAGCTGTCCTGAGTCTTGCAGGAACCCTATCGTTTGGCTGTGGGGTTAGTATGTTAAAGATGAGTGAGTGGAAAGTGCCCAGATTAATTTCTCCATTTTTGATTTACATTTCAAACCATCTGGAAAAGTCTGTCTTTTTTGTCATCTTCATCATCTACAACATGGGGAAGGGACATGAATTTCATTTGCTCTTAACTTTACATCTCAGCTTGGGAAGCAGGGCATGTTTCCACTAGTGGTTGATCTTCATTTGGTAATATCAAGAGGGTTGACTCACCAATTCACTCCTTCTATGTGATTTCCAGCCATGGAGGTTCCTGACATTTGCATCCCTCTGTTTGCTGCTCTCCTACATGCTAAAGAATAAGTCCCTCTGCCCATCCTCTCTTGCCCCTCTACCCCCTCTGCTTTTCTCCTCCACCTGCCAGAGAAAAGTAGTCTGAAACTTACACACACACAAAAGCCATGTTCATTTCAGTTTGTGGCTCTGTTTGCACATGGAGGAGGCAGGGAGCCCTCAGACAGAAAAGAATCCACCAAGAATCTTAGAGGCTTGATGAGGGAACCACTGGGTGAGATTCTCTGGCCTGTGTGATGTAGTAGGTTGGACCAGATGATCAGAATGGTTCCTTCTGAGAGATTCTTGTGACCCAAATCCTCAGCTAGTATAAATCCCACTGAGGATCTAGCTCCTATGTGTCTGAGATATCATTACAGATGTTGTGATGAGAGTTGGTCAAAACTTGGAATTTCTGTCCCCCGGGACATCCCAATGGTTCAACATTTGTTTCCATTCCAAACTGGAACAAGAACCAAAACCAAATCAAAATGTCTCACGAAAGAAGATCTTTGAAAAAAAATCTCATTTTGGGCCAGTCGAGATATTCCATTTAAACAAAATCAAAACCATTTTTTTTTGTCCAGTTCAGACTTTTAAAAACAACAACAACATAAGTACCAATATAAAAAAATTAATTTCCAAACAAATGTCCTTTGAAAATGAGTATTCCATTTGACTGAGGTCAACATGTTCTGCTTCAATCTTATCAAAACACTTTTTATTCCGAAATGAAATTTCATTGAAAATCCCATGGAAAAATTTGGTTTTGATGAAATAGCATTTTCCCAGGGAAAAACATTCCGTGAGAAAATTTTCAAGCAGCTCTAGTTGTATAACTTTGCGTAGTGCTCAGCACAATGGGGTCACACATGACCTGTATGTGCTAGCATAATACAAATAAAGAATCAGCATGATGATCATACAATTATTTTTACACCCCATTGTCTCAAAACCCTTTTCTATTTGCCTTCATTGTGCTCTGCCTAAAAATGTTTGCCATCCCCTCCCGTTCTGGTTAATCAATGAAGGGGTGCAGAGCTCTAGGCTCCAGCCTCACTTTGGGTCAGAGCCCCTAGAAGCTGGGTTTATGGCTGATTCCAAAGTGATGTAAGACATATTTATGCAATGTTATTTAACTCCCAGAATCATTCTGAAAGCCTTCTGACTGTGTTCCAAACCATTGTGCAGGGTTGTTATAAATATACAAAGCCTTTTGTGGAGATATCCATGAAATTCTCTCTCTCTGCTTACCATGGTTGGTAATGGCTTTGTTTATGTGTGGTCTCTATACCTTGACTCCAACCCTTACAAACACAGTTCTATTATCCTATTTAACTACTCTATCAGTATAATACTTAACATTCTCTGCTTTCCAGCACAGCTCTTTAATGGGCAAGGAAGGTATTAGATACCGCAGTTTGTGTGTAATCAAAGAATGTTCAAATCTCATGATGTCTTTATTTTAAAATTCATGGAATTTCTAAGTACCAACTTTTAAGCAGTGACCAAATAGTCATTTCTTTTTTAAACAAGCTTGTTTTCACCCTTCCCCCCATCTGGTTTTATCTAGTCAGAATTCCAGGCAATACAGATAATTTTATATCAATTTCTGCCGTTTTCATCCGAGAGAATCTCTTTTCAGCAGTGTGCCTTATTACCTTAGGAAGAGATTGTTTAAAGAACAGCTGGCATCTAGTTAAAAACAGGCAAGGGCAATCAGGCAGCATTTGCAAGCCCATGCCTTGGAGTCTGGGCCCTCAGTAACACCCCATGTGCCATACCTAAACACTTTTTTTTTGTGCTTGGAGAAGGTTCACTTCATTGTAATCAGAAGCAGCATGGGACTACCTGTTACAATTGGCTTTAGTGTGCAGGTGTTGGGGGCCCGAGCTACGCAGGAGGTCAGACTATATGGTCAGTTAGTCCCTTGTGGCCTTGTGCCCTTAAACTCTGTGACTGTATGAATCTTGCTGACTGCCATGGATTACTCTTGCCTTGCAAGTGAGATCAGATTCAGGCCCCAGACATTTCAGGCTTGAAAGAAAAAATAGAAAGTGCTGGAGGATGTTGCTTGAATTTCAACCTTTCCACTCCAGCACCCACTGTTGCATGTGGAAACACAAGGGTTAGAAAGGAGGCTGGATAGCACAGGGGACAGTGACTGGCAGATGGGCACTTTCCCTTCTATCTCGCCAGCTGCCATCCAGTACAGGATGGTTGGGACCAAACGTTATTTCCATCTGGTGGCTGCTCAGCGACATGGGCTTTGTGGTTTTCAGACCTTGCCTGTAGACGTGTATCCGCATCACCGTGCTCCACCAGTCGAATTGTCTCAGCAGAGAGGCCACAGATTCAATGTGTCAGAGAGACGCGACACCCCTCTCACCTACTTAGGGGTTTTCCTCCATCCAGGCCATGCAAGGTAGCACAATAAATCTTGCACAGCTGCTGCCTATGCTGTACATTGTCTTTGGCTACAGAGAAATTCTCTCTCCAGAGCTACCACTCTGTTGTTTTTCACCAGCATCAAATTCACCTGAAAGAGAAAGAAAAAACCCCAAATGGATTAATAACCCTAGCTCACAGGAACTTAGAGTGTGGGGACTGGTAGGACAAATTAGCAGTCAATGAGCTATTCATGGAGTTAGCACCTACTCAAGGTGAGGAAGGATGGCAGAACCAGGTCCTCAGTGTTTGTACAGTAATGGAGGTCAGAAGTGTTAGTATTAAACATTTTGCTTTTAAAGATCAGGAGAAAATACATTTTGGGCTAGATTCTGACCTGGTGTAAATGAGCTTAGCTCTACTGACTTCAGTGGAACTACACTGATTTCCACCAGCTGAGGATCTGATGCAATGATTTATATCTGGAGAAAAAAAAAAAGAAACAAAAAAGAGAAAGCTTACAATTGTTATGTAAACTCCCCTCCCACCAACGCCATCATTTTACCTAATCCAGTCAACTGCAGTTTGTATTGTGACCATCACCACAGTATCTAGGAGCCACAAGGGATTATTGGAATTCTCCTCTCCGCTGGTGAAGGAGGTGGTTTCATTTCCTCATAATGTTTGGCAAAATGTCACAATTTAATTGTTGGAAACAAGAGCATGAAATATGAACAGCACCAGCACAATAGGATTTTCATTTGGCTTCAGGATAGCAGTGGCTTGCTAGCAGAATGCCAGGCTCCAGGGGAGCCTGTAGTTTGCCTAATAGTTTGCATAACTGGGCATATTCAGGGACTTAATTGGGCTTCTGCTTAAACTTCCCCATAATGTGAAGCAAACTGCACGCTCTACGCATTATTATTAAACAGCCCATTGCACGTTTTAATGATCATCCCTAGAATCACCATAATTGTGATCAGCGAGCTTAACGCTAATGGCGGACAAGTAAACATCTGTAAAAAAACAAACAGCTGTAGGTATTTACACAGCACACACAGAACCTGGACAAGGAGACCAATCAGATTACACCAAAAGCCTCTGCTCAGGTAACACTCCCATTTGCCCAGCCCTAAAGGGTGCCCAGCCCTCTGGTCTTACCAGCATGGGGCACGTGGGAGCTCTGCAGCAACCTCGCTAAGGCTGGGCTGACCAGGATGGGAGGGAGTCCACACAGCTGCTGTTCAGAGATGCCAGCGGAAGCAGGGAAGCTCATGCAATAAGGTCTCCATCCCATCCTGACCAGGCCTCTCCCCCAGTACTGCCAGGGAGGACACTAGCACTCCAAGGGAGAGGGGATGAGTGTGCAGAGGCAGGGTAAACATTGCCTCTTGTTTTGGGGAGGAGGGGTGCTGTGAGGGAAGGCCTGCACCGTACTGGGTACAAGGAAAGTGAGGTCTGAGTAAGGGTTTCAGCCGGCCACCTGCAGTGTCAGGAAGGGCTCTACCCCGCACCCCCCACCCCAACCCCACCGCTGTGTAGGGAGGGATTTTTTTATCTCCTTCCTCTGAAGCATCAAAGATGCCCACCCATGGCTGGAGATGGGCCACTGGATGGGGTGGGCCAGGACTCTAAGATGGCCCTGAGCAGTCTCTCTCTCAGGCACTAGGTTGCCTGGCTCTTGGTCATAAGCACAGGGTCTGATCGCCCTAGGTGGGTTGGGCAGGAATATTCCCCCCTCCCCCGCCTGGTCAGATTGGCAGGGACCTTGCGGGTTTTTCGCCTTCTACTGCAGTGCGAGAGTGGGGGGGGGCACTAGCCAGGATTATCTGGGTCTCTCTCACTTCATCATTTCTCTGCCATTGCTGGGGTCTCAGGCTCCCTGGTGCCCCTCGGCTCCTCCTCTTCTCAGCCTGTGGCACGTCATAGGCTAGTCTCCTGTGGGCTGTGATACTTGGGTCTCATTCTAGTTGTTGGGGTTAGCATGCGGGTGGTGGATGGGGGGTGGCCTGTGATATACAGGAGCTCAGCCTAGCTGGCCTTAAACTCTCTGACGCTGTGACCTCCGGAATTGGGCTGTCGTTCTGAGAGCTACAACCTAAGCTAGAGCGAGGCCCAGTCTTTGCAATGCCTAACGGGTGCTTGAACCAGCTCTAGGGACAGCACTGATCAAAGCAACACAGACACCCCCACCCCCACAGCCCCGGTTTTGCTGTTTATTGCAAATGCACCACGCTACCTGGACTGGCTTTGTCCGTCTCAGGCTACCAAAAGAGCAGCCCCATGCCGGCTGTTGAGAGGAGGTGAGCAAAGCCTGCTTGTGCACACTCAGCCTTGGCTCTCACTACTCCAGTAGCCTCTCTGCATATAAATACAGCTCCGCTCAGCTGGAACACCCTGTACAGCTGGTACTTTGCCAAGCTGTTGACCTGCTGCAGATCACTGAGGGGGTTGTTCTCTCTCTCTCTTTAGCTGACAGCAACGGGAGATACTTAGCACCCTTCCCCCACCTCCCTGCTGCAGTCTCTTTTCAGGCTGCCAGCCACAGGCAGCTGTCAAACCCACGGGGGAAACATGATGTGTGGGCCAAGTGGGTCTTTACTAGGCAGCCTAGTCTATAGGTTGTTACTTGGGGGAGCACTGAGGAACCCCTGTCAAGGATCAGGGTGCTGCACAGTCATGTAACAAAAACCATCCCGACTGCAGGGAGCTCCCATCTACCTGACAGACAGGGGGACAAATCAGACACACAGGGTGGGAAGGGTGGGTACAGCAACAGAATGAACAGAGTTGAACAGAAGAGCAGCTGGCCCAGCTCCCCAGTGCCAGACAGGAGTGACCTGCGGGCACGCCGGTGAAGACAGGTTTGGAGAACCAGGGATGGGGGTGAGCAGGGGCAGCATGGGCAGGAGGGAGACATGGATGGGCAGGCGATCCAAACTCCCAGACGGAGGAGGCCATGGGCAGAGTGGAAGCAGGAGTCAGCGGCTTGATAAGCTCATAGAAGTGATAACTCAGACCACACATCCCCCCACACACACACTGGTGATTGCCTGCCGTCCCGGTGGTGACGGCAGCCATTGCTCTCACGGAGAAGCCATGCTGGGGGAGCATTTGGCATGTTTTTAGCTGTCCATCGGTACGATTCAGGAGCTGGAAGCAAGGAGGAGAGCCAGTATTATGTGACCAGCTCTCTGCAGACCACCCACAAGATGTCCGGGGATCACAGTGTGAGAACAGCAGGTTTAGACCTTGTACAGCACCTCCTGCCTGCTGGTCTGGGGAGCAAAGCCACAAGACCACCATTTGAATCCCGATCTCCCACTTGGCAGTGCACACCCAGGGCTCCACTCCCTGGATTGCCAGCCGGCAATGGCCCTGAGCCCTGCTAGACACGCAACAGCTCCTGCAAGATACTGAGCAGCCTCAATTCCCCACTGACTTCAATGGGAACTGAGGATATTCATGGCTTTGCAAGGGAGACATGGAGCACCTAACCGGTTTGCGCTCACTGGGTCTTTTCCTTCACTAAATCAACCTGCAGAACAGTCTCCCTAGCCCATCACTTGACTCATATACAGCATCAGGAATGGACTTGGCTAAATTCCCCACTGGCATAAACTAACCCAGTACCACGGATATAAACAAAGCTGCTCCAATCTCTGCCATCGGAGAGCTTCTCCTGTGCTGGCCAAGAGGAAATGACTCGATAACCCAAGAGTCCATCTATGACTCCTGATGAAAGCTTTGAGATCCACTTCAAGAGACCAGTTAAAAATTAGCTGTTTTGAAGCCAGAGCTCACCTGGGAACTGGGCACCACCAGCTCTTGAGAATCTTTTGAAATCCTCAAACCCGTTTACCTTTGGGACATTCATCTCCATCCAAAATGCCATCAGTTTGTTCACAGAAGGGGATGTGTCACTGTCTTCCTTGACATCAGGTTAAAATATGGGGCATCACTAAATTATTCAGTTTGTGAGAGGGGCTTTCGGGATGGTGTGTTGCTCTTCTGCAGTGTAATTAATAGCCTGTAGATTAAATATGAAATTGTTCCTAGTCATTAATAATTGAGCCACAGTGTGGCGATCTTTAGAGAGCAGCAGCACTTCATATTCTTCTCAAGTACATTGCTTGAAATGCTTTGGGGGAAGTCGGATGCCTTTTCATCCATCTCAATTACAATCGCTAGCGGCCGATTTCCTTGAATGTTATTTTGAAAAGGTAGAAAATGCTTTTGGTCCTTTCCAAGCAGGTGTTTAATTGCATTTTTTGTCCTGAAAAAGGAATGGAGGGCACTTTACACTCATAACAATTTTCCTTAAGAGCAGCATCTTTCATCCAAAGATCTCCCGTTGCCTTTCATGCAGCGGGCTAAATTCTTTCTTGGGTCTATCCCAGCAGTAGCAAGTAGTCCCTACAGCCACCGAGAGAGGGCTGAAGGAAAGGCTCTCTCTGAAAGCAGCTGCCACCTCCCTTGTACAGCACGGACCAGACAGGAACAGCAATGACTGGGAAGGGGGGGAAGAATGTGCTGAGCATCTCTTCAAAGCCGCACTGCCAGTGGAAATCATATGGAACCCTTAGAGGAGTGGACAAAAGTTTCTCCATTCGATGGGTGGAAACCCAGTGGGTTGCACAGCCTGCCCTCCACTGGAGTGCGGTGCACGCAACTTCAACAACCCAGGAGTGTAACTTATTTTAGAAAACTAGGGGTGATTTTCAGGGGGGGCAATGTTAGGGCTTTCCCCTCACCCTCCCTTGGTTCTTGTCACACAGGCAGAAAGCAGAAGACCAGAGTCTGAAGTGCAGGCACTGTGACGTTTATTGGGGTTATCAAGCAAGCATGTCCATAGCTCTGCATGCCTCAGAGCTTTCCCTGTCCCCCTCTTCTTTCTTAGCAGGCATATTCATACCTGTAGTGCCCGCCCCTGGCCCCACCTCTTACAATTTATGGTCATGTTCCCTTTCGGAGAGTCGTGAGCCTGGGGGCTTCAGCATCACCTCTTTTGTGCCTCATGGGAGGGGTAAGGAGTGAGGTTATGTACCGGCCAGGGTCATCTTTTCTCTGGCTTTTTAGGGTTTCTTATGCCTCCCCTCCATCCCCCTTTGCACCTCCCAACTTGTTGCTTGACCTTGCCTTGAGACAGGAGTTGAGACCGTCTTCAGGTGCATGCTTATACATTAAACTCCCACCATACCCAGCAAGACTTTAACTCACTTCTTTATCTCTTCTCATTGTGCTATAAAGCCCATCTGGTTAGGCAGAAGCAACTCCCTGGGTTTTTGTTCACACATATTAGTAAGGATATAAATGTATCAAAAATCAAACCCAAAATTCTATCTCAGGCTAACAAACACATCTAAATACTAACAGGGAATGAGCCCCTATAGCTCCAGCTGAAGTCAGTGGGAGCTGTGGCTGCTCAGCGCCTGTGCAAATCAGAACCTCAGTATCTAAAGTTGGGCACCCAAGAGTTGAGGCACCAGAGTTAGAGGGAAATTTGGAAAATCTGAGTCTTAATTTCATTGTGCCTCTGTTTTCCCATCTGTAAAATGGGGATAATGATGCTCACCCACCTTTCTGTGGGGAGATGAATCTCCCGTTGATTGATGTTTGCAAAGCGCTTTGAAAGCTTGGAATGAAAGGGACTGTAAACGTATCTCTAGGCTGGAGGTGGCCATGCTTACCTCTGATGTACAGAAACATCATGCTGCTCAGTTCATCCACTTATGAGTATTCAAGGATGGTTACAATGTTGCTTTGGGAAAACATTCAGCATAAACAATGTTCACATTGCTTCAGCGGACATACCTATTCCCGTACAATGGATGGGAATTCATTACCGGTAGAAATACAGGTACCAATGCTTCCAATAGACACCAGGCTATAAGAGACAAAGTAGCATTCTACAATTACATGGCTAAGAACCTTTTTTCTCCCATGATTTCAAAAATATATGGGTTGATCCAACTCTCCTCCTTATGTTCTATTCTCTTGGGTCTCACCAACCAATAAAGCAGAACCATTGGCTGACGTGCTTTTGATTGGGAGGACGGAGATGAACATTAGTGTTAATGCTGACAAGCATCATAATTTAGCTTTACACCAGCACTAAAACTAGAGAAAATTAATGTCTGGGGACAGCTGTGATTTTACAGTGGCAGAATGTATATTTATTTGCTATCAGTTATCTCCCCCATGCTGAATGCTTCTCCCACAACACACATGAAGATGTACCATAGCATAGCACTGTTTCCTTTCTGTAACAAACCCAGTGATTTTCAACCAATGGTTCTTGATCTTGTGCTATATGTAGCCTCTTAGTACCTTGCTCCTGCCTGAAATCAATGGAACCCTTCCTGGAGTAAGGTGCTTCTCAAGGGTGTTATCAGAATATGGCTGCAGAATATGTCTAGTTTTGGGCTTTCTCGCCAAACTTGAACCAGCAGAAGTCAGTTCAAGCCCTTTTCACCTCTACACACCGTTAGTTGAAACTGGAAGATGCTGGTTTTGAGCTGCAGCTGGTGTGAGATCAGCAAAACGCTAACTAAATCAGTGGAAAGATGCCAGTTTAAATCAGCTGTGGAGCTGGCCTGTTATGTTTTGCCATCCAGATGCTTTCTTGTCTATATTCCCCTTTATTTTATGATAAGAGAAAAGCAAATTAAGAGTGAACAGGAGTTCTCTGTAAGAGACTGCACTATGTGTGACTCCTCTGTAGTAGGTGGCATCTGAACACAATATTATTATTATTAATTTGTATTGTGGGAGCACCTAGGAGCACCAGTCATGAACTGGGACCCCGTTACGCTAGGTGCTGCATGAAAACCGAATGGCTTTCTGCAGACAGTAGAAATGTAAAGGTGCAGTGAACAGAAACAGAGTCATATGGCTAAATCCACCACACAAGCATATTTTCCAGCACTCTTCTATATGGAGAGGCATGAAGTTCTAGGTGCTAATGTAACCCATACACCTTGTGGGTGTGGTGTTCCGTCCCATCCAGTGGCACCGAGACCACTGGGTGGGGGGTGGGGGGGAGAGGGCGAGGGAGAGAGAGAGGAGTCTGCTTTCCAGCCTTAGGTAATACTCAGCTGGCTTTTAGCTCATGCAGTAGAGGCTCATGCACTCAGCTCCAGAGGTCCCAGGTTTGATCCTACCCACCAAGGACCGGGGGTGTTACACTAAATTATGTTGCATAATTTCAGGTTCATTGCAAAAGGCTCCATGCAATACAAGTAACAGGCTGCAGCTTTGGGATCTTAGGCTATGGCTACACAGCAAGGTTTTTAGCATCATGACCGTGCCGCTACAGCCATGCCGCTAAAAGGCACTCTCCTGCCGACAAAAAAATGCCACCCTCCATGAGCGGCAGCGGCTTTGTCAGCAGGAGAGCACTCACTGGTCACACTGGTGCTTTTCATTGGTAAAACTTTTGTTGTTCAGGGGTGTGTGGTTTTTTAACACCCCTGAACGACTAAAGTTTTGCCAACAAAGTGCCAGTGAAGACAAAGCCTTAGACTGGCTGAGCTTATCACACTTGGTAAGAGGGGATGGCCACCACATCAGTTGCAGTCGAGAGTTCCCCGAGGAATGCTGTCTTTAGCTGAACTCTGCAATTCTTGTTTCTAAAAAGCAAACACATGTTAGTCAGCTGCTGCATTAAAATTATAAGTTGAACTCAAATCCCCTTGGTGCAGAGATAGCAGAAACCTTCACAAGTCAGCAAGGAGCATTGCACCCGTTATGAAGCAAAACCAATAAGTTCTGCGCCTTTCTGACATGGATGTCAATATGGCAGCTGCCTCAGGGGAAAAACAGCAAGTGAAAAGAAACCAGACAGATTAGTGGTTTGTGTAAACATTAACAGAGCCAGACTCCAAAATGCCAAGTCTCCCAAGGAGCCTAAATAACACCGCTTCTACTGTAACCTTCATTTAGTCCATTTGATTTGGGTATTAACTGTTAAAATAGAATAAACTTGTTTACACACCTGGCTGTATTTTAAATAGGTTTAATTATTTTGTGGCTCTCTGCAGCTTTCTTTGATGACTAATGACTCATCAGCTGTTAAAGGCTGAGTGCTGCTCGGTTAAACTTTCATTGAAAGAACTCCCGAATAGACCTGAGTAAATTTTCACTGATTTTTCAATTCTGTGGCCAATCCAAAAAAAAAAATTCATTTTGGGTCAAACAAAATGTTTCATTTGACCCCAAACTATTTTTTAATTCGTTTCAGATGTTTATTTACCCTTTATTTTGTTTTTTTTTTCTTAAAAAGAAAATCTAGCTAAATTTTGAAATGAAATCTCATTTCAAAATGAAAAGTCAAGATTTTTTTTAAATGTTTTAAATACTTTCTCTCAATTTTTTCAGTGGAAACTCTTCAGTGAAATTCAACCCAGATTCACGAATAGTTTTCATTGACCTGCAACAGCATTTTTCAGTGAATAAAATATTCATCCAAAATATTTTGCCCAGCTCACCTCCCTTGGTAGCCTTGTAATTTAGGAGACAACTCATGGAAATATGGTGAACCTATGACATGGGTGTGGCTGGTGAGAACAAGCAAAGGCAGAGGGCAATGTGAAAGGGAAATGAGATCAGGACTACAGAACCTAAAACTTCCACCAAAATACAGTCTCTTTTATGTTAAGTAATGTTTGTAAGATTGACTGCCTTCTGCATGGTACTTAAAGGGACCCGGCTAGCCAAAACTATGTCCAATGCCCTTAGCAGGAAATTAGTAGTGACACATGCAGAATTTAGGGTGAGCATTAGAGGAAATGTCCTAATGCTGAGTGGTATTAGGCTGAATAGTTGTACACCAATGAAAGTGGTGAAAGATCCATTGCTTGGGTCATTTAAAGCTATGCTCAAAGGCAAATTCCTTTCTGAGAGTCACTGTTACCCTTACCTGAAGTTTGTTTTAGCCCTTAGTGTTCAAACTGAGGAGAGTGCTGGCAGGGGGTGTGAATTTCCTACTTCAGATGGAATTCATACCTCTCCCTGGATACTGCTAAGCCATGCCTCCCAGGGAGACAGATCTTTTACCCCCTTTATGAGGCTGTTTCTGAACACTGTGCCTTTGGAATATACCAAATGGCACTACAAGGCAGATATTTTCAAAAAATATTCGTTGGGAAGGTTCCCCTGTATCCCCTACAGCAGGATACAAGCGATTTCTCTGCAAATAAATCCATCTGCAGTCACCGTCCAACCTGCACACAGCAGGAAAGAAAATAACAGTGGGAACAATCCTGCACTGCCTAGGTGGATGGATTAGCTGAGCCCATGAATGTTTCCCATCTCCGCTGCACATGATTCTGTGGAAACACACTGCACCTACTCACCCACTCTGTGTCAACGTCTCGGAATCCTGCACAAACGCTTCAGATCATCTCTAATAAAATACCTGTGTGCTACCCACCATGGGGCCGGGCTATAGAGATGGGACCGGCGGCCTGAAGAAAACATCCTTCCAGATGATGAGGGACCCTTTATTGGCTGTCTTTCTGCTTATGAAATATACAGTTGAGTACAACACAGCCCACGGTGGAACTGAATGGGGCTGTAGTCCCTACTGGAATGACTCCAGCATTAACACGTCCCAGAAGGGCCATTTCAGTGCTGACTTACTTACCTCTTTGCCCCACTGAAGTAGTGAGGGGGTGAAAATCAGTGCAGGATATGGCCCTGCATTACCAAGGCTCCTTTGCAGCGCAAGGCTATGTAGATTAGAGTGTCTTTGATGCTCAGTCAGAAGACAAAGGTTTTTCAATCCCATCAGTACTCGGGATTGCTGCATTGAAAGACAGAGCAATATTTCTAGCCATGGAAGCCTATAAAAAGCAACTGCATTCTCAAAGTAAGGACTGTTTCAGTGATATCTATACAGTAATTCCTAATTAAACTGGACACAAAAGCAGGAAGGGATTATGGAACAGATTACCAAGACCTGTATTATTTTGGGGAACAACTATCTCGTTAGTACAGTGCACAGGGGTATAAAAAAAAGAACACAGGGGAGCATAGTCATGAATATGGAAGCCTTCTTTCCTGGTATTGCGCACTCATAAATGAATCCACTTTATAGAGCCATAGCAGAGGGGAAATGACTATTCAGAGCCTGATTTATCTGTTCAAAAGCTTTGTGGTACTTCAGATTAATAAAAATATTTAATAAAGAATCAAGATGGTTTGTCTGTAATGCAAAGAGAATCACATCCCCTGTATTTTTATTATCGAAAAATTGGAAGCAGGAAGAAATAATGATATAAGCTACTGTATAAATGACAAAAATACCCATTTTAGTTATATACATTGCTGTACAATCTTTTTCTACCCTATAAACATAATATATTCTTATGCCTATTTCAACTGATTCAGTAGTCATATACTGCATTGTGCAGTTTAATACCATCACATCCTCAACAGCTCAGGAAAGTGATTAAATAAGAAATAAATTTTGCTGTCATTGCATTTAAAATCAAATCAAGGATCATTTGTTACCCCAAACGAACCAGTTATCCTTCTCTGCTTGTAAGAAGGCTGCTGTTTGCTGCAGCGTTTAGAAATGTATATATAGTAAACTCTTTGCATAATGGCTTGTACTATAATATGATCTTTATGAGCCTGCCGCTGCAGAGACACTTGGAAGAACCAATAAACAGTACATTGCTTTTTTAATTTAAAGTTATAGGTAGGAGACACTTCATACTCTTCCTATATTCATCTGACTCTCATTTGCTGCGGTGCAGATTTGGGCCTGAGAAGTTAGGTTCTTGTCATTGTTCCCCTTAACACAATGTCATCTGTTAGCTTTCTAGAGTGGGGGCACATAACTGCTGGGTCTCAAGGCCAGCTTCCGTTGTCATTCCCACTCCTTTGCGAATATGGAGTACTTCAGTTGATACCCCGGAGTTACTCAGGATTTTCATGAGTGTGAGCAAGCGCAGAATTTGGCTGGCCATCCCTGAGTTCAACACTTTCATCTACCTGTGTGAGAACTACAAAGTGGCCTGAGGCAAAGAGAGATTTTTCATCCCCTTGAAAAAAGCACCCGTGGCAAACTTCAGGGCATTGGCTCCCATGCCACTCCAGTTGTGTGTGATTACATTTGTCTCTATGGTACTCTAGGCACTGGAGTCAGCCCTTCCCTTTGGTTGACAGAGTTCACCTTGTCTTGCAGGTTTGCAAGCACTAGTGCAACAGATGTTTGTAGAGCAGTTGGCCAACATGTCCCCTCTGCAATGGCTGATCGCAAAATGATTGGCAAGTCCGGGGCTACATTCTGGAGTCCCCATTGTTCTCCGCAGTTCTGTGCAAAGAGTCTGCAGAGGAAGATTATTATGGACACATATGCATTCAGTTCCAGGGAAAAGAACACACATCTGGAATGGAGAACAGCAGCTAACTGATGCCTTGCTTCCTGCATAACCCTGAGCGAAAGGGGACGCAGTAGGGCAAGGTATAACTCTTAGAAAAAGTGCCATGGGATCTGGAAAGTCCACACAGAGCAGATAGGGATGCTGGTTTTGAGGTCCCTCCTGCAATAGCCACACAAAGGGCCAGATTCTAACACTCTTACTCCACGGATAGCCCCAGTAACTTCCACCTGTCTAAGGAGTTCAGGATCTAGCCCCTAGTACATTGCATGGAACTCAGTGAAACAACTTGAGGCGGGAAGAAGGGCTGAGCTGGTCCTGGAGGGATTTAAATCCCTGGGTGCAGGGAGTTTGGATTGTCCAAATCTTGTCCATAGACAGATGAGCCCTCTCCTCCAGCACTCGCCATGCCCATCCCCTCTACATGTGAGCCATGCTTCCCACCTGATCCAGGGGCCTTCCGTGACACCTTTACAGCCTTCTCCTTTCTGCTTCCGTGGCCGACACCTTCCATCTCTGTCCCTGCACCTGACCTGAGACTGAGATGCGTGCTACTGACAGTCAGTGAACCCTGCTACCCACCTCCGGATGCGGATCAACATTCAGCAGGTTGTGTTCTGTCACTTTCCTAGAGGGCGACCCGCACTCTCTCATTACCAGCCAGTTTCTCTTTGTGTAACTATATATTCCCTCAGGAGGGTCTGAATTATATTGATGCTCTACTTTCAGACATCCTCCTTTATCTTTTCCGTGCATAGCTGTGTGTTTAGCAATCTCTTCCTCTCTCCCCCACATCTCTCACTATTACACTGTCATAGCATCTCATTAAATATTGTCTTTTCCATAATCCTGCTACACTTCCTCTGATACTCTGCTCACAGCCATTGGTCTACACAGACCACCCTTCTGGTCTGCATTCCAAAGGACTTTCCAAGTTGCCTTTCATCTCAAGGATGGGTGGTTTCACGTCTCAACTGTTCGATTTGACTGGATCCTGCATCCCACCTCCCCTTGATCCCATGCAGGGCTGAACTAACCGATCAACGAACCTACTTGTTCAGTGCAGCAAAAGTTGTCTGCCACCGTCACTCAAACAAGGGACCAGGGAAGAAAAATGTGTTGACTGGTTGAGTTGAGGTTTAATGATCAAACGTTGGGGAGCACAGAGAACATTTTAGGGTGCTGAATTTAAAGCAGGGGGTTTACTTAAGGGAGGTGGTTTCTAGCACAGGTACCAGAAAGTAGCAGCAGTCAGAAAGCTACCAGGATTACTTCAGCATGAGATCTTCTGCATCTCCATGTTCTGCTTTTTGTCTTCTTACAGGAGATTACCTCAGTCCTTCTGCTTCCTTTGATCCTCCCCCTATTCCAACAAGCCCACTCACAACCACATATCTTTTGTTCTTGTCTGCTTCAGACCTGAAGTCTCATTACGTGATTAGGGCCTTGTCTTCACCATGAAAAAAAGCTGTGTTCTTACCTCATATTTGTTAACATACGGTAACCAACATAACGTAAAATCCAAGTGAAGACAAGGCAGTCGTAGTTTAACGTGAGTTGGCAGACTGAAGTAAACCTAGGGTCCCCCATAGTCTTTACCTCCACCTGCTAACCCATGTGAAAGCTACAAACTGCCTTGTCATTATTAGGGTTTTGCCTCGTGTTAGTTAACAGGAGGTGAGAACTCATCTTTTTTCTCATTAGTGAAGGCACACCCGAGGAGAGTGCAATATTTCAGTGGGATGTCTTTGTATCTCTTACTTTGTTCTCCTTGCATGGGTCTCCAATGATGCAATCGGCCCACTGCTCCACCCTCTATTTTTTATGGTGCCTGGGAATTTTAACAATTTCCCATATGTCCACCCAGTTCGTGGATGACTAATATCTTCCGTACAAAGTTATGTTTGCCTGTCCCTCAAACATAGAATAATGACCATTACTCCTCTTTGACATGATGAGATATACCTTTATCGTTATTGCCCCTGTCTGCCACCTAGGAATATACTCAATAGGGAGAGAGACACTGTCCAATTTTCCAAGTACATTAAATTTAATATTACTGCCTTGTTAATGGCCTCTTGTGTTCTAATGTGTAATATAAACTTAAAAATTAATTGCATCACCTTCTGAAGCTTTTTTAACTGCTGATGGAATGAAACAGTGCTAATAACCCTAATTTTAAAGTCCATTCCTGTTAAAAGATTGTGCCTGACCAAATGTCTTTTGTTAGCTCATTATTTTAATGTCCCCCTCCCTAGGTATTTGCCAAGTTTAGAGTATTTACATATCGTCTTTTGGACTTTATTTAAGAGTAATTGTCACTTCTGGTGAGCATTCCTAATCTACTGACAACCCTACAACGTGTCAGCTGATGAGCAACTGATCTCATGCTCCTCACGAGTGAAAAGTCCTTTTAGGAAATCTCTTCTCTTAGAAATTATATATAAAATAATTAAATAAGTAAATTTTAAAAATTTATAATTATAAGTATCTCAAGAAAAGTGAGGAAGTTACTTGCTAGCTTTGGTTACTCAACTGTTAACATTTCATCAAAGATACCATAGGGTAACTCTTGAAAGATAGAAAACTAAATCTACAGCCCTGGCTTCATATTTATAGTGATTAATTGATGGATTCATTTACACTGGCGTAAATCCAGATGGACTCCGATGAAGTCAAGTACAGATCACACCCTGGTACTGCAGGGAAAATCAGGCCCAGGAGGTGAAATTTCGCAAAACTTTGAAACAGACAAGATAGTTTTCTTAAACCAATTGTGTTTTACCTGTGGCCTTTTTAAAAAGTTCTCTTGCTAAGTTTTTCTTTACTTACCCAGGAGTTTGCTACTGGAAAACATTATCTGGCTGTGCTGTCGGCATTTCAGTCCTGTTCAGTGACTGTGCCTAGGGCATGTTGCTCCTCTGGTTAATTTCTGCCATTTTATCAGTGTGTGCTAGGTTTGCCTTCCTTACGTCAGGCTTCCTGGCTGAAATGTCAGACTCAATGCAAAATTCATGATGCAATTCAAATGGAAAACGGAGGTTGGCTGGTTGCAGGACTGCTTGCAAAAATCGTCAGGAAAGAGAAGTGAGCAGCAGCACTGATTGCTCTGAGAATCATCAACTAACTGTTAAGCGGAAGAACATCTTCTGTCACTGAGACACACCAAAGTTTAACAATATGTTGCTTATTCATCTCTGTGGAGGATGTGATGCTAGGAGGATATAGGTTCTATCTGGGGGTGAATGGCAGTGACCCTGTAAAGTGTAAAGAAGCCTTACACTTTACAATATAATAATCCTTCAGATAATTTTTTGAAGAGCACTTACACCTTCATTACTTGCACATGACATTGGGAGTTGGCAGACGGACAGTCCATGGATTAAGGGGGTGCCTTTTGCTGGCCCTATGAAAGCCCATGCTGAGTGATACCAGGACATAAGTGGGACAAATTCATCCTCAGGGTAACACCACTGAAATCAGTGAGTTACGCCACGGGAAAAAAAAGATTTTTGGTGGCTAAGTATAAAATTTGTCTCCTGTTTTTAGCACGCTGTACATGAACAAAGAATAATCACAGAACCCTAATGTGAGTAGCATTATTTCACTAATCTTATTTAGTTCAATCATATCCAGTGAGAGTGATTCAGGAGTGCTAATTTAATCTCTCCTTCCTTCTAATTGCTGCACGCTATGAAAAGCTAGGAACTCTCACATCCAGCAAAATGCTCCTCTCTCCTGGTGTACAGGAGATCTGCCGTGCAGTTCTCAGTTTGAGGATGTTAATTTGATAAACAGAATGTTGACGGGTGACTCTGTTGGATCATATTAAAGAAGTTCTGTATTAAAATCACAAATGAGTTTGATTCCCCATAGTTTAAATTCCAGGGTATTACTAATTAAGAGGTCTCTTGGGTTTTGGTACTGTTTCTCTCCCTCTATGTGTGAAACTTGCAAGCTGCTAATTGTGTTAGTACATTCTAAGACAGAATCTGTTCTCAAAGCAATTCACAGAGACTCAAAGCAATACTCTAACAACAGAAACAGCACCCAGAGACTCCCCGCCCTTTTGTTGTATTAACAATTGTGATTAAAATAGAGATAGAGGATGTATGTGGACGGATGCTTGGTGTGGATAACAACTGAATGATCAGGGAGGTGCCAGCCTAAGAATCCAGTGTCCATCGGCTGAAGAAGGCGTCAAGTGGAAATAACCAGAGGACCCCCGGAGGGCAGACTGGAATCCACCCAACAGCCTCAAGAATGGGAGAACCAAAGAACAAGATAACTTCTTGGAGCCGTCAGGAATGTGCTATCTGCTGATTGATTCAGCAACAGCATGATGAAGCAATTCCCATAGACTGGCATAGGAAGAAATTCCTATAAAAATAGACTCTTAAAAAGTGAGAACTTTGGGGTCTGATTCTGCAAACCAACTTCCAGGAGCATCAGATGAGCATCTGACAAGGCCCTGCTCCCTCCTCATGTCCAGGCCACCTGGCCAGTGGCTTGGCATGAGCAACTCTAAGGCTGGTAACTATGATGACAACCTTGCAGAACCTCTGTGTGTGTGTGTGTGTGTGTGTGTGAGAATGTGTGAATAAATATGAGATTGAATGGAATGTTATAGCTATAACTAACTGCTTACTATGATAACAACCTTGCAGAACCTGTGTGTGTGTGTGTGTGTGTTTGTATGAATGAATGAGTGAATAAAGATGAGATTGAATGGAATGTTACAGCTGTAACTAACTGCTTACTATGATTCTTTCTGTATTCACAATAAATGTGGTATTTTGCCTTTTTCCCTTTAATAAGATCCTGCTGGTTTTTAATTTATTGGTACAACATTTTGGTGGAGAATTGCGAAAGGGGGAATATTGGTAAAAAACCTCAGTTATTGTAAATATTGGTGTGCACACCGCCAGCTCTAGTGAGCTAGGCATTTCTATTAGGTTAACCAGACCTGCTGGCCTCCGAGAAGGTAGCAGGGGACCTGCTGGCCTCCGAGAAGGTAGCAGGAAAAACAGATTAAACCAGACCTGCTGGCCTCCGAGAAGGTAGCAGGGGACCTGCTGGCCTCCGAGAAGGTAGCAGGAAAAACAGATTAAACCAGACCTGCTGGCCTCCGAGAAGGTAGCAGGGGACCTGCTGGCCTCCGAGAAGGTAGCAGGGAAGAACAGATTAAACTAGACCTGCTGGCCTCCGAGAAGGTAGCAGGGAAAACAGATTAAACCAGACCTGCTGGCCTCCGAGAAGGTAGCAGGGGACCTGCTGGCCTCCGAGAAGGTAGCAGGGAAGAACAGGTTAACCGGACCGGCTGGCCTCCGAGAAGGTAGCAGGGAGAAATAGGTTAACCAGACTTGCTGGCCTCCGGGAAGGTAGCAGGGGACCTGCTGGCCTCCGGGAAGGTAGCAGGGGAAAAACGCATAGATTAAGCTATGATTTCAGAATCTAGGCTGTGTCACTTGCTAAGTAATACCAGCAGTGACAAAGAGATTGAAATATCCATGTTAAGATGTTTAAAAGAAAACAGGGTAAGCCAGTACCAGAGGGAGGAATGGAGTCAGAAGGAACTCCAACCTCACCTTTTGTTAAAGAAATTACACCTTTTAAACAAAACCTTCAAAAATTTGGGCACAGTCCTTGGACTAAACAAGCCCTAGCTGATCTCTGCACTATTTCGGACCTAGAGGATAGATTGGCTCAGTATATCCTCATATACAAACCTTCTAGTGCTGCCAAAAGAGATGCAGCAGCAATTTGGTTGTTGTGGGAGGCATGTAAGGATTCTTCCCTCCGCTTGTCTTCATGTAAAGAGGAAAAGGCACAAACGGAAAAGGGAGCAGACAATTGGAAGGTGCTGGCTACAAATACCCAAAGCCAGCTGAAAATAGTGAAAGAGGCACTCCAGGAATACAAAAAGAGTGAAAAAGTTAACTCTGCAGAGGCTGGAGGGAGGCAGGTAAAGGGGGAGAAGGTCCTATGTATGGCACCCCCAGGCATAATTACAAAGAGAAAGAGTAAAAAAAAAAAGTTAACTCTGCAGAGGCTGGAGGGAATTAAGCAGCTAAACTTTGTGAAAATGTTAAAAAGGAAAAAAAAGTGTTAGAAAAAGAGCATTCTTGGTTTCTTTGCAGCCATTCTGAGGGAAAAATGGGCCCTTTTCCAAAGGAATGTCTGTAAATTAGCCAGGCAAAAGAAACTGATTAAAATCATTTGACTGGACAATTTAGTCAAATTTGCTAAAAGAACATAAGGGGGTTCTATTGGAACTTAACTGCCTCAAATGTATAAAGGGAATGTAAGATGTAAAAAAACAGAGCAACGTGGAAGGGATGTTAAAGAAAAGAAAATGTGTATGTATCTATCTGTGTGTGTGTAAATATGTAAAGTTCTAAGGACCAGTTGGTTTTGTTTTTGTTTTAAATAATGCCACTAAAAATCCATTTGACTCTTTAATTCAAAGTTGCAAAACTGACAGACCTTTTTGCTAGACACAGGTAATTAGTGCTGTTTGGCTTTGGGATTTGGCATTTAACCCTTAAAAGGTAACTCAATGCTTTACAAAATTTAAAATGTTTTTAAGTTGTGGCTGCAGCAGGGCAGTCAAAATCTGGAGAATAGAAAAAAATTGGATTATTTTTGTTTGGTTGGTTGGTTTTTGTTTGTTTGTTTGATTTTGTAACAAAATAGCAGATGAGAGCTGTAGTAAAAAAAAATAAATAAATACGAAATTTAAAAAAGACAGTGGCCCTCTGAAGCAACAGCAGGGGTGAGGTGCACAAAACAAAAAGAAGCAATGTTAGAAACACTGAGTCTTAAAATGGCTCTGAGTAATCAGACTGTCACTTTGATAAAGGTACATGAAAACTCTGTAAGCAAAAAAAAGAAATAGTTACACCTTATGTAAAAATTGATATGGATAATGTTATAGAAGTTAAACTATGGAAGGAATGTGCATTTGCCCCAGAACATGCGCAGGGTATATTGTAGAAGGGGCAAAAGAAATGCAAACGTACCATGCTACTTAATTAAAATGCTATTAGGGCTCCAAAGGGAGCCACAATAGGTTGGGTTTTCTTTTTCAGATTGCTGTGTGTTTTGGAAGCAGAAGTTAAAAGTAATCAAAACTCTGGTGAAAGTTGATTGTGTCCCTTTTAAGATAGAGTCTCTGAGCTGCTGATGGCTTTAAATCCAAAAGCAGGAAGTGTCTGTGAAAATGCAAATATGCAAATTACCTAAATGATAAAGGAAGGAAAGAACTAGCAGCACAAAGGAGCTGCAGATAAAGGACACACCTGGTCAGCAAACAAATTGTCTAAATAAAAGACATGGGATAACAAGATAATT
Organism: Natator depressus; assembly: GCF_965152275.1. Taxonomy (NCBI): domain Eukaryota; kingdom Metazoa; phylum Chordata; order Testudines; family Cheloniidae; genus Natator; species Natator depressus. The sequence continues at coordinate 20,971,884 of NC_134249.1, read as the reverse complement.
TTAATAAATTTAATGATAATAAGTATCCCTGTAACAACATATAGTGTGTATGATTTTTGGAAAAACCCTTTAAGGTCGTATGGTAATGATGCTTCTCAGTTATTACCTGTAAATAAAACTTAAAGCTTAACACAGCAGGAAAAACATTATTAACTTGGTCTGCAGTATAAGAAGGAAAACTCAGGGATTTAATGACTAAACAGTGGGATAATTTCCCCATAACCCTTAAAAGATAAAAGCCATTGAAACCTGGCCTGCCTATAGAACAAAAACAGGAAAATGTGGGGGCAATTCCTCTGTTTTGCCTGCAATCAGCAAGGGTATTTGTAAAAGAAATATTTTAAGCAATAATCTGCCACCCCAAAAGGGGTAGAAACATGTTCTTTTTGTCTTTCAGAAAATCAGGAAAAGCTAATGCCAGCTGAAAAGCAACCCAAAACCATGAATCTACTGTCACAATAGAAATTGTGTTTTGTGTTCTATGTTTTGTCTTGTTGCTAGCACTGTTGTGTGTTTAAAAAAAAAAAAAAATACTGAAGACCTGCAGGAACTTAAAAATAAATTAAGCTTTCTGTCCCAGCTACAGGACAGCCTGATACAAAAACAAGTACATGCCAACGTAGACTTGGTCCAAATTGGTCTGGGTAACCTAAAAGCCCGATGGAATCTTTGGCAATGGCTTAATACTACCACATGGCTTATGCATAAGAAAAAAAAAATTAGAAATAGGAAACTACACAGCCATAGCTATGGGATGCACTGAAATGCAGAAACTTGCACTAGCTACTTTGGAACACAAAATGTTCTGGGTCATATTGGGAAATATTAAGGTTTGATGCATTTGTTAAAAAAGAAAGAGATCATTGTTTGACACTTATCAATATGAATGGATTCAATATGTTTCCAGTATTGTAAAACCAGACTTGTTAATGGGAGAAATTGTTGTCAAAATTGCACACCAACAGTCCCTGGAGGCAAAGGTATTGAAGGTTAGCCCACTCCCCATATTACACATGGGATCCTTCTGGCTACCCTGGACCTTGAGCCAGTGGGCTGGGGAGGGAGGGAAGCTATTGGACACTAGAGGTTGTACCGAATGGACTCCTCAAAAGTGGGTGTGCCTCACCTTGCCTGTTGCCCCAGAACCTTGTAGTAAAGATACATCACTAGGATCGTGTATGTGGCATGAATTGGAATCACAAACTCAAATTGCCTCACAGTACCTTCTCTTGAATAGGCTACATAGAAAGTGACACTGACGATTATAAATCTTAGTGTCAAAAGGGGGATTATGTTGGATCATATTAAAGAAGTTCTGTATTAAAATCACAAATGAGTTTGATTCCCCATAGTTTAAATTCCAGGGTATTACTAATTAAGAGGTCTCTTGGGTTTTGGTACTGTTTCTCTCCCTCTATGTGTGAAACTTGCAAGCTGCTAATTGTGTTAGTACATTCTAAGACAGAATCTGTTCTCAAAGCAATTCACAGAGACTCAAAGCAATACTCTAACAACAGAAACAGCACCCAGAGACTCCCCGCCCTTTTGTTGTATTAACAATTGTGATTAAAATAGAGATAGAGGATGTATGTGGACGGATGCTTGGTGTGGATAACAACTGAATGATCAGGGAGGTGCCAGCCTAAGAATCCAGTGTCCATCGGCTGAAGAAGGCGTCAAGTGGAAATAACCAGAGGACCCCCGGAGGGCAGACTGGAATCCACCCAACAGCCTCAAGAATGGGAGAACCAAAGAACAAGATAACTTCTTGGAGCCGTCAGGAATGTGCTATCTGCTGATTGATTCAGCAACAGCATGATGAAGCAATTCCCATAGACTGGCATAGGAAGAAATTCCTATAAAAATAGACTCTTAAAAAGTGAGAACTTTGGGGTCTGATTCTGCAAACCAACTTCCAGGAGCATCAGATGAGCATCTGACAAGGCCCTGCTCCCTCCTCATGTCCAGGCCACCTGGCCAGTGGCTTGGCATGAGCAACTCTAAGGCTGGTAACTATGATGACAACCTTGCAGAACCTCTGTGTGTGTGTGTGTGTGTGTGTGTGAGAATGTGTGAATAAATATGAGATTGAATGGAATGTTATAGCTATAACTAACTGCTTACTATGATAACAACCTTGCAGAACCTGTGTGTGTGTGTGTGTGTGTTTGTATGAATGAATGAGTGAATAAAGATGAGATTGAATGGAATGTTACAGCTGTAACTAACTGCTTACTATGATTCTTTCTGTATTCACAATAAATGTGGTATTTTGCCTTTTTCCCTTTAATAAGATCCTGCTGGTTTTTAATTTATTGGTATAACAACTCTCCCCTTTGGACAATTTACTCCATGATTTTATACTTTCAAATCTTCATTACAGACACATTTCTCCTCTCCAGTTCACAGTGCTGATTCCTAATGCATATTCCATGCTCACTGAGACCCCCTTGACCTCAATGAAAATACCACACAGAGACCATGTGACAGGGCTCTGCAGTGTGCAGTGGAGGTGTTTACTCTCTAGGGGGTAGTTAAGCAAGTTTAAATACTTTCTAGATCAAAGGCATCGGATTCATCTCTGCTGTAACTCTGTTGAATTTGATGGAGTTACAGCAAGGATAAATTCATCCATGAAACCTGTCTATCTTAGGTATTTATCTGGTCTCCATCACTGGAGTATCTGAGCACTGCTCAGTCTTTAATGTATTTATCCTCACAACACCACTGTGAGGTGGGCAGTGCTATTATCTGCAGCTTACAGGTGGAAAACTGAGGCACAGAGAGTCTAAGTGGCTTGCTCATGGTCACACAGAGAGTCTGTGGCAGAGCAGGGAATTAAACCAGGGTATCCTAAGTCCCTGACTAGCACCCTAACCACTGGACTGTCCTTCCTCTCTCAAGCCTGAGTTTGACTATCTGGATATTAATGGTTAAAATAAAATAATAATAATAATAATTAGCACTTATACAGGGGTCGACTGTGATAGTGTACCATTGCTCCTGGTGATTAGCACCTTAGTTCACCAGTTGTCGCACTGAAGTGAACAGATCTACTGGGGATTAAAGGGCTTCTCCATGTAAGGGGATCAGGATCTGACCGAGAGCACTTTTCATCGGCAAAGCACTTTTTGAACATTAACTGAAACCAATACAACCCCCAGTGAGCAGAAAGTGCTGAGTTTTGCATCGCTGTAATTGCTGTGCAGTCCCAGCTAGTGCAGCGTATTCTATTACACATGGCCTGTTGGAATGTACCATGCTAATTATAGCTGTAATGGCTCCAGAGTTCATTCATGTTGATAACAGCAGCAAATAATATGCAAAGATGAGTGGGCATGGAGATGTGAAACACACTATCATGAAGAACAATAATAGACATCCAGGATATCCACCCTTATTGCCCGCTTGTTAACACAGCAGTAATCTCTGTAGATAGAGACTTAGATATATGGGATCTGATGCTATAGCAGATACATGCATGCACACCTTTACCCCGACATGGAGTCCCACTGACCCATACGGACTGATCCAAAGATCACTGAAGTCCACAGGAATCTTTCAATTGTTTCAATGAGTTTTGGATTAGGGCTAGTGTTTCTCAACCTGGGGGTTGTGGGTGGTGGGACGGGTTTCGGGAGGGGGGGATCAGAAGTGAAGGCACATTTGTGTGCCAGATCAAAGTTTATTTTTACACAGAAACAAACTATAGGTTCACTTTTTACAAATGACGAGTCTTACAGAGTCCTTCAGTGAGACACTTGTGCTTGTTTTGTACAGGCACATTTTCTGTATGTTGGACTGAATTGGAGAAACACTCCGCAGCAGGTTACTCTCCACACATCATGTATTTCATCGCTTTGTTTTTATCGCAACCATAGATGAGAATCCCATAAGTTGTGAACGGGATCGAAACTTTCAAAGCTTCAAGAGACTCATGCTTCTGCGCCATCCAAAACGTGCACCCAGCTTCTGAACAAAATGAACACTGAAGCGTTTTATCAGATGAAAGCTCGATCAGTTTATCTTGCAGGCTTCCTGTAAGTTCGGCAAACTCGACTACTCTTTTGTTAAACAGATTAATTAACTACCTCTTGCCAAATTCTTCATTGTCCGGCAGGAAGTAATCCTGGAGCTGCTTTTTAAGTTCAAATATAAATATTGCTCGGGCATGTAGGAAAGATATCAGGAGGGCCAAATCGCACCTGGAGCTGCAGCTAGCAAGAGATGTCAAGAGTAACAAGAAGGGTTTCTTCAGGTATGTTGGCAACAAGAAGAAAGCCAAGGAAAGTGTGGGCCTCTTACTGAATGAGGGAGGCAACCTAGTGACAGAGGATGTGGAAAAAGCTAATGTACTCAATGCTTTTTTTGCCTCTGTTTTCACTAACAAGGTCAGCTCCCAGACTGCTGCGCTGGGCATCACAAAATGGGGAAGAGATGGCCAGCCCTCTGTGGAGATAGAGGTGGTTAGGGACTATTTAGAAAAGCTGGACGTGCACAAGTCCATGGGGCCGGACGAGTTGCATCCGAGAGTGCTGAAGGAATTGGCGGCTGTGATTGCAGAGCCCTTGGCCATTATCTTTGAAAACTCGTGGCGAACGGGGGAAGTCCCGGATGACTGGAAAAAGGCTAATGTAGTGCCAATCTTTAAAAAAGGGAAGAAGGAGGATCCTGGGAACTACAGGCCAGTCAGCCTCACCTCAGTCCCTGGAAAAATCATGGAGCAGGTCCTCAAAGAATCAATCCTGAAGCACTTACATGAGAGGAAAGTGATCAGGAACAGTCAGCATGGATTCACCAAGGGAAGGTCGTGCCTGACTAATCTAATCGCCTTTTATGATGAGATTACTGGTTCTGTGGATGAAGGGAAAGCAAAGCTTTTGACACGGTCTCCCACAGTATTCTTGTCAGCAAGTTAAGGAAGTATGGGCTGGATGAATGCACTATAAGGTGGGTAGAAAGCTGGCTAGATTGTCGGGCTCAACGGGTAGTGATCAATGGCTCCATGTCTAGTTGGCAGCCGGTGTCAAGTGGAGTGCCCCAGGGGTCAGTCCTGGGGCCGGTTTTGTTCAATATCTTCATAAATGATCTGGAGGATGGTGTGGATTGCACTCTCAGCAAATTTGCGGATGATACTAAACTGGGAGGAGTGGTAGATACGCTGGAGGGGAGGGATAGGATACAGAAGGACCTAGACAAATTGGAGGATTGGGCCAAAAGAAATCTGATGAGGTTCAATAAGGATAAGTGCAGGGTCCTACACTTAGGATGGAAGAATCCAATGCACCACTACAGACTAGGGACCGAATGGCTAGGCAGCAGTTCTGCGGAAAAGGACCTAGGGGTGACAGTGGACGAGAAGCTGGATATGAGTCAGCAGTGTGCCCTTGTTGCCAAGAAGGCCAATGGCATTTTGGGATGTATAAGTAGGGGCATAGCGAGCAGATCGAGGGACGTGATCGTTCCCCTCTATTCGACACTGGTGAGGCCTCATCTAGAGTACTGTTCCAGTTTTGGGCCCCACACTACAAGAAGGATGTGGATAAATTGGAGAGAGTCCAGCGAAGGGCAACAAAAATGATTAGGGGTCTAGAGCACATGACTTATGAGGAGAGGCTGAGGGAGCTGGGATTGTTTAGTCTGCAGAAGAGAAGAATGAGGGGGGATTTGATAGCTGCTTTCAACTACCTGAAAGGGGGTTCCAAAGAGGATGGCTCTAGACTGTTCTCAATGGTAGCAGATGACAGAACGAGGAGTAATGGTCTCAAGTTGCAATGGGGGAGGTTTAGATTGGATATTAGGAAAAACTTTTTCACTAAGAGGGTGGTGAAACACTGGAATGCGTTACCTAGGGAGGTGGTAGAATCTCCTTCCTTAGAGGTTTTTAAGGTCAGGCTTGACAAAGCCCTGGCTGGGATGATTTAACTGGGAATTGGTCCTGCTTCGAGCAGGGGGTTGGACTAGATGACCTTCTGAGGTCCCTTCCAACCCTGATATTCTATGATTCTGTGATTCAGTCATAATGTTTTTTAATTGTTCACACTCTTGTCATCGGCAATCAATTTCATGAACTTGCAACTCAGGGGAAATGACTCAAAGTTTCCACTCTGAAGCCAAGTGGACCAGGTTCCAAGCTTCTTTCCAAAGGCTCTCACTTTGTCTCCCAACACTGTTATGTTTTTGTGTCGTCCATGAAAACTCATACTCAACTAATCCAGATGACTGAAGACATCTGCTAAGTAAGCCAGCTGAAGAAGCCGTGATGGGCCGCTGAACAATTTAGCAAAAGGAGACCCTTGATGCTGTAGGAACATAAGTACTTCAGCTCACAGTTGAAAAAGCCTGCTTAACACTTTTCCCCGGGAGAGCCACCTCACTTCAGTGTGCAAGAGAAGACTTTTATGAAGTGCACCATTTCATCACATACAGCTGCGTTTTATGAAATTCACAACTTCTACAGAGTCAGCAAGCACCTGACGCAACCCAGAAGGCATTCCTTTTGCAGCTAGTCCTTGCGACTGTAAGAAGCAATAGGTCCACATTGCATGTGGCATAATTGTTTTTAATCTTGCAACAAGCCCTCTGTTCTTGCCAGTCCTTGCTTTGGCATCGTCACTGCGGATAGCAATACATTTTCCCCAACCAATTTCAAAATATTCGGAGCTTCAACAAACACGGTAAAGAGACATTCACCAGTCATGTGGCTAGGCTGCGCTTTACAGAAGAGCATGTTTTCCCCAACAGGAGCATCAGAATTATATCGAACGAAAGCTAAGGACTGCTGAGCCTCTTGAAATTGAACAGCTAGGAATTCACACTGTTTTAACTTTGCTTTCAACTGCTCACGAATGTCATCAGCTATTCTATTCATACGCCTCAAAACCATATTATTTGATAAAGGAATAGCTTGAAGCTTATTTGCCTCTTCCTGGCCGAGCATGCTTGTGACCATGTCTTGTGTCATAAATATAAAGGGAAGGGTAAACCCCTTTAAAATCCCTCCTGGCCAGAGGAAATCTCCTCTCACCTGTAAAGGGTTAAGAAGCTAAAGGTAACCTCGCTGGCACCTGACCAAAATGACCAATGAGGAGACAAGATACTTTCAAAAGCTGGGAGGAGGGAGAGAAACAAAGGGGGTATGTTTGTCTGTCTACATTCTGTCTTTGCCGGAGATAGACCAGGAATGAAGCCTTAGAACTTTTAGTAAGTAATCTAGCTAGGTATGTGTTAGATTATGATTTCTTTAAATGGCTGAGAAAAGAATTGTGCTGAATAGAATAACTATTTCTGTCTGTGTATCTTTTTTGTAACTTAAGGTTTTTGCCTAGAGGGGTTCTCTATGTTTTGAATCTAATTATCCTGTAAGGTATCTACCATCCTGACTTTACAGGGGGGATTTTTTTTTTATTTCTATTTACTTCTATTTCTATTAAAAGTCTTTTTGTAAGAAAACTGAATGCTTTTTCATTGTTCTCAGATCCAAGGGTTTGGGTCTGTAGTCACCTAGGCAAATTGGTGAGGCTTTTTACCAAACCTTGTCCAGGAAGTGGGGTGCAAGGTTTTGGGAAGTATTTTGGGGGGAAAGACGTGTCCAAACAGCTCTTCCCCAGTAACCAGTATTTGTTTGGTGGTGGTAGCGGCCAATCCAAGGACAAAAGGGTGGAATATTTTGTACCTTGGGGAAGTTTTGACCTAAGCTGGTAAAGATAAGCTTAGGAGGTTTTTCATGCAGGTCCCCACATCTGTACCCTAGAGTTCAAAGTGGGGGAGGAACCTTGACATCTTGTGACGCAGGAAGTCTGAGATTCTCAGCTATCGTATGTGCCTTACATGTTTGGGCAACGTGAGAGCTGAAGCTTCGAGAGCATTCTTACTGACATTACTTGCATTCGAGGCTATTCAAGCTGTTCAAACGTCTCTTAAAGAACTCAAGAGGTTTGCTCTTTAACTGAGGATGTTTCCTTTCCAAATGCCGAATGAATTTAGAAGGTTTCATGCTTTCAGCACTTATTACTTCATGGCACACAACACAGCATGGTTTGTTTTCGATTGTTGTAAGGCTGTCTATTAAATAGCTGCAGTCGTACTTGCAGCATTTTGCCTTTCTCGCTCCTTCATTCCGTGAAGTACTTGCTTGAGCTCTCTCTAAAAATGTACCCACTGCGCAAGAAGAAAAATGCATACACTATTTGCTAGCCACGAAAAACAACAACATTGTCTGGACAGGAAGCAGCAGTGAGCTCACATGGTTGCGGGAAGTCACATGGTTGCGGGAAGACCAATACGATTGATGACACAATATTCTGGGGGGGAAGAAATCTCTGCTAACATAAAACTGTATAGGAACTGAAATGACGCACTATATTTGCGTAGGTTTGAAATATTGGTTTATTAACGCCGATGGGCCAGCATTATTCCTAATTTACTTACTTATATTTAAGGTCGGGGGTCAACATTTTTTCAAGTCTTAATATAAGGAAGTCCCTTTTTTTAAGTCCAAAGGGGGTCACCAGCACAAAAAGGTTGAGAAACAGGCCCCTACTCAGCAATGCATTTAAGCAGCATGTGCTTACACCTCATTGACTTTAAGCTTAAAGCTAAGCATGTGCTTAAGTGCTCTGCTGAATCAGGGGCCCTCATCTGTAAAGGACTTTGGATGAAAAACTATTTGGATGAAAGGTGCGATATCAATCCAAGGTCACTGTCAGATTTTGAATGGTTTTTCTCCAAGCATAAATGCAAGCACAGTTGTTAAGAAATATGATTTTGTTCCGAAATATTGGCATTGATGTGGAAGTATTATTAGTTGTTCTATCTCTTGCCTCCATCAGATTAGAGCCAGTGTGTGCCGTTTACCTCCATCAGCCTGCCACAGTAAAGCCAGCAGGCTGCAACTTTGTTTAATAAACTTCCTCCTTGTAAGGCGGGGAAAACACCCTTTATAATAATTCCACAGGTTAATTATATGTGGTGTAAAAAAAAAAAGCTAGATGGACAGAGGTATATTGAATGGACGTGAGCAATGGACGTCAATCTAGGGGCCAGGTCCAACACCTATTAAAGTCAATGGGAATCTTTCTATTGGCTTCAGTGGGAGTTGGGTCAGGCACGAAGAGGGACATGCCATGTAGTGATGTGACATGTGTTGCACTATGGAGTCTTTGGAACCAGCATCCACACTCCTGTCATTGAGTTCTTGGAGTCACAATCTGGTTCCTGGTCTGGTCCTGGAGCAGAACAACAATGCGCTGCCCTTTATATGGGGCTTATGGGTAAGCCTCAATTTAGCCCTAAGCAAGTTAAAAAAAAAAGCCAAAGCCAATGGGTAAATTAGTTGTTGCAAATTCTTTGCTTAGCTCTAATTATCAAGTTTTGGCATCCATTAGTTAAACTGGTTAATTTTATTACAGAGAAAACAACAAATCACAAGGCTGACGATAATGAGGATGAGCAGGCGTTTAATTATCCTAGTTCTAGACAGAACAATTATTAATTTTAAATGGCAAAAAACTCATTTGAAAAGTTTGGAGTCTGGAGAATTATCACGGCAAGTTTAATATCACTGCTGGAGATCTATGGTCAGACGCTTCATTAATACCACTAAATCAAGCAAATCAATTCCTACCCCTCTCCCCTCCTACCCCCTGTAAAAAAAGAATTAAAACTAATAGACCTAAAGCCAGAAACTTTGGTTTGGATCTTCTTTGTCAGCTATAAACAAAGCACTCTAACACCTGTACAAACAAATTACTGAGTGACTTGGAAGCTCATTAATCAATGCATAATGGGTAAATACAATAGGGACCTTTCAAGAATGACAGTATCTTAGTTTAGTTTTAGTGTGATAAGTGGATAAAGGAACTTGGGGGGGGGGTAATTTTTTTTAAAACTCTGTAGACGCTTTTATAATAAGCTCAAATTTAAGTACCAGCATCATGTTAATCATGTGTGCATCATCCTTGTGCCATGCAGCAGGAAAAGCAACATGGTATTTTCAAATTAAGCAAGGCCAATGTAATATGTGGAAGACTGACGCTTACCTGCAGTCTCTTGTCCATGTGGCTTTTCTGGGTTTTCCAGCTGAGCCCATGATTCTGATGTTTGATTGTAGTATTAAATAACTGCCCACCTAGGATAAAAAAAAAATTGTTAAGAGCTTGCAGATACGGACCTGCTGAGGAAAGGCTAAACATATATTGCCTCGCTAAGTGACAGCTAAGAGTGGATATGGTAGCAGTCTGCAACTCAAGAGTTAGACCAAGTTGTAGATTGTGGGCTCAGAAGGAAAAGCTAGAGGGTATTGTGATGGACTTGAGCAAGACGACTTGCCACTGAACATGTGGTCCAGTAGTTGGGGCACTGGAATGAGAGTCAGGAGAGCTGGGATCTAGTCCCAGCCCTGCCACTAACCTGCTGTGTGTCCTTGGGCAAGTCATGCCACTCTGTGCCTCAGTTTCCACACCTGTGAAGAGGAGATAATAATCCTGATTTACTTCTGTTTGCTTTGTGTTCTTTGGATGAAAAATGCCATGGAATAACCAAGTTTTATCATACAAGTGTTCTGTGAGGATAGTCTCACAACGCAGATGCAGAGTCTCTCTTGCGGAATTATTCAAACCTAGGCCCTGGAAATGTTCTGAAGGGACCAGTCCCACCTTTTCCTGTGGAGATGTACTGGGTGAAATCCTGGCCCTCCCGAAGTCAATGAGAGTTGTGCTATTGAGTTCAACAGAGGCAGGATTTCACCCGTTGACTCTAGGATCTTTAAGGATAGCAGCAAGATGTCCGCAGGTTTTTAATTGTTTTACCAAACAAATGCATGGTGCAACATGGACCTAATAAAATCCCAGCGTGGTCAGCTCTAACCTGGGGGAGCCACTCTGCTCAGACAAATGAAAGAACAACCACACAGATAAATAGATTGACCTCCAGCCCTAGTATGGACACCCGTCTCAGCCGGTTAGTACCTAGAAGTGAGTCTGAAAGATTGATACACGCCAGGGTGGCTGCTCTGCTGCCCCAGGCTGTATGGGAACATTCCAGCAGGGGGTGCTATAACCTCAGCTGGTCAAGTGAGCATTCGCCACATATAGGGGAGATTTCGAAAGTGCTCTTAAGTAAAGTGCACGACTGCTATTAAGGCAAGTCACAGTGGCCCATCTAACGTGCTGACCGAACCTCCACTGTGCTATGCAGTTGCTTTACCTTAACATGGCTTCCTGGGTTATGTTTTAAATGTCACGTTAGGTTCCCGTGACCGTGTGATACATTCTGAGCCTCTCCTTGTGACGAACTATTATCGCATTAAAGTCAGACTCCCTCAGCCCCTTGAAAAATTGCATGCAGCCCCGGATGGTTATAACTAGAAAGTAAAATGCAATATTTCATTCCACTGTGATAGCCAAGGAGGCGCTGGATGCTGAGTGTCACTTTGCCTCTGACCAGTAATGTCTTTAGTGATGCAGCTGGAGAGATTTTCTTTGCTCTTGGCAAGTGGCATGTCCCATAACCTGCCAGCGGGATACTGGACACAGCAGAAAATGTGGTGAGCAATTTGCAGACATGGATGCTCTGCCTGGTTCATGATGGTAAATTCACTTAAATTGTGTGTTGTGTAAGCTACTCTGCAGCTGGCAGCATGAGCCATCCTGGCCTGGGAGGGATGGAGCCAGACTGGCCTGGGAGAAGGTTGGGCCGGGCTGGAGATGAGCTGTTTTAGAGGGCGGCCTCCACCAGCAGGACGCTGATGGAGCTTGAAGCAAATTTTAAACTGGGTGGAACCTCAAGGTGATGCTCTCGCTGATGCAGCTTTGCCTGTGAACAGCAAGAGGTGCAAATCCCCCCCATCCCACCCCCATATTAGCAGGGTGGATCTGGCCTGCTGCAAGCAATAGAATTGTGGTGCCAATAAATGGTATCAGGACTGAGTACTCAAGAGTAAGACAGAGCCGACACTGGCACGCTGGCAGCTTCTGACACTCTGTCTCCAGTCACAGGCACCACATACAAACTCCTCTAATGATACCCAGCAGCGATCTTAGGCACAGCTACCCACCACCTAGGGAGGCGCACTGAAAAGGCTGCTACCAAAGACTCAAAAAGTGATAGCCAATTTTTTTTAAAGTACATCAGAAGCAGGAAGCCGGCTAAACAACCAGTGGGGACACTGGACGATCTAGATGCTAAAGGAGCACTCAAGGACGATAAGGCCATTGCGGAGAAACTAAATGAATTCTTTGCATCAGTCTTCACAGCTGAGGATGTAAGGGAAGATTCCCAAACCTGAGCCATTCTTTTAGGTGACAAGTCTGAGGAACTGTCCCAGACTGAGGTGTCATTAGAGGAGGTTTTGGAACAAACTGATAAATTAAACAGTAATAAACCACCAGAACCAGATGGTATTCACCCAAGAGTTCCGAAGGAACTCAGATGTGAAATTGCAGAACTATTACCTGTAGTTTGTAACCTATCATTTAAATCAGCTTCTGTACCAGACGACTGGAGGTTAGCTAATGTGACGCCAATTTTTAAAAAGGGCTCCAGAGGTGATCCCGGCAATTATAGGCCAGTAAGCCTGACTTCAGTACCGGTCAAACTTGCTGAAACTATAGTAAAGCACAAAATTGTCAGACACATAGATTAACATAATTTGTTGGGGAAGAGTCAACATGTTTTTTTGTAAAGGGAAATCATGCCTTACCAATCTACTAGAATTCTTTGTGGGGGGTCAACAAGCATGTGGACAAGGGGGATCCAGTGAATATAGTGTGCTTAGATTTTCAGAAAGCCTTTGACAAGGTCCCTCACCAAAGACTCTTAAGCAAAGTAAGCTGTCATGGAAAAAGAGGGAAGGTTCTCTCATGGATTGGTGACTGGTTAAAAGATAGGAAACAAAAGGTAGGAATAAAGTATCAGTTTTCAGAAAGGAGAGAGGTAAATAGTGGTGTCCACCAGGGGTCTGTACTGGGACCAGTCCTGTTCAACATATTCATAAATGATCTAGAAAAAGGGGTAAACAGTGAGGTGGCAAAATTTGCATATAATACAAAACTACTTAAGATAGTTAAGTCCCAAGCAGACTGGAAAGAGCTACAACAGGATCTCTCAAAACTAGGTGACTGGGCAACAACATGGCAGATGAAATTCAATGTTGACAAATGCAAAGTAATGCACCCTGGAAAACATAATCCCAACTATACATATAAAATGATGGGGTCTAAATTAACTGTTCCCACTCAAGAAAGAGATTCTGGAGTCATTGTGGATAGTTCTCTGAAAACATCCACTCAGTGTACAGCGGCAGTCAAAAAAGTGAACAGAATGTTGGGAATCATTAAGAAAGGGACAGATAAGAAGACAGAAAATATCATATTGCCTCTATATAAATCCCTGGTATGCAGATGTGGTCGCCCCATCTCAAAAAAGATATATTGGAATTGGAAAAGTTTCGGAAAAGGCCAACAAAAATTATTAGGGGTATGGAACGGCTGCCATATGAGGAGAGATTAATAAGACAGGGACTTTTCAGCTTGGAAAAGAAATGAGTAAGGGGGGATATGATTGAGGTCTATACAATCATGACGGGTGTGGAGAAAGTAAATAAGGAAGTGTTATTTACTCCTTCTCATAAGCCAAGAACTAGGGGTCACCAAATGACATTTAATGTTTAAAACAAACAAAAGGAAGTATTTTTTTCACACAACACACAGTCAACACAGTCAACCTGTGGAACTCTTTGCCAGAGGATGTTGTGAAGGCCAAGACTATAACAGGGTTCAAAAAAGAACTAGATAAGTTCATGGAGGATGGGTCCATCAATGGCTATTAGGCAGGCTGTCTGCATCTCCTTGTTACACATGCCCGGGCAGAAATGAGGAGAAGACAGAGCATAGAGGGGTGGGCTGCTAAGCGGGAGTGTTGGATGGAAGTAGGGAGAGGTGGAAGGGGAAGCACTTAGCCCTAGCCCTGCTGGTTCGATGCTGGCCATGGGAGCAAGGAGCACAGACAGCAAAGGCCTGGGAGGCCAGGGCCTCGCACAGCCTAGAGTTACAGACCCTCAGAGAACTAACTCCACTGGGCCACAATGCACTGGGGCTTCTGTGTGTTTCTTCCTCCTTAAGCCAAGAGAACTCTCCAACGGGCAGCGTGGCACTTGCCCAGAGTCTGGCGCCTTGCTCATTCCTGGGACATGCAGCTTCTTTCCGGTTGGCCCAGCTTAGCAAGTGACCCAGTACCAGGACTTCAAACCCATTGCATGTGTGACCTTGCACAGGATTCCTGAAGGGCGTGAGTGGGTGGGAGGGATTGGTCTCCCCAGGAAGCGTCCCCCTACCGTTCTTCCAGCCAGCCTGATCTCTGTACTGTTCATTGCTGCCACAAGAATCAGGAGCCCGTGTTGGTGCTCGTCCAGCTCCAGCAGCTCACGCCTACCAAGCTGCAAAGAAAGCTGTTGAAGGATTAGAGGATCTTGGCAGAAGGTGCTGACGCTGCACGGATCTGTGGGTGTTTACAGAGTGCTGCAGACAGCTTTCGGCTGAGAGCTCCATGGCTGGAAACATAAGTGAGCAGTGCCCAGGTTCGCTTGCATGAAGCGGTGAAGGGGAGAGAATTCTGCCTCATTTTGGAGGGTGCTCATCAGACACACAAGTCAAGTGCCCCATATCTATGCCCTGCAAGAAGGTACTATTGCTTAGGCAGGACACCTGTGTTGATCCGGGTCTCTGTGTACCTATTTCCCACTTTTACCTCATTCACCTTACACTGTGCAGCAGTGACGACTGCAGAATTAATTCAACACTTTCATGCACATTAATATCTGCATGCAGCCAGGAGCCAGAGCCTTTAGTGAAACCCAACATGGTGGTTTCTGAAGCCAACAGCTGCGAAGGATGCAGGCTAGTGACCAGAGATCATATACCAGGGCACCAGGAACTCCTGAGTTCCAATCCGGGCTCTGACACTGACTCTCTCTGTTGCATTTGAGCATGTCACTTCCCTTTTCTTTGTCTCAGTTTCTCCATCTGTTCAATAGTGCTGATAATACTGACCTTACAGAAAGGTTGTACATGAGACCATTTAACACTATCATATATCTGTGGGTGTCTTTCCTTCTTGCTGTAGGAGATCATACGGTCATTAGAGCGTGCAGTGGTTCGAATAGAGTTGCTTTTCACCACTAGAAACCAGTGCTCAAAACAGTCTATGCTCACACGGGAAAAAGAGTGCAGGGGTCATATTTCGATCCATGATAGAGTTCTGGCCACATCACAGAATCTGCACTGGCAAAGGGATGCCTGCTGCAAGTCAGGAATGAAGTGTGTTAGAAAACCTGTGTACAGGGCCCAGCACTCAGATCAGATGTCAGGGGCTGCTGGAGATCAGGACAGAGCTACGCAGGCAGAGTGAGACCCAAGTGCAATGGAAGAGCTGCCATGTCGGGGGTTAAAAGCCAGCAAAGGATGGACGGTTGCAGGTCAGGATGCTGGTAAATTGCGAGCGTGTGTGTGTGTGTGGGGGGGGCTGAGGAGGAAACACCCTAGAGGGCTGCGGGTCAGGCCAGAGGTGTTTTGGCAGAGCTGCCTGGTTTCCCAAATAGGAATCGGAGGACGTACTGCAGGCTGGGCCTGGGGCAATGCATTGGCAGAGCTGCCTGGGGGCCCAGGACTGGAATAGCAGGAGGAGGTGTGTACCAGGAGTGAAACTCTTTGGTAGAGCTGCATGGGGAAGGTTTCAGAGCATCTGGCTGTGAAACATCTGGATCTAGCTTCGTTCCCCACATCCACAAGTGTCAAACTCAAGTGGGAACAGAAAAGGAAAATCCCTAATGCAGCCCATCTGGGTAGACTCCTGCTGCACTATGCCAAGTGGTTAAAAAAAACCCGCTCCAGGCACATAGCTTACCAGCCAAGTTAACACAATCTATAAACTCAGCGCTCAGAATCCCCTGAGCTGGACAGGTTGCTTGGAGAGCTTTTATCTGATGTTGTGAATAGAATCTAAAGTGTGGAAAATGCTGGCTTCTGAGCATGCTTTCTGTGGATACCCTTTCAGGAGAAGGGACTCATTGTAACCTTCAGCTGAGACAGCTTCCAAGAGCTACAACTCTTTCCTTAAAAAAAACAACAACCCTAACTTCTGTTGACTGAAGATAAAACTCAGGGCTATTCAGCAGCGCAGCTCAAATGGGCATCCATCTTTTTCCTGGGGACAGACCCATTGTTGGGTAGCGCCTTTATGGCAAATGTTTGTATTGATTAGCTTGGCATCTAAACAATCTACAGGAAAAGAAAAAAATCCAAACCTCCCCCTTGAAAAAACAAACTCACTCTCATCATTTATCCCGGGTGGTCAGTAGCACAGATCACATTTTTCAAAGCGTAATTGCAGACAATTGTGCTTCCCCCCCGTGCCTGTCAGCTCGTCTTAGCTGGCATGATAAATGTTAGCTTTTAAGCAAGAATGGATTGATTATTAATAGCTTGGATACCAGTTACGGGAACTGCAATAAAACTAGATTTTAATTTCCCTCTCTATTAAGGAATCTCATGTTTCATTCAATGTAGAGAGAAAATACTGGTCTTTGTAAAGATATTAGATTTATTGCAGCTATAAAAGACCATTCATGCACTTAAGTCTGTTTTATATTTGACTGGGTTTTAAAGAAAAGTTGGTTTGGTGCGTACCATTGTCACACCTATTCCTCTAATTCCAGAGCTTTGAGCTCGCCATAGTGGGATGAACCAATTTATTTGAGCATAAGCTTTCGTGAGCTACGGCTCACTTAAGTGAGCCGTAGCTCACGAAAGCTTATGCTCAAATAAATTGGTTAGTCTCTAAGGTGCCACAAGTACTCCTTTTCTTTTTACGAATACACACTAACACGGCTGCTACTCTGAAACCTGTCATAGTGGGATGGTAGCTTGTCCATAGGCTCCCTGGGTAAGTGACTGTGGAACTGACATTCTGGCTACTGTTGAAGATTTTCCATAGCAAAGGATCACTTATACTCCAGATGGTGAATGAGGTGGCAAGAACAAGCTTCAGACATAACCAGTGCCTGTCTTGTGACAGATCCAACAGTCTAGCCCCCTGGTTTTGACCTTCCACGCCATCTGTGGGGAAAGGTCAATCGCTTCAGCTGTGGAGTGATCAGATGTGTCGCTGATGACTGTAAATGGGGCTTTCCTGACTCCCCTTTGCTGCTTTGGCCAGTAGGAAGATGTAGGCGGCATATTTGCTGGCTGCACCTATCTGCGAGCGCTGCCTAGCTCCCTCACGAACTTGCACAATGCCCTTCCCTCGGCTATCGAATGAGTAAGACTGACATGCCTAACTTGTTCGTCTATGCGGATGCAATCGCAATATATACATTTACACTGGAAGTTTCAAAATGCTTTGGGAGGGAAGATGATCTAACTTGTCATATTATTGGGCGCTCTTCACCCATCACTGAAATGCAGCCAACTCCCACAATTGTCCAGAAATACTGTGCATCCCGCAGCGAGGAAAGGAGGGGACTTAAATGCAGGACTGTTTTTCTTCAGGCAAATGTAGAAAAGAGGATTCCAGTGTGAATACAAAGTCAAACTGACATGAGGTTGGAACAGCATTATAACAATTCCATTGTTACCTCAGAGCTTCTCATTTGTGGCTTATATTATGGCATAAGCTTAGAACTCAGTTCCTCCTACTCCAAAAGCCAAGGCCCCCTCCCACCTGAGGTCAGGAGAATCTTCATCGACTGTTAGCAGTATAGTGCCTATGGCACATGGTGGAGGAGTGATGAGCACATATATACACTAACCAGTTCATTAAAGTACTTACAGTACCACTATGCAATCAAAGTTCAATGAGTGCACAAATAATTCCAGGGATGTTTTAAGGTTTTAACTTGTCCCTCACAGCGGAGCAAAGAAGGAACAACTGCCTGTTTTTGATCTGCTATAACTTCCCTGTAGTGAATGCCTGTTTGCCATTAAAAAAATCCCCCCAGTGTATCACTTAATCAGGGACTAGATGCTTCTGCTCTGATTTGTGTCTGAATAAGGAGAAAAAACATAAAAGCTGCCTTGACTGAAGAACATAGTTGTGCATTTTAATCTCTTATAACTTACTTTTATGATGTAATTCTGAATTATGTGATTGCATTTGTATTTAGAAAGCACACCAGCTGGTGCCTGCAGAAACACTTTAAATTAGGGTTTCCCAAATACACATTAAATTTAGATGTAATAAGACAGTTATCACATGGGATTTAAACACCAATTGATCATTTATAAAATATATTGCAGCTCAGCAAATGGTACAACTCGACCATCTTATTACATGATAACTGACACGGAATAAACACACTTTTAATAATCAGCTGCTATTGATGTAATACGCAGCCTTTACTCAAGCACAAGGTTCATTTTCATAGGATAGCGGCATATGTTGGAAGTTAAGCCCCAAGCCTCTTAACTCACCCTCTTCCACATGATATCTCAGCCCTGTTTTCTTTCTGCTCAGGACTGTACATCAACCATACAGCCAGATTACTTGGTTTCTCAAGCCTGAGTGAGCTCATTTCTCACTGGGGCATCTTCTGCAGCCTTGTCAAAGCCTGGTTTATCCCTCTTTGCCTACTCCGCCTACAACGGGGTTAACCATGTGGTGACTGAAAAGTGGGAATTACCCAGATTTCAGGGCCCATCCCAACATCCCAGACTGGTGCTTAGCAGACCTGAAGGAGTCACTGGCCAGCTGAGCCAGTGAAAGTGACAGCAGGCCCAGCTGAGTGCATCAGTGCCCCATGGACTAACCACCACTCCCAACTGGGCCATCTTGCCACACACCACTGCCATCTTCCTAGCTGAGGATGCTGCCCAGAGGGGCCGCTACTGAACAGGGGATGACACTGCCTCCCTCTCCTCACAAGCTGCCTTCCTCAGCCTGCTCAGCTCAGGCAGCGAGAGAAATTTGGAACCAGGATTCGAACCCCGATTTCCAGAGTGGGAATGCAGGTCAATGACACTCGGGGCTGTGGGAAACTGGTAGCGTGATTCACATAGACACCAGTAATTCCTGTGATTAGCCTTATGTGTTAAGTGCCTTACCAGCCAAAAAGCTGGCAGAAGCTGGGAGAGGATTCATCAATTCTCAGGAAGTGCTTAAGATAGTCCTCAAAGTTCAGAAGAAAGAGGCCACTTCAATCCCAGACAGGCAAGGAAAGGTAGTTCGCAGATCCCACAGCTCACCAGTACAGCACAGAACTGCGTGTGACCTGACCTGGCCTCCAATGAGGCCTGTCAAGCCTGATCCTGCTGCCCCACCAGATAAAGCAGCAGTTCTGCACCCATGTATTTCCTCTGCCCCAGAGATGCCTGTGAAATGGCAGTGTCACTGGCATAGGGCAGTAGTTGAAAATGCTTCCCTCTAAGAGAGTCATCCATTTCCCTGCATGGCATACACAATTTGCTTTGCTGCACAGGAAGAACTCCACTCCAGGCTTATTCCTTTAGTGCGTCAGATTATTTTGCGTTTTACAGTTTGCATCCCAGCAATTTCATCCTGACACGGAGTTACTGCTTCTCTCCTCCTCTCGCCCTGAGCCATATCAGGGACACACACCAGAACCTCAGCTGATGTAGCTAGACAAGCTCCATTGACTTCAAGGGAGCTAGGTTGATTCACACCAGCGGATGTTCTGTCCCTAGGACAGCAGGCATCTAACCAAGCACAAAGGGGTTTGAAGAATGCTAAAGTTTGAGAGGCCAGCAGGTTTTCATCTGCTGAAGAGAACCTTGATTCTCATCCCAGGGTGTCTTCCCAGCAGGGATTCCTTAGACAGACTGCACCACATTGAAAGGAAGATTCCTTGTTCATTTATTTATTTGCCTAGAAGAATATACTAGTACCTGAAGACAAAGTCCCTTACGTTATACAATCATTGATTAATCTGATATTCAGCCATCTGGCTGCACGGGTGAAGCAGAGGGAAAAGTTTGGACCTGTTGGGGAATTTCATTTTGATCTTCCATGTGAGTCCTTGGTCTTGTGCCACTTGCTGCAGTTAAACTTTCCCTCGTTGCCCGTACCACAAGTAAGTGTCAGTTCTGTTGCCCTAGGCGATTATGTCAGTCATACATCACTCATCATACCCAACGCCTGCTTGGAAAGCAGGAAGGGACCCCCTTCATGTTAACTTATAACATCATTAGCACGGACAGAAGAGGCCTTTCATATCACAGGTCTCTTAGCTATGGAGACAGGATCAGCTAGTTAAGAACCCTACATGAAGCCCATTTTACACTGGCTATAACTATAACTATAAAATGTTCTCTCTGCATTAAACTGTCCCTTTAAAAAATACCCACAACTGCTCATTGAAAAATGTAAAAAATATTAGCTTCCGTATTAGCGGGACCTACACGAAACAACGTGCCATGGTCTGACACTACCTTAGCTAGCTGACTAGCAAAGAGCACTTCAGGAGCTAGGCCAATATTACTGATGGAGCAGGTGCCTGCAAGTGGGTTACACGCCATTAAGATCACTGGAGATAGGCCGGTGTTTCATCAGATGGAAGACGACAATCTCTGGGTTTCTGTTTCCCCACCCGTTCTTTACCTTGTGTATTTCAGATCACAGGCTTTTTGGGGCACAAGGGGTGTGTCTCAGTATGCGTGTGTACAGTGCCTAGTGCAGCGTTAGTCACCTAACTATGTTGGAGGGGTGGGGCTTAGGCCCCACGTTTCCTACTGGCTAGCTTGGGCGGCTCCCCACTCAGCGTGCTGGCTTCCATGGATCCCTTTTTTAGGCACCTGACACCCTCTTACCGGGAGCCTGGGTGCCTAACTCGGGGCTGTGAATTCCATGTAGCAGCAGACTGCCTTATAATGAGCTGCTGCAACCCTCCCCCCTTGGGGAACTAGCCCTAAGAGCGTAGTTTAGTCAGTCAGGTCAGCGGCTCTGACTCTGGTACCCACCGGGAGCAGATCTGCTCAATGAGCAAGGGGTCATTCTGGGGACTAGAGCAGCACTGTCAACAAAAATCCCCATTTTGGTACAGGTCTGCAGAAGACGTCAGGCCATTTGGCATATCTAGAACCCGCTGCTCCATTGCCTGGCACCTGCAGAAACACGGACGTCTGTGCAAAGTGGATGTGTGACACTCCCATCAATGTGAATACGTTCTGAGCTGATCGCATGCGGCACGGGTGTAGGTGACTAGGAGTGGAAGATCAGACCCGGTTGCTTATTCTGAGACAAACACTGATCATTCATTGCCGGAAGTGAGTCTTTTTAAAAAAAATGCTTTAAAAACTTTGCTGTCACTTTTTTTTTTTTTTTTTTTAATGTTCAGAGCTGCAACATGCTGCTCATATACTCTGGATAATTTACTTTTCTAATCAGATTGATTTCCATTCAAATGAATTCTCTTGTCCATCTCTATTCCAGTAATGTTATTTTAAGCATAGGCTGTGTCTTGGCACAAATGTATAATCAAACGATGAGATGCAGAGGGCATTGTGGTACTTTATGGTGAATCAAATAGAAGTTAAATTATAGAAGCTTTTAGGCGCAATAATTTATGTATTGTAACTTCTGTATCGGGCCACAGGATCACATCCCCTCCCGGATTTATCTGTTTTCTTAATTTGCGGCTCAGCATTCTTTTCCCATTGCATTGAATTAGACTGATCTAATTTCTTTTCGAAGCGGAAGCAAACTTCATTTGGGGTTTGGAATGCTAAATGTGCTAGAGAAAGCCTGGTGTAGGCAGCTATCATAGAGAAGTTAGACATAATCAGGTCAGAAAAACCCCCTTCCTTAGCCACAGCTGAAGTCTTATCCTTGACACAAAAATGCTCTTTCCTTTTGAAGAATTGCCACTTTTCTATTGCAGAATTGAATTGCTTCTGTACATTGACTCATTTTATTTCCTCTATGGAGAATGTCTTATTTTCACTGGCTGGGTTGTGCAAGGCAACCAGCAATCCCTCCCCTGAATGCAGAGGCCAGGGCAGAATTTAGGGAGAAACCAGCAGCACAGACTTTGTTAGGTTGAGTGAAAAAGGGTGTAGGAAGGATGATCCAGAGTGGGATTTGGGAGACCTAGGATCTACCACAGATTTCCTGGGTGACCTTGAGCAAGTCATTTAATCTACCCTGTGCTACGTCCTTCTCACACAGGGGTATTGTGAGGATAATATCCTGTAAGGATTGAGAGGCGCTCAGATACTCTGGTGATGGAGACTATTAAGCAGTTAGAAGGCAAGAGGCAAGAAGAGGAAGAAGGCTGAAAGAGGAAGGGGGATTTGGCCTTCAGTAACTTGGTCCATAAACTAGCAGAAAGGTAGATGATGTCTCGCACCTGACTCCAACTCACTGAGAGCTGCTAGGCTGGGAAAGCCGAGCAGGACTTGGTAACAGTGCAAAGAAAGAACCCTTCCCCACATTTCAAAGGTGCCTTTGTATCTCCTTAATCAGCACATGGATTTCATTTGCCTCGGTCTGGAGCCATATTGCAGACAAGGCACCAAAATGCAGTGACTGCATCTTCAGCAAGCAAACCGACAGTGGGTCAGCTGACGTCTGACCCCTTTCAGGCCTGGCTTAGCAGAGCCAGGTTTCCACAATACCCATGTGCTGTCCTTGATTGCCATCCATTGTTGTTCTGATGGTGGAAATTGCTTCAAATGCACCATGTCAGGAAACCAAGCTCCTCCTTGCAGAGCTTCCAGCTGATGGCTCCAGGGGGGTGAAGAATAGTCTCCTTTCCCATCCTCCACACCTAGGGAGCTAGACCCTTCAAGCCGGAAGACATCTTCAGAGACGGGGAAATGTCATGCACTTTGCTAACAGCTGTGCAGGGCTGGGGCATTCGTGCAGAGGCCCCCTGCCCCCACAATGTTCCCCATGCCTACTTCCCTCGAGAACCAGGTGCCATGGCTTCCTAGCCACCTGCTGCCCTCAAAGCTCCACCTTTAGGGATGGTTCATGGTGCAGAGGTGAAAGCTTCCTAAGGTAATACAGGCTCAGAAACTTTGAAGGTAGAGGTAGAACAGTAGCACCCATCTGCCCCCCTCAAGCCACTCTCCCCACCTGTCTGACCTCAGAGCGCAACAGAGCCAAGGGGCTTTGGTGGGATCAGGATCCGGGGGAGCGCACAGCTGTCCATGTGTTCCCTCTCCTTCCACCAAACCCCTCCCCACGAGCACAGGTGGAAGCTGCCATCAAGCCCTGAGAGGAGAAAAGGTCACGTGCAGCCAGAAATTACACGGCTCAGTCTTTTAAATCCCATCCGTGAAGCGTCCGTCCGTGTGAGACACTTAGAGAAAGACCACAAGTTAATTACCTTAATTCCGGCTGCAGATCCGCTTCCTAAATTTGTTAGTTGTTGTCACGCCACTGCTTGCTTCACGGGCTCTTGCATCTACCTGAGGACCTGGCCATTACCGGGGCTTCTCCTGAGGAGCTCTCCCTCATTATTGGCTCTGTCTTCCTGGTGGGGATCAATATCCCGGGCTGGAGAAAGGCAGGAGCAAACCACAGACTAATTTTTTTAACTAGATCCCAGAAGCTGCCTCTCTTACCAGCACGGAGTGGCAGTAACGGAATAACCAAAGGGGAGCCCACTAAAGTGGTCTTGCTCTCCCCGTTCTGGTGACTTAACGCAAACATAAAAACGTGCACCTGAAATTTCAAACAAACAATGCTTGTTTAATCACTCCTGTCCCCTGTCTTGCTTTGTTTAATTAAGCTTGAGTGGCGTGAACACCCTGCCTGGCACCCACAACCTGCCCCCTCCGGTGAGGACATGGGACTGTCTATAACCTCATGGTATTTGCACCTTACTACTCCCACTCAAACCTCTCCTCTAAATCAAGCTGCTGAAATTGCTGGTTAGTTTCCTTTTGAAAATGAATGTGTTTGAATTTCTAATGAAGAGCTTCATGGTTTCAGCATGTCAATTTAATTCCCTTTCCCAGCAAAGCCATGCACCATGGGGGTGCTACAAACTGTCTGCAGAATTCTGGGCAGGACAATAGTTAATTACCGGCATTAATTATTTGTAAGGCGGTAGCAGCTGGAGGCCCCCATCAGGGTTCAAGGCTGTACACAAGCATAACCAAGAGCGGTCCTCCCCACACAGAGCTGGCAGTCTTAGCACAGGGTGGGGCGGTGGGTGGGCCAGCAGTCCTATATGTGCCAATAGGGCCTAGTATATGCCCACGCTTCCTGTTTGCCTTCTTTTTATTTCCAAAGCCCATTCATTGATGCTGCAGGCTGCACTCTGCTTGGGAGAGAATGAACGGTGAAGGTTTTATTTCCCCCTTGGTATGTGCATGTAAGTCCCAGATTACTCTTGTAAGAGAGCTGCCCCTCTCCACCCCTAGGCCTCCCGCCCCCCGCACCCCTACTTCACCCTCATAGGTGCCTGCTTCAAAAACACTGGCCTTTCCCACTCCAGCGAATGGCGTTAGCTTTCGCAGCATTAGTGCCATTTGACCGGGGCCTGGTCTATGCTTAAAAGTTAGATTGCCATAGCTACAGGACTCAGGGATGTGAAAAATGCACACCCAGCACTCCAGCGCTATGCTGACCTAAACCCTGTGTGGATGCAGCCAGGTCGACAGAAGAAAGTGACTATCTGAGGTATGTGATGTAATGGTAGGGTGACCACCTTTTCAAAAGGCAAAAGCAAGACACATATAAGAGCCCTGGCCCCTGCTGTGGCCCTGCCCCTACCCCTCCTCTTCCCCTGAGTCCCAACTCGCTGCTTCTTTTCTGCTCCCTGAGGCCCCGCCCTTGGCCAGGCCAGAAGCCAGAGGTGGGCAGTAGTAAGAGCTGCCCAGGGAGCCCAGGCTGCTGTGGGGAGCCCCGGACCCTCCACCTGCCCCGGGTGGTGCGCCCCAGGGGAAGGGACACAGACCAGGGCAGATGGTGGGTTACAACACATACCTCGCTCAGACAGTCGCATTCTCCAAATTTCCCTTAATCTAACAGTATGCCAGATCTGAACATCTTGCTGCCCAGTGTTGGATCAGACAAGTCAGGATGGCAGGGTTGTTTGGATGGCTTATGGGGGGTCTAGAGATTCTATTTGATTAGAACTGTTGCAGTGTGCTCTGGACCTGGGGTAGAAATGAGACAGTGCTCGCTGCAACTTTCCATGGTGAGATTCAGCATCTCAAAGAGTTGCTAGGAAGAAAGGGCAAAGTTGTTTATTAACTACTTGTCCGACAGCTGTTAAAAACAGCTATTAGAAAGACATTGTATAGAAACATTCTATAATTTATCAAATGATCAGTTTTGCTTGCTCTTTGCAATTATTTCATTAATGCTGATCACTGTTCCCCTTCCCAGAACGTCTGAGCAGTGTGTACGTTCACTGGTTTGTTTTTGTAGGGTTGCTCAGACAGATTCATAATTAGCAGCAGATCCCATTTGTTATTGTAGCGTTGCTCATGGTGAGTACCGCTGGCTTGTGACTGTAGGTATGCATGTGTCATGGTCACTGAGATGCGCACGCCTGTTTGTTACCAAAAGTCATGGTATTATTATTACAGGCTGCCCTACAATAGCATGGGAGCGGTGTTGTCTGCACAAGGAGCTGTGGCAATCCTAATTCAATGCTTTGACGGGTCCAAGTCACAGCCTTAGAACAATATTGGCATAATTGTGTGTGTTAGGAAATGCTGCGGCTCCTACCCATCACCCTTTATTTGTATTTTCTGTCACGAGCGGTATATATCAGCCATCCCTAGTGCTGGAGTGCCGCTCCACAGTCTATTATAAAATGGCCGGGTGCAAAAGATGCATATAAATAAGGAACTCCATGAAGTGTTCCCCAGCCTTTGATACAGTGAATGTTCTTCTGCAGTGATTTATGGCATCTGCGCAATGTTCCTTTCTGACATAAATCTCACAATTCATTCATATGTAAAGAAATAAGGAAAGCAGGAAGCAGACACCTCCAGATCCTGAGGCTATGATTTGCAGTTGAGCATCCTCCCTTAGGGAGCGTTTAGTGTCAAAGGTACACATGCTTCTGCCTCTGGATCATATCTGTTTATGTTGGTACTGGATTCACCATTAGCTGAGATATCAAGGAAGGACTGGGCCTCGTTTGACAAGGATACTCAAGAAAACAAGTTCTGCAGGAGGAAACCAAAGAAAGAAAGAGCTCGGAAATACCAAATCCTGAATAATTCTAGGAACAGCTGTGTGGCTGGTGTCGCTCAGTGTGATTCCACTGAATCAGTGTTGATTTACAGCATCTAAGGAACTGGCCCACAATGCTCAGCACTTACATGGCGCTTTTCTTTCATGGATCTTGAAGCACTTTACAAAGGTGGCTAAGTATTATTGTCCCCAGGAAGCACTTTAATGCATTGGCCTGGTCTATGGCATGTCCCATCCTCAAGGGCCTCTGGCTTCTGCGAAGTTGGTCAGCAGTGCTGAGGTTCTTTTGGACTCCTCATTGCTACTGGGGGATCAACTAGCCATGGAGGCAAAAATGCCCTGGGGCAAGTTGCTTAGCCTCAGTTTCCCAGCTGTAACAGGTGGCTACCATGGCTCCTCCCTGTTTGTTTGTCTAATTAGACTTTGAGCTCTTTGGGGCAGGATCTGTACTGTACAGCACCTTGCACAGTGGGCACCAACTCTTGGTTGAGGCATCTAGGTGCTATTGTGATACCAATAGTGATAAGAAGCCTGATCTCATCCAAGATCCAGACTCTCCAATGATCTCATGCCCATTGCCAGCACTATCTTTCAGACAGAACGTTTGCTGGGGTTGTCTTACTGATCTAGTGGTTTACCTTTGACTAATTGTTGCAATCAGACTTTTATAGTACAGTACTTGGATTATATTGTATTATAAATATCAATGAAAATATTAATGTTCCCTCTCCCTCAGGTTTATTGCCACTTTGGCCATCTCTGGGGACATCAGACTCCAAATCTGTCATCTCCTCTCTCTCTTTTTTTTTTTCCCTCAAGCCAGGCGCTGTGAAGTTGCTGAGCTCATCACCAACGGGTTGGCACAATTCGAGCGCTCAGAAAACAGAACATGCCTCTACAGTCAGTCCAGATTCCAAAGCCGGGCCCCAATCCTGCAGAGACTTGGACATGTGCTTAACTTTACACACACAAGTAGCTCCATTGACTGAAGTTCAACACATGAATATGTCTTTGCAGGATCAGTCTTCTTAACTAATTGTTAACTTGGAAAGTGATGAGGTTCACAAAGAGCTTTAAAGAGACAGATTTTCCTTTTTTCCCCCAATATATCCTTTTAACCCCAAATTTCCATCAGGTTTTCAGGGTTTTAATTTATTTTATTTGGAATGTATTACTCTAGTTGCAGATCAGGGTGCTGGAACAATTTTTATAGTGGGGGTGCTGATGATGGAAACCATGTATTTGGTGTTTGTTATTACTACTTCAAGCCAGGGGCTGCGACAACACCCCCCACAACCCCTACTTCTAGCACCACTGGTTGCAGCTGTTTTATGCTCTTGGAAGTCACAGAAGCTTATGAACCACTGAACGGTGACAAGACATTAAGGAGGCCTAATGAAAACTAAATGGAAAATCCTTTTCCGTGCCACTATTTGCTCTTTGCCAAAGGGTCAAGAGATTAAATTAAAAGGCAAAGTATTTTAAATGGCTGAGAGTAAACACTATTTTGATCTGTGTAAAATTAACTTCTGGAACTCACAGCTGTAAGATATTCTGAAGGCAAATAGCTTATTACATGTTTGAAAAGGAATAGACATTCATATGAAAAAAGAACAACATTTAATTTTAGGGCCATATCCTCAGCGGATGCAAATCAGCGTAGCTCCATTGAAGCCAATGGAACTGTGCTCATTTATACCATCTGAGGTTCTGGCTCATAGGATCAGAAAAATGAAAAGGGCCGATGATTCTCATAACACCAGGGCATAAGCCAGGTAGGGTCGTTTGGGAAATGTCTTTTGTTCCTTTGAAAAAATTTAATGAAAATGACCACTTTTTGTTTGGGTTAAAAAAAAAGTTTTCATATTTTTATTGAAAAAATGCAGACCCAAAATAATCTGTTTTCAGTGATTTAAAAATGGTGGCAGAAAACCAAACTTGTTTGAGTTTTGGCAACAACAAAAATCTGGTTTTGGTTGCTAAACATGGAAATATTTTTACTTTTCAGCCGAATTGTTTTGCTTTTCATTTTTTCAATGAAAACCCCCAAAAAACTTGGTTAAGCAGAGACATCTCCTGTGGCAATTTCCATTTTAGCCCCCAAAAAGGCATTTTTTGTTTAAAAAAAAAAAGTTTCAAATAAAAAATTCCAACCATCTCTCTAAAAGTAATCAAGAAGGCGAGTAAGAATTCTTCCACCCAGCATAGCACTGAACAATGACAGGCATTATTGTGGGGGAGAAGGGTTGTGCTCTTCTCAAGATGGAGCCTGGATGCCGGAGAGGATTGATTGCTGGTCTGTGCCAACACAGGAATCAGAATGTGCTATTTGAATCATTAACAACGTGCTGGCTACAGCTCCAAGGATTTCCCATGCTAGAGCTAAGAATGGTTCTCTCCTGCCCAGGCTAGCTCGTGCTGTAAAAACTGTAACCCAAGAAAACAGCCATTTTGTGAGAAGATAATGGAAACCCCTAGCACTGGGAGCTCTCTTTCCAAATCAGGCTCCTGAGTTGGCAAATCCAGCTATACGCACTTGCAGAGTATCACATAAAAGGGCCCGCACGCTGGATCAAACATGCCAAATGAACTTGCCCTCAATTTTGTACAGTGGTTGAGGATTGTCTTTGCCAAGGCCATAATGGGGTGGAGAGAGAGTGAGATTTCACAGCTGAGTGTCACTAGACACAGCCACTTTCATTTCTGTTAATGATGGCGGCTAAACAATCAGGATTTGCATGTAGAAGCCCAAATAAAGTCATTGAATTTAAGGAGACACTTAACTTCCCTGGCTCCTCATAACGTGGATTCTACATTAAGAAACCAACCTGTCTCCAAAAAAGACTGTTTGGGGAAGTGTTAAAAAGAGCCACCGTCTTATATAGGGCAACATTCGAAGCTCAGACCTGGTTTCGACAGGAGCTAGGACATTTTCGTGAGCTCCAGCACAAAGGAGGAACTGAGATGCTGATATTGCTTTTCATCAATACTGAACAGAGGGCAGTGGATTTGCAATTTGCAAATGCACTTTCCAGCCCTGGCTCGCAAAGGTTCTCCAAGAGGCCGAGCTACTCTCTGTCCTGCTCACGAATGGAACGTTAGGGCTGGAGATAGTTTGGTGTATGACCCTGATACCTGCCGGGACCTGCCTTCAGATCCTAGTCCAATGAGGACCCAGGGAAAGCATGCTGGTATCTCACCTGCGGCAGTAACGGGGGCCTCTCCGTGGAACAAAGCACATCACATGTATGATGGGGCACAACAGTTAGCATTTACTTAGGAGAGGCCGCGGACTGGGATTACTGGGGGAGAGGTGGAGAGCGAGATGCCCTGGCAGTGCAGCGTGAATACCAAGGATGGGAACAGCTGGGGGCACTGCAGTTCAGGACTGAGGGGCATCAGCAGAGCTAGGAGAAAGTCTGGGATTCGAATAGCAGAGAGTTGTTAGTCAGGACTGAAGCGCCCTGGCAGAGCTGACCCATATATCGGCCCACATCACCCTTGGCTCCGCCCAGAGCTATGTAGTCTCTCATCAATATGCACAGCATTGTAAAAAAGAAAAGAAGCGCGCCTTGAGTGCAGAATGGCTCCCCTTTTCTGGGCAGATAAAGTCCTGTGACAACAAAGGTCTATGCTGCAGACGATACATCAAGGATCAAAGTGAGAAGAATCCGTCTCAACCTTGCAATCTTCCCCACAAAGAGCTACTGTCCCGGGGTCGCGCACACTTGGCAGGGGATGGGCCAGCTCAGCCTGGCTTGGGAACAGCGAGTACAGCTGTGTTTTAAAAGAGACAGCGCCTCCGCTGGTGTGGGTTACCGCAGCTCCAATGGCTAACCCGGTTGACACCAGCCGCGGATATGGACCAAATACTCTGTTCTGTATTGGGAATTGCCCTTAATCTCTTTCAACTGCCAGATAGGACCTTGAGAAACTTCTCTGATTCCGTGATTCTTAGAACAAACTCATTGTTTCCTCAACGTGATAAACAAAATTCATCCACTGGCCTGACTAACTAGCCATTTTTTTTTTTACCCCCCCTATCTAGAGCCAAGACCTACGTAACCAGGACCGTGTTAAGTAAAGCTACGGACAGCCAACAATCACAATATTAGGAGAGGAAAAAATAACCAACCCCAAACAATAGACACCAACAGCAATGACTTGGGCTAGCAAAGCCTGCCCTCTGTAGGGCATTGCCGGCAGGTGCAACTGCACGCTACCCGTGCGACCTCCCAGCACTGTAGCATTAGTGGGCTTCCTGGGATATACTCTTGTCCTGTCCCTCCCCTTCCGCCAAGTGGTTTCTAAAGACAAAGACTCAGTTCTGGCGCTGCCTATGTCGCTTCTCCAACCTCCCACCCCGGGTCACCCTGACCCCTTTTTGCCATTCAAACAGTCTGCATCTTTTAAGCCACAAAGCCGAAGGTAACACTAGAAGAACTGCATTTGTTTATATATTTTTACAAATACTCAGCATGTTACAGGAGCCAGACCTCAGAGTACGTCTAACATGTTGCTATTTATAGCTTTTCCTTTTCTGCAACGTTCTTATCACTTCTTATCTGCCAAGGAGCAAAAAAGCCATTTTTAAAAAATAAAATTTTAATGGCTACTGAGAGGTCCGATCCTAGTCCCGTTCATTTTTTCCCAGCGACTTAAATGGGAATAGGATCAGACCCTTAAGGAGGAGAGTTACAGAAACCAGTGTTTCTACAACTCTAGAAATCACACTGTCCTTTTCTAAACCCCTCCTTAAAACAGGCCTCTGACCGTGATACCTCCTAGTCACTCCCAGCTGGCATTGATTAAGCAAGCTAATGGCTGAGGCTCCTGGTTTTCTGTTAAATGCTGTTTATTTTATTACAGGGGTGGGCAAACTTTTTGGCCCAAGGGCCACATCTGGGTATGGAAATTATATGGCGGGCCACGAATGTTCATGAAATTGGGTTGGAGTGCTGGAGGGGGTGAGGGCTCTGGCTGCGGGTGCAGGCTCTGGGGTGGGGCCAGAAATGAGGAGTTCAGGGTGTGGGAGGGGGCCCCAGGCTGGGGCAAGGAGTTGGAATGCGGGGGGAAGGGAGGCAGGGCTCTGGCTGGGGGTGCAAGCTCTGGGGTGTGGCTGGGGATGAGGGGTTTGGGGTGTAGGAGGGTGCTCCGGGCTGAGACTGAGAGGTTCGGAGGGTGAGAGGGAGATCAGGGCTGGGGCAGGGGGTGCAGGCTCTGGATGGCACTTACCTCAAGCAGTTCCTGAAAGCAGCAGCATGTCCTCCTCTCCGGCTCCTATGCAGAGGCATGGCCAGGCAGCTCTGCTCGCTGCCCCGTTCTTAGGTGCCGTCCCTGCAGCTTCCATTGGCCTTGGTTCCCAGCCAATGGGAGCTGCGGGGGTGGCGTTTGGGGCAGGGACAGCATGCAGAGCCCCCTGGCTGCCCCTATGTGTAGGAGCCAGAGGAGGGACAGGCCGCTGCTTCCAGGAGCCGCGCGGAGCCACAGCACACGCAGAATGGGGCAAGCCTCAGACCCTGCTCCCCAGCAGGCGCTTGAGGGCCGGATTAAAACATCTGAAAGGCTGGATGCGGCCCCCGGGCCGTAGTTTGCCCACCCCTGTTTTATTACCTTGTCTTCTACCCATTCTCATCCTGTTTGTCAGTTTCATCCACCTGTCGGATCCTGTGCAATACCTAGATTGTGAGCTCTCTGGGGCAGGGACTGTCTGTTTTTACTGGTCTGCACAGTGCTTAGCACAGTGAGGCCACAGCTGGGGTTCCTGAGCCCTACAAGGAACCGCAGATATTTACAGCAGAGCTAATATCATAGAAGAAACTGCAAAGAGTCTCAGTGTTTTCCAAAAGGTCTAATCTGCAGGAAGATGCCAGGCAGTGATCAGAAGAAAGATCCGGTTTTTTGGTCTCTTTTCAGACTGGCTGCTTGGCCATTTTCTGTCTGGGCGTATAACAGGCAGGGCTGTTATACATCGTTTAGCCACTCCCATATTTTAAATCTGGTTCTCAAGAATGAGATGGGCCAAAGTAAACTTAATTGAAATATAATCAAATTTATTCACACTTTCTAGGAAGTGTCTCAAACAAGGATTTAATTTAGATTAAATAAGACATTTATAGTAGGTTAATAAAATATCAGTTGGGCATTAAAAAAAAGTAAGGCCTATAAGTCACATTTAAATAAATAATGTATCTATAACAATGTAACAAGGGACCTGCTGGTGCCTCTCTGAGAATTCACAGCTGCTTCCAGCGTAAGGCCTGTTTGATATTCATGAGCTATGCGGACTCCATCACTCACCGGTGACACAAAATGGGATCTGAATGTATCGGGGGAAGGGAGCGACTGGCAAAATTCAGAGTGGAAAAAAAAGGCAAATGGCCGTCACCCTCTCCTCATGTCAGGGAAGTGTGTGTAATGGAGGGGAGACCTAGAGACAACGGGGTCAAATGGAGATGTCACAGCCCAAGACAAATGGGAGAGAGGAACAAATGAAGGTACCAGACATCCTCTCAGCTAAGATTTTTGGGAACTTTGGGGTAACTGGAGTGGGCATGTGAAATCTGGTGGGGGTCAGCTGCTCCAGGTATGCTGTGGTGTGCGAGGGAGCAGGCTGGTGCAGAAAAGACGACATCTGACGCAAGGCAGCCATTGCAGTTTCTTCACTGGCCAGCATCCTTATAACAGCAAGAACTTCCCCAGCTTAACTTTCCTACGTATTACATCACCTCGTCTCCCAAAGAGGGCTTGTAAGGGATGTCTATACATTTACACATCACCCTAGATATCACAGACCTGGGAAGTGTAGAAAGGGATCATATTTTTAGGTGAATTAACTGATCTGGAACAATTTTCTCCATGTGAACTCAGCCAATCAGCTTCTTTAAGAAACTGTCTACTCAGCGAGCAGATACATATTTTGGATGATTGAACCATCAAGAGAGTTAGGGATAGGTCCATTTATCGGAACTATCCCCTGCGCTGGACATTCAGGACATAGAAGGATCTGGGTCTGAGACAACCCTGGGCTTTTGCAAAGCCAACACTTCTGCAAAACCAAAACTGCTCTCTGATTTTGCATCTCGCTGGGCAAAAAGACGAGCACCCATCAATAAAGAAACAAGAGGCCGCCAGAATCTTTGCAATTCAGCAGAGGCTGTAAAGGATGGAACAATTGCCAATCAGTTTTACTTTTGCGGGGTGGGAGGAAATGACTGGTCATTGCCAAGCCTTGAGAATATGATTTTTTTTTCCTGGAAATTCAAGAATCTTTAGCTCTCTAATTTATCTCCAGAATGTCAGGTTTCTCTCTCCTCATCTTTCATCTCAAGTTGTTAGTCAATTACAGAGTTCTCTCGGGAGCACAGTGCATGGTAATTTCAGACATGGCTGTAATACTACATTATCATTATTGAATGTATTAAAAGGGGGACACCGAACAGCATCTAGAATAGATCGGTAACGATTCCAGTGATTAAAAGCCGAAAGTGATGGGGTGGAAGAACTAAGTTAACTGACGGTGTAAAGTTTTAGTGGATGAAGTTCCTCTACCATGTTTCCTTCAGGAAGGATTCTCAAGAAACCGAAGACTTGCTGAAGTAGGGCCTTTAACCTTCAGATCCTTCCTTCTGTAAATTAACTGCGATTGCGGCAAAGCACTTAAAAAAAAAAAAAAGAATCCCCCCTCAAATCTATAGCAGAATTTGGTGCTACAGAAAGTGAGGAGTAATATTAGCATAGCCATGAGCCAAATACTGCACGAACGTCCCCGCACACCTCTCTGAAGGCATGCAGTAACCTACCCTTCTGCTATTCTACCTCTTAGCCCCTACACGGCTCTGCTGATGGACCTCAGTCCTGAGCTGCAGCACTGTTCTGCTACGCTACCCCAGCTCTGCCAATGCGCTTCAGTGCTGACCTGCGCTACCATCTATTACGAGAGACCTAGCTTTCTGGGGAGCTGACACTGCAAAGTGCCCATCCCATTGAATTGTACCACAGTGGGCAGTCACTGATTGATGTCCACTAGGAACTAAAGCCCAGACCACAAGCTCCATTGTAACTGGTGATCTCGGACAGGACTGAGCAGGCCATGTGTCCCTTTGGAAGCAGTATAAGCTAAACCGAAAAAAGCGATAAGAGGGGATGACAGATGTATAATGATACCAGGACAGTTGTGCTGGTGAATTTCTCTGTATAGACAAGCCCATGCAGGGGGGAGGATCCAGCCCTGATATTGCTCAGGATCAGGTCCATCAACTGCGGTACATGGAAAGCGCTTGGCCTTGTGGGGCACTCTGAGGCTCCATCAATGAGTCACAATCACACATGTTCAGCTTACATGTGACAATGTTTCCGCTGCCGGCCGGCCCTGCGAGCAGCCTGAGCATTGCAAACTGAGCTCTGCCTTTCTCTGTCGCACGGCATCACCCGCAAACCTGACCCAGCCAAGCTGGGGTTAGAGCAAGTTGAAAAACACCAATGATTCTGCTTAGGACATTTTGAAAACCGTATATTTTTTAATGTCCTGAAAAAAATGTATGTTTTTGACACAAAAAATGAGACCCAAACCTGATAAATAATGTTTTCCAACAACCCTTTTCAATAACAAAAAAAATCAGTTTTCAAGTAAGAAGTTTCAAATGTCCAAAAAAATATATATTTTTTTAAAACGTTTACTCAAAAGGGGTTTGGTTTTTCCTCAAAAATCAGAAACGTTTTGATCAAAACAAGAGTTACCCATGAAAATTTTCCTATTGGTTGAAAAGGTGGTTTTCACTGGTCGAACTGGAAAAGCAGCGGTGGCCTGATGCTAAGGGAGGCAGCGTTTTAAAGTGAAATATGAGGAGAGAGTTCTGTCGCCGTGACAGCAAGCGGGCTGGGCGACAGACGTAGAGTTGATCAAGTCACCAAGAAAAGTTTAGAGGAGATGTCAATGGGATGAGGTAGGGAAGAGTCCTGTGAAACACAGGCGGTCCATCTGCATGGCATACAAGACTTCTCACCGATTTAGCAAGGAAGAGGGGGTATATCACAGGGGGAGTTAGTGTGCAGTGGGGGCATGTGGCTGTATATCTGAAGGTAAAGATTCTGCATCTGGAACTTAGTCAGTTTCGTCACGATGTTGCAGAGCCAGAATAGAATCCAGCTCCCCGTCCTGTAGCGATTTTGCCTCTGCAGGGTTAATAGGAATAAAAACTAATTTTGGTCATTGACGTCAGTGAACATGACTCCAACTGCACAGAATGAGCACACTGGCTGGGTAAGAGGCAGCCGCCTTTACATGACCTTTTCTGCCCGCAGTAGCACTTGAAAGTGTCCACATGAAAACATGATTCAGTCCGTGGGGAGGACGTTTTGTTGTCTGTAGGGACTTTTAACGTGAAAAACAAGCGTATCATAGAGTCTTGACGCTGAGCAATAACTTCTCATGAGGAAAATGTAAAACCCAGCCCACTGGATGGAACATTATGAACTTGTGGCCTCATGGACACAGAGATAAACTTTTGGGACAGGCCAAGTTATAAACTATCTGCTCTTTCTAGCATCCGTGCCAAAAACGTCTAATAACTAAAACACAGGATTTGCAAGTGAACAGCTTTAAGTTGGGCTCCCTCGTAAGTCATCCGCCTGCGCTTAATTTATTCATGGGAATCATTTTAATGTGACGTCATACATATTCAAGCAGATATTGATTGTGATAGTAGAAAATATTTGCAGTGTTCTGCAGAATTATGAGGCCAGGAGCTCACATTTCCTGGGAAAATCCTTCAAGCCCAAATGCAGAGCCTCAGCCCCCGCAACTCCAGGGCATCCTGCTGTGGGTGATCTGCAAGGATCAAGTCTACAGGTGGGGAGGGGATTTGGCAGCAGATATTCCCTTTGGCATCATCCTTCCACTCAGTCCCATGGGGCTAAATTAACATGGATGGAGGCTCAATTTAATTTACATTGGGGGTGTGGGTGGCATGTTTCTCCCAATGCTCTGGGGATGGCAAGTTAGGGAAAAGGAAACCAAAAAAGTTTGCCCCAAGTTCTACAAACTGGGTGGCCAAGTGTTTGGTTTTCGACTGGAAAGTCTGGTTGAAAAAGGGGACCTGACGGTGTCCGGTCAGATCTACTGACCGGACACCCAAAGTCCAGTTACTATAGGCAGGGGAGGAGGGGAGGCGCTAAGTCATCACCCACGCCAGCCCCTACTCAGCCAGGGCCGCCTCCTACCTGCACCAGGTAGCTGCAGCTTTCAGCCCTGGCTTTGCAGGTGAGTCCCTCCCAACCCACGCAGGGAGGGGAAGAGAGGGGAAGAGCAGCAAGCGACAGAGGAGGGTGAAAGAAAAGTGAACAGGGGTGGGGCCTCAGGGGAAAGGGGCAGGGCTGGGGTGGGACCTTGGGGGAAGAGGCAGGGCAGGGGTGAGGCCTGGAGGGAAGGGGCGGGGCAGGGGTGGGTCCTCAGGTGGAAGGGGTGTGGAAGGGGAGCCTCTGGCATGCCTGCTGGAGTGTCCAGTTTTTATATATTACAATGTTGGCAACTCTATGTATGGGAAGAGTTTCATATGGCTCCCAGTGCTCCTGTTGAGATCAAAGTCCAGGAGACAAGGCACTAGACTGGCACTCAGGAGACCTTAGTTCTAATCCCAGCTCTGCCCCTGACCTGCTCTGTGCTCTTGGGCAAGTTGCCTTCCCACTGTGTCTTTGTCTATGTAGACTGTAAGCGCCTCAAGGCAGGGCCTGTATCTGCATAGGGCCTAGTTCAGTGGGGCTCTGATCTAGGCAGGACCCTTCAGGTGCTGCTGAAATGCAAATTTAAAAAACGAGAGGCCATTTGCCTGTAGTCTTGCCATCTGCTCCTTTCACTGGTACTAGGTACGATATTGACAATTTTAGGCAGTCTACATAAATCACAGCTCTTCAGTCTCCCTGGGACAGGCAGAGGAAGGCCAGACATTTCATAATAATAATACTAAATGGAAGAAAGCTTCTTCCTATTTGCACTGGGTTGGTTCCACCAGTTTGTCTGGGGTGGGCTAGGGATTGCTGGCCTAGTCCATTTCAAGCTTCTAGAATTTCTACAGTATAATGAAACAAACATTATATCGCTGTTTAAAAGAGGCCATCCCTCCCCCCCTTTTCCCTCTCCACATTTCTCCAGTGACATCATTTACTTGGTTAAATAACTCATTTCTCTTTTTATACTCCGCAGATCATAATACACCCACTCTGACAAAAGCGCACACCAAAGACCTAATTTTAGAAATGGTGTTTATATGTAATCAGTTTGAAATACTGGAGCAGCCACATGATGGTTTTTCTGAAATACTGACGTTTGCAAGAAAGCTGCTCATAAGGAAAATTCTGATTATAACAACTCATTTAGAATAAATCAGTTTGAAATGGTTTATATAACTCAGCGGGATGTGTTGTACATAAGAATCCAAGTTTGTGTTCTCCCTTCGCAGAGATGAGATTAAATGAAATCCCAAATGCCAGTGTGTTTGGGTGGGTTTGAATTTTAATATATCTATATATTTATAACTAGAGGAAATCCAGCATTTCAGCAATTTTGTGGCCAGTTGGGCGAGGGAGGAGAAAACAAGACAAAATTTACAGAGAGCAGAATTCTAGTCCTCACAGCCTCTCCTGCTCACTCTTTCCTTGATTTAGGAATCATTTTTCAAGAGCTAGACCGAAATTTGAGTCTATTTTTTCCTGCTCTTGCTTATGATTTTAATGCCACATTATCCCCCACCCTGATAAATGGTATTTTACACACCATTACTAGTTTGCACTCTTAGGCCCCAAATCCTGCAAAGACTTATTCCTTTGTGTAACTTTAGTACTATACCAACTTTCTCCCAAGTGCCCCCTCATGGCTGGAGATTGGTCTGCAGCACCCTGCTCTGTTTTTCTAGGGTTGCCAAGCATCTGGTTTTCGACTGGAATGCCTGGTTGAAAAGGGACCCTGGCAGCTCCGGTCAGCACCGCTTGTCCTGGCTCTGTGTGGCTCCCAGAAGTGGCCGGCATGTCCCTGTGGCCCCTAGGCGCAGGAGTGATCAGGGAAACTCCAAGCGTTGCCCTCGCCCCAAGTACCAGCTCCACAGCTTCTATTGGCCAGGAACTGTGGCCAATGGGAGCTGCATGGGCGACGCCCATGTGCACAGAGCCGCCTGGCTGCCCCTGTGCTTAGGAGCCAGGCATGCCATCTGCTTCCAGGAGCCGTGTGGAGCCAGAGCAGGCAGGGAGCCTGCCTTAACTCCACTGCACCGCCTACTGGGAGCTGCCTGAGGTAAGTGCAGCCTGGCTGGAGCCCGCCCCCGAACTCCCTCCTGCACCCTGTCATAAATATAAACGGAAGGGTAACAACCTTTATGTATGCAGTAATATAAAATCCCTCTTGGCCAGAGGTACAGAATTCTCTTACCTGTAAGGGGTTAATCAGTTCAATTAACCTAGTTATCTGACTGGAAGGACCAATGGGGAAAGAAGATACTTTCAAATCGGGGGGGGGAGGCTTTGTTTTTGTGCTCTGTGTGTGTTCTCTCTGAGATGAAGAAAGAGACCAAGCAAGTAATCCAGCTCCTACTGAAATGATACATCTAATATTACAGAAATAGTAAGTAATAGCAAGGAATATATTAGATTATCTTTTATTTTAGCTTGTGAATTTTCCCTGTGCTAAGAGGGAGGTTTATCCCTCTTTTTTGTAACTTTGAAGTTTTGCCTACAGGGGAATCCTCTGTGTTTTAGGCCTTATTACTCTGTAAAATTACCTTCCACCCTGATTTTACAGAGGTGCTTCTTTTTACTTTTTTTCTTTATAATAAAGTTCTGTTTTTTAATAATCTGATTGGTTTTTAGTGTCCCAAAAATCCAAGGGTCTGGTCTGTGTTCACCTGGTTTACCTATCTCGTTGGTAGATTATTCTCAAGCCTCCCCAGGAAAGGGGGTGAAGGGACTTGGGGGAATATTTGGGGGAAACAGGAACTCCAAGTGGTCCTTTTCCTGAATCTTTGTCTAACTCACTTGGTGGTGGCAGCAGTACTCATCCAAGGACAAGGAAGGATTTGTGCCTTGCGGAAGTTTTTAACCTAAGCTGGTAGAAATAAGCTTAGAGGGTCTTTCATATGGCTCCCCACATCTGTACCCTAGAGTTCAGAGTGGGCAGGGAACCCTGACACACCCCAAGCCCCAGCCCCAGGTCAGAACCCCCTCCCTCCCAGATCCTGCACCCCATCCCCATGCCCCAGCCCTGAGCCCCGTCATGCACCCAAACTCCCTCCCAGAGCCCACACCCCACAACCCTTACCACACCCCAACCCCCTGCCCCAGCCCTGAGCCCCCTCTTCCACTCTAAGCCCCTCATCCCCTGCTCCACCCCAGAATCCACACCCCTAGCCAGAGCCCGCACCTCCTCCTGCACCTCAATCCCAGCCCTGAGCCCCCTTCCACACCCAAATTCCCTCCCAGAGCCCACAACCCTTTCCACACCCCAACCCCCTGAGCACCCTCTTCCACCTCAAACCCCTAATCCCCAGCCCTACCCCAGAGCCCGGACCCCCAGCTGGAGCCCTCATCCCCTCCCACACCCCAACTGCCTGCCCCAGCCCAGTGAAAGTGAGTGAGGGTGAAGGAGAGCGAGAGATGGAGGGAGGGGGATGGAGTGAGTGGGGGCAGGACCTTGGAGAAGGGGAGGGGCAAGAGTGTTCAGTTTTGTGCAATTAGAAAGTTGTAAACCCAAGTTTTCCCCCTCTTGAGGGCCTTTAAGAACTCACTCATAACAACAATAGTTCGAACAGTCCTCTGGTGCATACAAGCCCTCTAGGTCCCAAACTCAGTTTAGTCTCTCTCTCTGTACTGTATGTTGTTTGGGGCTAATCAAACACACATTTTCCAGCCCATCTGACCATTACCATCTCTCCCAGGCCTACCTACCTGGAGAGCTTTCTCCCACTCACTCCCCCTCTTTCAGCTTTCCTCTGTTGACTCCGGGCCCTGCAGGGGCTGTCTTGCTCCCTGCAGTGTCTCCAAACATAGTGCAGTCTCCTGGGCTTCCCCCCTTTAACAGAAATTTCCTGCTCTTTTTATATGGGGAAATCACCCGATTCACCCAGGTGCAGCTGGTCCTGTTATCAGGGCCAGCTTAGCCTCAGTCTCTCCGGCAAACCATCCTGTTACACCCTGGCTTCAGAACGTTTGCAGAATTAGGGGCTTAGACAAAAGTGGCGGCCAAAATATTTCTGTAGACGCTTGTGATACAGTCTGATTGTGATAATTCACACCTATTTACTGCATGACCTTCAAGGTAAAACATCACCCGGGCACTGCATGCCCTGCTGTACCTGTGTGCTTCATTGCTATGGCAAATTTAATTCAAGCAGAATTAAAATAACTTCCTAGGCAGCTGCTGAAGTATTAGTCTGCTAAGAACTCCATCCATATAGAGACTGTGAAATTTAGCTCTCAATATAGATCTTGTTTTTAAAAAGACTTATACAAACCCTAAGATCAATGGAAACTTTGGAATGGCTTTTCACAATTCCAGCATCAAACAGATGTTTTTGTAAACAAATGAATATTTCCTCCTCCATTGTCTGCAACAGTAAGAGTCAGAAAATGCATCTGACTATAAACAAAAGTGACATGATTGTCTTAGCTGAGAGAAATGCAAACAAATGAACCCATGAAAAACAAATGCAATGATCAAGATTCTCAGTTGGCTCAGTCTCCATTCTATTCTATTCTTTCTCCCACCATCATGATCACTGTAATGTCTGAGCACCTTCCAGCAGTGCATTAAGCAACGTGACTAACATTTGACCCATGTGGTTTGTGCAGTGAGGTTTTGAGGCCCTCAGTTCCTGTAGGAGTTCGTTCCATGTGACCCATTCTAGTCTCTGCTCCTTTACTGAGGCTGCCCACAGGTGTCACGGTAGGATGAGCAATGTGGGCAGATGTCCGTTAGGAAGAGGACTGAGAGGTATCAACTCATTGTGTGTAGGCCACCCAATAGATGCCAACTGCTGAGCAGCACCAGCCTGAAAGCCACAAGCAAGAGGCGATGGGCTCAGTTCCCGTCAATCCCCTCAGCCAGCCAGTCTTGTCCCACTCCGACAAATTCCAGGGGTGACATGATCTGATTAAAATATGACTATAGATCATTGTTGCAACCACTGTTCTATATTTGCAGCAAATCTTGTACAAAGGTTGTCAAGTGAGGTGTCTATGAAAAGGTTATGATTTGCTGGGTATGGTTATACTATCCGTCTGCATGTATCATTTTTGTATTTGAAGTTATATGTATTGTCTCTTTACTTGGATTTCAGATGTTGGCTCCTGGAATAACGCCCACAACGTAGCCAGCCAGCACATCTTGCAGGGACTATTCAAATGGAATGACCCATCGAAAGAACATTTAACTGGGGAGACGCCCCTCTACACTGAATGGAATTTCCTGCTGTGACTAGGTGACATGCATGGACATGAGTCTTGCCCAGGTGACTCCAGACTCCATCTTGTTGCTGTAGTTTTCCACAGTAAGAACAGTGGGGTGCCCTCCACATGATAAAAAGCCCCTGGAAACACCTCCATTTTGCCTCTTTCTTGCCCAAACCTCTGGACTATACTAATGGGAGCACTCTAACCAATGGACGGAGGTCCTTCCAATGATTTGGAAGCAGCCAGAGACTTGATTTAAGTCAGCAGTTTATTCCATCCCTGCTACAAGCCTGAACCAAGAACTTTGCAATTATGGGATGTATTTGATTCCTTTAACCAATGTTAATGCTCACCTTTCTTTTCTTCTTTTTATGATTAAACCTTTAGATTTTAGATACTAAAGGATTGGCATCAGCATGATTTTGGGGTAAGATCTAAGTTATATATTGACCGGGGTGTGTGGCTGGTCCTTTAGGATCAGAAGAACCTTGTAGTTGATGAGACTGGTTGAAAAGAACCACTCACCTTTAAATCCAGTGTTTTCACTGGTAATACAAGGACTGGAATGCCAGAGGAAACTGCTTTTATGACTTCTTGTTAGCCAGTGTGGTGAAACAGAAGTTTACTTTTGTTGCTGGTTCGGAATATCCTATGGGGGATTAGCCACCAGTCTTG
This sequence comes from Natator depressus, assembly GCF_965152275.1. NCBI lineage: Eukaryota > Metazoa > Chordata > Testudines > Cheloniidae > Natator > Natator depressus. Next base: position 20,929,608 of record NC_134249.1, on the reverse strand, counting down.
GGGTGTATCTGCCCTATTTCTCAGCAGTTCGTCCTGAATTTGGCGTCCTCAATTGTGACCCACGGAGGCACGGTTACACAAGCTTTAATTCTCTTTGGCCTCAAGTGGAATAAAGCCTCCCTCTATCTCTTCCCATTTACTCAAGAAACTGTGACGCTGGGATGTTTGGGCCATTCAGGATGACTGTGGACAGCCAGGCATCTGAGCAAACCTTGCACCTGGTGCATCCTCAGGCGGGCCAGCCCCAGAGCCCAGGGAAGTGGCTAGAATGCCTTGCCGAGGAAGCAGCTACACACATGCTCTTACTGTAGCTGAAGAACTGCAAATGCTAACTGCATCTAACACTGATGGAAAACGAGCAATGATAAATGGTGCTTAGTGGTCTTTTTAACGGGATCAGCCGCAGACAGATTGGGTTGATTCCCTGTCATTGTAGGAATCCACTTTTAACCCTCCTCCCTGAGAAACGGTGAGACAAGCCAGAGGATTCCACATTAGAGGCTGTTGTTGCTTTAGCGACATGGAAAGAGCAGTGGGAGAACATTTTCATAGTAACAGTGTGAAACCCTGACGCATTCTCCATCCCGTAACCCCCAGGCAGCACCATGACGCTTTGCCCTCCTGCCAGGTTCACAGACAGCTCTACAAGCGTTCGCACATTGGGTGGGGTTGGTGGCCAGTGATATACGGGAGGTCAGACTAGATGATCTGGTGGTCCCTTCTGGCCTTAAAGTCTCTGACTCTATGATTAAAGAGTTAAGCTGCACCCACATCCATGAAGATTATCATCATTATCCCAATTTTACAGATAGGGAAACTAAGGCACGGAGCTGGGTGCTGTAGAAAATCCTAGGAAAAACACATGGGCCATGGCAAAGCTGGGCACATATCCCAGATCTCCCAACTCCTAATCTTTCACAGCAAGAACACCCTTCATGTCAGCATCGGGTACCTAGACCTCTGGTTCCCATGCCCAAGGCAGTATGAGGGGGCCTGAGTTGCATTCACAAGTGCCATCAATCGCAGGAATCTCCGTTGTGCCACCCATTGCTCATACACAGTTGCTACAGCCTGCTGCATTTTAATCTGGTATGATATGAACGGGTGATTGTGTTCTACCTATACACTAGGCCAGTGGTTCTCAACCTTTCCAGACGACTGCACTCCTTTCAGGAGTCTGATTGGTCTTGCGTAACCCCAAGTTTCACCTCACCTAAAAACTACTTGCTTATAAAATCAGACCTAAAAATACAAAAAAGTATCACAGTGCACTGTTACTAATGGCTGACTTTCTCATTTTTACCATATAATTATAAAATAAATAGATTGGAATATAAATATTGTACTTACATTTCAGTGTATAGAGCAGTATAAACAAGTCATTGTATGAAATTTTAGTTTGTACTGACTTTGCTAGTGCTTTTTATGTAGCTTGTTGTACAACTAGGCAAATCTCTAGATGAGTTGAGGTACCCCCTGGAAGACCTCTGTGTAACCCCAGGGGTATACGCAATCCTGGTTGAGAACCACTGCACTAGGCAACTGGACTGAGACCCAGCAAATTCATTTCACACAGGGCACACTGAGCTGTCGACCAGTAAAGGCTTTCTGACACTACCAACCTGGACCAGAATTCAAGGCAAGGACCTAGGAAGGAACCCTCTGTTTCCAGATTTTCTGAGTTTGACTCTGTTGTGTTCTCCACCACTGATCCAGTAAAAGCCTGCCCTGCACATGTATCCAGTGTCTGAGACAATGGAGGAGTTAAGGGAACTCCAAAAGCTGCTCCTGCCCCAACAAAAGTAATTGAGGTGCCTGTATTTTTGGGAAATGTTTCACATTTTCCTTTATGAAGCTGCATAAAGCGCTCAGCGAAGCAAAGAAGCCACATTTTTTGGCTGACGCTGCAGCCTTTTGGACCTCAGCACTTGACTCTGACAAAGAGCCAGAGAGCGGGTTTGGGGGTTGTGACTTTTCTTCTTTAAAAAAAAAAATTGATTCTGATGCTTAAGTTATTTCCATAGAAACTGGTGCAGCAAATAAAAAAAAAAGATGGTGATGTGGAGGGGAGCTGGAGAGACTCTTCAGTAAAACCAAGTCTGGAGAAATGTTGCCCTGACAAATGCTAATTTTTGTGGTGATGTTTCTCATGGCTGGAATCTATATAAAACCACCACACACGACCCATTTATCGGTTCCCACCATGTAGTACACTCACCTTTGCAACTCCTGTAAATGAATCTATAAACCTATTTCCCGGAGGCAGGCACACGCACGTACTGGATCCTAAAACCCGCCCCCTGAAAAATACAAAATCTCAGCAGTTACTAGCAGTGGTGAAATTTAAAGTTCAATATTGCAATCACCGCTGCATTGTGATGTCACAGAGAAGGCATTTGTGGTGCAGATAATCATTGCAAACTCCTCCAGGAGCAGACAGCAAAGAGACTGACGAAATTCGGGAAGGGTATGTTATCCAGAAGCCACTCTTTCTGCTGGAAGTTATAGCAATATTGCATTTCTACCCCTTTCCAACAGAGGTACTTTAGAAACAATCCTCAAACACCCTGTTTGAAAAGGAAGCATCACTTACAGATGGGTAAACTGAGGCACACAGAGGTTAACAGGCACACACTGAATCAGTGGCAGATTCGGGAGGGAGGCAGAGAGCAGCTATAAGGAAAAATACCAACCTTTTCTCCAGTAGCACTGGGAAGAAATCTAGGGAAAGCAGCAGTGAGCAGGACACAGGCAGCAACATGAAAGAAAAATGAAGTTAGTGAGACCCCAGCATGTCCTGAAAACTCTTCCCCAGGAGACAGAATTCCTCAGCTGCTCTCCCTGGTGTTGGTCTAAGCTGATCGAATGCCCAATATGGCTCTCCGTCTCCTTCCAAGCCCCTCCTCACAGGTGTGCATCTCTATGGCAACCCTTTCAGGCACCTCCCACCGGATGATACATCACTCCCAAACAGGCCGGCGGTATGATGCGAGATGCACCCGGCAAAGGCTCTGCCATAGCAGGACCAATAAGATTTGCTCCAATGTGCGTCGGGTAGTGAACTGCCCATCATCGTGTCTACCCTGGAGGCTGGTTGGGTAAGACTTAGTAGTATTTGGGTTTGCTATGGTGGGCAAAGGGAGACAGCTGACAGGTTACATAGCATTAATACTTCACTTTCAGAGGCTGAATGCAACATCTCACTAGCCCATTTGATTAACTGGAAAATACCCTCTTATATGGGGATTGAAGGTGGAACCCATTCACTTTCAGAAGAGATCGGAGGAGAGTATCAACAGCTTGATTGCGAGCCACAGAAGGGGAAGCCAGTGGAAGGACTCAAAGAGGGGGTGACATGGTCAAAGCGACGGACTAGGAAAATGACCTCTCCTGTATTCTTTGTTTTGTGCACTGTGGGTGAAATTCACCCATGTAAGTCCCATTTTGAGGGCTGATGTGGTGCATATACCTTATATTGGTGCTCTGCGCACAAGTGGGTTTCCTCCAGAATGTGACGCGCATGGCAGGCTCTGCCCTCTCTTCCCTAACAGGTTTTGAAAGCAGGCGGGAGTAAAGATGATCTTACCAAGCTACACATTGTCCTGAAAGAAACCAGATGAAAAAGTTTGTGTTCTAGGAGGCAGATCTCACATGCCCCTGCAGAACGCAGCTCCTGAGATGTGATTTACTGTCTTCTCATACAGCTAGAGGCAGAGGGCAGGGCATTCAATGTCTAAAAGCCCCATGACCATGCAGACTTCCTCCGAGACAAATTTGTTCTCTCCTCCTCCAGTTCCACCAGTGCCAAAGAGCACTATTTCTCCAGCATTATTGACTCCCATGACCACAGTCCCAGCCAGTTATTTTCTATCTTTGAATCTCTCCATAAGCCCAACCACATGGAAGGGGTAGATATGCCCCCTTCTAACTTTTGCCAGGCTCTGTTACTCATAGAAAATGCTGTATCTGGGGTCCCTGTGGAGAAGAGACACTCCTGGAGTGCTACCACCCGCTCAGCACTTTAATCAATGAAACCTTTTTTGCTTTCAACATAAGCTCAGCTGTATGGGGGAAAAGCTTTAATTTGTTTTGTTCAGCTTTCCCCTATTGCTATCTCCTATCCATTTATCTTAGTTTTATAGTACTGCCCATCACCATGGTATCTGGGTACCTTCCATGTGAAGCCAATAGCCATATCGAAGCCTGTGGCACTTCTCTTTTTGATTTTTTAGATTATATTAATTTCCTTATTTTAATTTATTCATTTAGGGTTGGTTGGGGGGACTTCATTGTGCACACTCTCAGTTCTGTGGACGCTGGGGATTTCTTTTGGCTCACTCTTTGGCAAATGAAGATGGATGGTACCATGAATATGTTATTCTAATAATTCATTAGCCATACGGGTCAAGGAATGACAGATACGGTATGCAACGGGCATACCCATCTGAATTTGCCATTGGAACGGCTGAGGAGACAAATCTGTGATAGAGACAGCAGCACGCTGGACAAGTGCAATGGGGTTCAGCTTCCTGGTACGAGGAAGCAGGGTGTGTGTGCACCGCTCTACACATCATGTGAGCCCTGTACCCCCTGGAGCAATGGAAGCTTCAGCTCTAATTCACAATGCTGCTGAAGTGGTGAAATTTCTGGGCACGGTTTACGGTCAGCTAAAGTTATCCATGTACCTGTCTGTGCAGTACAAAAACAAGCCTCAGGGGCTCTATGAAGCAGAAGTCCCTGAATTGTCCGACTCCTTTGTGTGTATGCAAGGAAAGATTGACCCTTTATTGATAAGCTCTCCATATAAACTGACTGGGAACGCAGATCAGCTCACGATCCTAGCCTCCATCACTCACTTGTTACATTTTCAAACAAGCTCCGCTCCTTGTGCTTTATCCCACGCTGACCCTCCCATTTGGGAGGAGCTCCTCCTAAACATCGGGAAAGCTACCTCTACATTCACCTCCAAATTGTGCCTTAAAACTCTTCTTTGCTGTGTTGCCTACATCAAACGTGACATGTAGATGGCTTGCGTGCACTCTCTATTGTGCTGACCACTATTTTCTCATCGTTTTCTTGTACCTCCCCCCAGCGTGTGTTCATTTGTTGTATCTGGTCTTATACTTTGTAATCTCTTTGGGGCATGAACTGCCCTTTTATACTGAGTACAATGGGGTCTCGGTACATGACTGGGGCTCCCAGACTGTACAATACAAATAATAAATACTAAAAGGGAGTGTATCCAAAAACGTGATTCAGACCATGCTACTTTTGGAAATGTCTAGCTAGGATTTCAGAGTATGCATGTAATACTATTTATGGAACTGGTTTGCACAGGTATTTTCTATTAGTACTATACCAACAGAACCTATTTACATACCAGCTGTGCTGAATTTGATACTGTAATGTCCATTTAAAAAAAATAAAACATGCAGTGAATACTATATACACCACCGCCGTAAGCCTTTACCGAGCAACGTTAGTCATCTCTACTCGAGACTTCTGAAACCCTTCTTGTTGGCCAGTTGCCTCCTGGCAAACAAGCAGTTAAACAAGTCTACATACACCCATCCACATTGGCCTGCATAGTGCAAAGCAGGGCTCAGACACCCATTCAAATGTACAACTCTATAAAATTCCTGTGGGGCCAGAGAAATGCTAGAGTGTACACACCTGGGATTTTTGTAACTCCAGGCAATTAGCAGTCACTGCCTTTGTGAAGACGACATACCGGTTTTTGTTTTGTTTTGTTTGTTTTAATTCTAAGAATGGACCATTTAGACGAGTATTAGGCATATTACAAGAACCGGGCAGAGGTTAAAATGTAGAACTGTTTTTCTTACTGCAGGGTGTTATGGGATGGATACAAAGTCAATGGGAATCTTTCCATTGACTTCAATGGATTTGCATCAGACACTTAGACCCAGGCATAGAAAACTGGCAGTCATTTTGCTGCTCTTCCGCGATGTTTGTTTGCAGTTTTGATTAGCTCCTAAGCCCCCCCCCCGCCTCTCAGCGCAAGATCTCAGTCATTTTTTCAAAGCTAAAATTCACTGAAGACCACCGTGCCGCCTCGTCCAGTCATCAGAGATTTCTCATCTCTCTACCTCCAAGCCACCCACTCATGATTACTAACCATCCTTGGAGTCCGTATTCCGAAAGGGGAGGGGGAAATAAGGCACAGAAGAGCTTTTAATTTAATTTAATTTATTATTTTGTAAATGTGAATTTTACAATTAATGATCACATCTGGTTCTTTTTTAATGGATTTCTCATCATATGAAAACAGCTATGAGCACACTCCGAACTCTTGGGGTTTATTTATTTTTTTAGTTACCGATATATTGTGTCAGCCATGGCTACAAAATAACAGTCTTAACTATACGGAGTAACAGCACATAAATACTAGTGAATAATGCACAATTTAGAAAAGCTAGCATCTTTCGTGGCTGAGACAGTTGAGAAACGTAACTCAGTGATACTGTGAAATTTTTCTTACAGAACAGAAAGTTGTTTTTTTTTAAACAGTCATGAATTACAGTACTACTTAATACCCTATACAGACTCTTTAAAAACAACCTGGTACTTTAAATCTTTTTTCCAAACATTCTGTCCAAAGGATTAATGTTCTATTTGAATCAAGTGCCATCCACGTGTTCAAGTCAAAAATATTTATACATTTATACTTAGGTTTTTTTTGTTTTGTTTTTTGTCTGCTAAAAATAGTATTGCAAGTTTTGGCTTTTATTTTGACATAAAAATCACAATCGTGTGCAAAATGCTTAGAATGGAAGAAACTGATCAGAACGCTTGAAGGTTTTCCAATTTGAGTGCTTTAGACTTCAACATTTTTTTTATATTTACTTTTTTTTTTTTTAAACCCTCATTTTTATAACCATATCATAGCAAGCCCTGAATATCTTGGGCATGGTAATAATCATGTCTGGAGCTTGCTTGTTGACATAATGACGAATTTATACAGCAGGAACACTTTGAAACAGTAGTTGAAGCCCAAGACAGCTATGAACTCTCAATTTTCTGTTTAGAATTTACTGCCAGTAGAAGCAAACAGGGGTTGTCTATAAGTTTTCAGTTGGTTAATGGGCCATACACCCTTCTCCACTTGCAGCAAGATATTTCCATAAAAATAAGCAATCTGAACAAAACCTTAGCAGTAAAATGACTGAGGAAATGCATCCGTCCTTTGCAGAATACCATGTCTAGAATGCTATGGTACTTTAAACATGTGTTAAATAGGGAACAATTCCAGTTTTGTGTCGCTGTTCAAAAAAAGACTGTAATAAGATGAGCTTAATTCTTTGCTTCTCTTTCCATATTAAAGCGCTGCACTATGCAAGAGAATGAATAAGAGGAAAGAGAAAGATTAAAGTGTATGCAATTGGGCGTGAATCCATTGGGAATTTACACAGCAATAATTCTAGCCCCCTTAGGAGAGTCTTCAGTAAGAACAGACTGCAAAAAGGTTACACTCACTAAGGAAGTATCAAAGCAAACAGTCCACAACACAGGGCAAAGTGGACCCATGTTTTGCTTTTGGAGAATCGAAGGTGAATTTCTTCATGAGTTTTCCCTAGTCTCCCCCTCTCCAGGCGGTGAAGAGCAGCATTCTTAGGAAAGCACAGGGGGCCTGTTTTCCTTCTCACTTTCACGGGACTTCCAGCAGTGTAACTCCACTGACCTTAGTGGAGTTACTACTGATTTCCACCTGCATAGGTGAGGAGATCAGGTCCAGAAAGACTGGGCAACCTCCAATAAACTGAAGGCTTGGCATTGAGTCAACCCTGCAGTAAGGAGGTGCACGGTGGGACTGCCTATCAGTGCGTTAAACCCATCATATGTTGATAACATTTTCGTTACGAATCTTAGCTAAAACTGGAATCGCACACTATTAACACACAGAGATAGAGGTACAGTACAAGGTCATGCTACCCTTCTACACAGCAACTGTAATCTGGACATTGTTCTTTAATTTGAGCTAGCAAGGAGGAGAGAGTCCGGGATCTACACCATATGGCAACTGCATATAACTTGTAAGCTTGAACGCCATTCAGTTTTTTCAAAAGGTGCTTGATATAACTTTAGATATATAATATACATGTAATATTGCTAATAGTCAAGCATATGAATAAAGGTGCAGACATACCATAAATACTGATGCTTCGATTTGTACTACCAGATCTAGATGAATGCAGTTTCATATTCACATTATAAAGCAGCCCCAAATTCTATGATTTAAAAGGGTGTCGTAAACAAAGAGGAGGGAGGATTTGGTTATGATCTGATTTTCTTAATCTGTTTTCCTGGGAAAAAATGATCAAAAAATTCTAAGGCACTCAGGAAAGCCCCATACAATCAATGGACTGCTCTGTTATCACTTTACATTCAGTATTTTAAAGGGATTATTTTCCCCCAAAGAATACAATCATCATCCATATACATTTTCAAACATATCATTAATCCTCCACACACAGGAAACATTAGTGCAAAATGCTTGCCCTCATCTACCAGATAAGGAAAAAACCTCCACCCTTCACATTTTAAAAGTTTGCCTTCCTAATTTAAAAAATAATTAAAAAAAAAAAAAAAAGAAAGAAATTACAGGAAGTTGTGCTAGATATAAAAATATATATTTTTTCACTGTGCAACTTGACTCTCTTCTGATTCTCTGTCCTAAGCCATTCTAAATCATTCAAGTACTTCTGCTGCTAATTCAGTCTAGGTCTCCCAGTTCAGGGCATTAGATGCATTTGTTTTGCAGTCAGGTTGGTCCAGAGAAGCTTTAGCCAACTGTGAATCTCAGTTGGAGGGTTCAGTAAATTTACCAAACACTAAAAATGCCACACAAAAGGTGGGGACTTTTAGTATCATTCTGAAAAAATATATAAAGGGATAGTCAGTACTTAAACTGTCATTCTGATTATAGCACTGAACTCCACAGGGCAGGTATGTAAAGCAGAGACTTAAATCTTGTATCTCTATTTCCCAGCTCATTTAATCTCAGATTTAGGAAAGTTGCTGACTTGCAATGAACTCTGCCAAGTAGCTGAAGCATTTGCAGTGAGAATGGAGGCTTACGGCGAACACTGCTGACCCACCAACCCTCATTTCATATGGAACGTGCTACTATGAGGTTTTGGGTCAGTCTATTCGAGACAGATTCCCAGCATTAATCTGGGGCAACAGTGAAATGGCTAAAGAACTGGACCAGTCAATTCCCTGAAAAAAGCAGCCCCATGCAAGTCTAGTTCTATGGTCCCTAATAAGATTTGTTCCAAGGGCCATATCTTGACAAGTGGTACATAAGCACCAATCTACTATGCGGCTCAGAAGGTACATACTCTGTGTGATATTCTGCCAGCCACTTGGATAAACCATGCAAACAGAGCACATGGTGAGCTCTGGGCACTGCATGTAGGAGAGAATGGGCATTTCAAACATAGCAAGAGGAAAATTTTAATTTGCAGAGGTGGGCAAAATGAGGCCCACAAATGCCCTGCTCTTTAATACACACAAACAATACCCACTCAGCCACACAACTTTGCATAGGTCTTAAGGGCACCAATCCATGTGACTGGAGAGGGCAGAATACCAGCTCAGTTACATCTCAAGAGAGCCAGATTCAAATCATACACAATTCAGAGCTACACATGATGTAAGGTAGAATAGACCCCGCTGTGTATTTTATTCAGGGCAAATTGAGAAGGAGGTTGGAACACCTTAAGTGTTGGAGAATTTAGCTAGTAAGATGCAAACACAGCTTCAAGTATTGAAGAAAAAAAATGGCCAAAGGCTGGGTCACCCCCATTCTCCGCTTTTACATACAGAGAGGAGTCAACCCCTGAGCAAAGCGCTGTCTGTGAATTCAGTTACCAAAACCAACTCTAAATAGCCATCAATAGCCTTTGTAAATGACTATTTGTGCACTTTGCACTTGTTCATCGTTTCAAACTTTGTTTTTACAAGGAATTGTAAATAACTTTAAAGGAGGCATTTTAGTCACAGTAAAAACAAATGAAAAACAAACAAAAACAAGCCGTATTTGGCTTTCATATCACTTCCCCTCCCCCCGAATCTTAAAAGCATTCCAAGCTTGGCATTATCAAGCATCAGCGTCATGCCGATGAGCACCTGGTATTTCCCTTTTCTACATACACCACTGTCTCCATGCTGGCTCTCAGCACATACTCACAGACTCCCTGACTGCCATCCAGGTAACCTTGCAATCCTCTCTCGCCTCTGCAAGTAGTACAAACTTAATCATGGAACTCACGCAAGAAGCACGGTAACGAGAAGCGCAATCCGGGAACTGCGTGCCATGCTTTGCACTCGGTATGTTTTCAGAAGTTGTGGGGCTGTCGTTACTTTCAGGAAAGGTTTACTGTCACTCTGGAGATTTTCTGATCTAGTCTGACCTTCGGTTTCAAAAATGAAAGCACTCAGAAGAAGTCAACATAGAGAGAGCACACATGTCCACCCATAGCTCTGGAGGACAAAACTTCCATTACGACTTGCTCATATACCTACATACATACCAGCTGCCCCTTCACTTAGCACATGGTTCTAACAGTCAGATGTAACACAGTGTGTGTTATTGCATAATAATGCATGCCTAAGTGTCTTGTTAGACACATGGCCAAGAAGGCAAAGTGCCATAAAATGTACCCAGAAGGGCATCGAAAGGATTTCTTTTATAAGTGATCAAATATTTCCCCTGGATACTCTTTCCATGAAGAGGTATTTGGAGTGAGAAGGTAGAAGGAAAAAGCACTTCATGGAAGGATAGAACCAAACATTATGGAAACAAATCTGATTTTTCCCATTGTATTTAATATACTTTAAATGTTAAAAGCACAGGGCAGGTTCTAGACCTCTTTAGGAGCTTACAGACTGTGGCAGCTGTCAAGGAAACCAGGTGTTTCAACCTAGGCCAGTCTGACTTTGACAGACATCTTTGGAGGAAGAGTTGCTATTTCAAGCAAGTATGGTCTCTTTGGAGCAAAGTTTTCTGTTGTTTAGAGTAAAAAGAGCGAGGTGGCTTTCTGTTCCTGTTGCCAGTAATACTGCTTTTGGAGGGGCTGAATGCATCCTCTTAAGCTGACAATTACATTCTGCTGTGTGGCTTGGCGAAAACCAGGTTCCTGAAAGCTACTGTAGACTTTTGGCTCCTGCAGGGCCCAGTTAAATTTTAAAAGAGGTGGGTAGGTGGTTGGGGAATCTTCATTTTCTTTAACCCTATCACGTGCACCTAAATGTGAGGGAGGGTGTGATCAATGGTGCATTCCAACCAGTGGATAGCTGTTATTAGTGCATGCCTACAAGTTAAATCAGATCGTTCCCTCACTCCAAGCCATGTAACAAGCACACCATTGGAAGCTAAGTTCATTCAAACCATTACCAGGTATAGCTGAATTCTCACTGAGGCTCACTCCATCTGCCTGCTACACTTACTTCCAAGTATCATTCCCCTACAACCTTTGCATATACCTTTTTAAAGGAAAAAACCAACATATCTATCTAGATCTAGATCTGTTTTCCCATTTCTGCAGTTCAGTTTCTCTTTGAAACTGTTACAATCTGTCTCAGCGATTGGACTGATATAAAATATTGAGTATTAGCCTAGTAAAGAGGTGGCCAAGGGGTTGCCCGGTAAGTGGGCCAGTCGACTGTCCGTTCGCTCTCGTCATTGCCACAAGGTAAAAGAGGTGGCAGCTGGAAGTCAGGTTGTAGAAGCTGATTAAATCAAGAAGGCCAGTAGTATAAAGCTACACCACGTTGTGGCAAGGGAGGGTAGGGAAAAAGGAGTAACTCTGGGAGAGAAAGACAGCAGTCATACTGCGGAAGAATATCACACCCAGGGTCTCAATCTGCAAGTACCACGCAGTCCTCCCGACTCATACAAATATAAAACAAAAGGTGTGGCCACCCCTATCCTATAGCAACTAAAAAAAAAAAAAATATCAGCGGACAGACACTGAAGAGCCCTCCGAACTTGGTTACAGCATCACACTTAGTAAGACTAATGTTAAGAATCTGTTCTCTGATCATTTAACAGAAGTTTTTTTTAGCAATTCCCCTCCCCACCCCACCTTATTAGAGCCAATTGTATAGACAAAAATGACTAAGTCAGATGACTTCTACCTTAACACATCTTTCTTTCCTGTTAAGTGACGGTAAAACTTTCTCTAGAGGCAGAAGTTAATGATGGCTTTACTACGGAGCTGAATAATGCATGGGGGGGGAGGGGGTGATGATGTGGCGCAGCAGCGGGGAGTGTCAAGCTTTTTCCTCCCCTTCTTTAAAAAAAAAAAAGCTACAATCTTACAGGCTAATCTCAGGAATATCAAAAAGGAGTCCAATATTTTTCTTCAGTAGGTCGGCAGAGACCTAGTCATTTACAGTGTAACGAATGCGATTATTTCCTTCATAAATTTTAAATATAAGCAGAATAAAAATCACATTTTTTTCAGGCAACAGTAGCAGTTCAGTAGGTAAGTGGCTTGATCACATTTTTTTGTATTAGTAATGCATGCAAGCAGCTTTAGTATTACAGATCCCTTATAGGTCACAAACTCTTTTATAAAGTCCCTCCATAAGTACCATCTTGTCTTCTCACGGGAGTTTCTGGCCGGCTAGTGGAACCAGCACCTTGTTCAAAAGGCTGTGGAGTGCTTTGGGTATCTGATGCCATGGCATCTGTTCCAGCTGCCTCCTGTATAACAGAGCCAGCCCCTTCGGCATCCTCACTCTGTTCAAATGATTGGTTGGATCCATTGCTTAGATCGACATTTACTGCGTTAGTTCTCAAAGCTACGATAGTTCCCGAATCACTCCTCCTTTCTGCATAGATTCGCTGCTCAAAGACTTGAGCGGTGCTGGGCTGGAATTCCGGATCCAGGGGGACACTGTTTGTTGTGGAGCCCATGACTGTGCGGTACATCTCCATCCCCTCTGGCAACATGGACTTAATCTTCGGAAGCCAGCGCTTGCGGACTCGTCGGGCGTTGGTGCACATATCGGCTGCGATAACATTCATCTCGCTTTCCTTAAAACTTGGGGCAAAATTCTGACAGTACACTGCAAAGACAGGGATACATATCATTGAGGACTACTACAGTAAGCAACACAAAGAAGTTTGTGTGATCACAGCCTTTGTCCCATCTCAGAACTGTACCACACGACATCAATAACATGCAGCTACGGTTATATCTGACAGAAAATACATGGTTTTATCACAAGAACATAGTTATTATACTGGATGAGACCACTGGTTCATCTAATCCAATATCCTGTTTCCAGTAGTTGTACCAGATGCTATAGAGGAAGGTACAAGAAATCCCTTGATGGACAATTATAGGACAACTTATCCATAGGGGAAGTTTATTGCTAAAACCCAGGCAGTTACCAGCTGGCTTACACACTGAAACACGAGAGTTTGTATTCCAGATGGCATCACTACTATCCAATAGGGAAGTTCATGCCTTAAATTGCTCCCAAATTTTCGAGTAGGAGTTTACTAGACGTTTATTTAGAGGTAAATCATCACTAAACATGCTGTGGGCAGAAGGAGAGAGTTCTGCAGCAGTGATGAATGAGACGTTATCAGGACGGGAAAGGTACACCATCAGTCTCTGTATCAGGTGACTACTGCTTGGTGGTCACTTCATTCAGATCTCACTGTATATTTGGGGTATTCAACTCATTCCTTCATTTAACTATCAGTAATTAAATGGGTAATATACAGATTAAAAACCCCAGGATTTTTCTGGACATAGGGTCTTGCCCTATTGTCCGGAATCCATTTGGCCCTGTACTATGATTTCAGGGCATCCATGGCTATTTATCAAAATTCCCCTGGAAGGTGCTGTCATCTCCTACAGCAGTAGTGGAGCGTGCTCAGTGCCTCTTGGGAGGTGCTCAGCACCTTGCAAGACTGAGCCTTTAGTAGGAAGGTTCTTCCTTCTCAGGGACTTGGGCTTTGCTTTGTAAAGCAACACGAACAATCTATGGCCCAGGTAATAATTAATGCAGTCCAATATTTCTGACTTTTACAGATCAATGTCTTTTGCTACCTCTTTGCCTCCCTCCACGCCCTACAGATCTGCCATTGGGGCTAGAAGCCCTCAGAGTTCAGCAGCAGAACAACAATTAGGGCGAGGAAAGATTTAACAGATCCAAAAAAAAAAAATTCACTCCACTTTCATCTTGTAGTGAGATATTTACATAAATATTTACTATCCAGACAGAATCCATTGAGGGGGAAAATATGAGAGGACATTGGCTTGCACTGTACTTCAAGCACATATTAAATGGGCTTCACTGTACTAAAACACCAGCTTTTTCTAAACCACAGAGTTCCTCACTCGCAGTCGACACCAAGCACCATTTGCTCTACTAATATGCTTCTTTTATTCAAAAGAATTACTGTAATAGGCAAATTTTTAACCACTTGTTTTGTGCCTTGTCGGGACATATTTTTAAGTATAAAAATTCTTTTTTTTTTTTTTTTAGGATGATAACTCTATTAGGATTTCTATATTGTGATCATTAGTTTTCCCATATTCAGAACACAAACAATGGGCCAGCTAGTATAAATCAGCAGAGCTCCAGTGGCTGGCACTACGCATTTAGAGATCATAAACACAGGAATTAGTTCTTAGCATCTCCGACATTGAATCACTGAAGTTAAAGAGCATTATTTATTAGTTAAAATGTACAGTCTCTTACCTTATGGCCTTTTGGGACAGTTTCAGTTTTTGAAACACTTGATCCTATTACACTATCAGCTCTAAAATGGATTTTAGATCCTCTATGTACAGACTGGATAAACTGCTTGATATTATACAGAACCTTGGTCAGTTTCCAAGTTTAAAAAATGATTTTAAAAAAAAACTATTATGGTTTATGTCTATCCCTTTAAAATGTAATTATTTGCAGAAAGACTCCCTTCTTTACTCACCAAATAATAAAAAATAAGATTTATAAACAAGCATTTTCATGGAAATAGGCTGTGAATCACAAATGCTTATACCCTGATGATGAAACAGATTAATCCACAATTAAGTTCTGATGCAGACTGCATAATTTCTAATGATCACTCGCCAATTTATTCATTAAGAACAAAAAACTGTGTGCCATAAAGCAGTGGCTCTGAACCAGGGGTAAAGGTACCCCTGGGGGTACCCAAAGGTCCTCTGGGACGGGTTTAGGGGGGTTGCAAATCCGGGACTGGCATTAACAAGTGGCAAATAGGGCAATTGCCTGGGATCCCATGCCATAGGGGGCCCCCGGAAAGCTAAGTTACATGCTTCAGCCCTGGCGGCAGATTTTGAGCTTCAAACAAGGCTCACAAGTGAAAAACAGCCTCAGTATCACACTGAAATGTAAGGGCATCGAAAGGATTTCTTTTATAAGTGATCAAATATTTCCCCTGGATACTCTTTCCATGAGTATTGTACTTACTGAAATGTCAGTACAATACTTCTATCCAATGGATTTATTTTATAATTATATGGTAAAAATAAGCAAGCCATTTTTCAGTAACAGTGTGCTGTGACACTTTTGTATTTTTATGTCTGATTTTGTAAACAAGTCGTTTTTAGGCGAGGTGGAACTGGGGGTACTCAAGACAAATCAGACTCCTGAAAGGGGTACAGTTGTCTGGAAAGATTGAGAACCACTGCCATAAAGCACTGCAACTTTCAGGCACAGCTATGGCCAGGATCAAAAATCTCATCTAGTAATAAAAGCATTGTACTGCAAAATTAGCGATTTAAAAAAATACCAAACAAAATTCAAGATAATGTGAACAATAATGTTCAGTTTCACACTGTGATATTGTCAAACACAAAATACTAACTTTGGACAAAACTTTAAAGTATTTTTTAAAAAATATCAAATGTTTAAGTGAAAAGATCTGAATGTTCACATAACCGATTTCAATGTATATATTCATAATTATTATACACTCTTGATGGCCTTCTCCTGTTTAAATTTCAGCTCTTTCCTAGGCTTTTGTTTTTGCCATACTGTTCTAACACAGCAGCAGTAAATCTCTCCCCCCTTACATTTCACTGCATTAAGAACCCTGCTGTCCAGGGGCTTCCTGCTGGGATCACTAGTGGAGGACCGAATTCCAGTTCCACAGCTATTGGCAAGTGTGTTCCTGCAAGAAAGGGAGAGAAATGCAGATTTTATATTCAGGATTTCAGGTAAGAGTGAAAGCTTACAGTGATGCAGAGAGATACTGTCTGGTTGAGTTTATTCTCTTTCAGATAGCAACCAAACTGTATATTTTTCAGTTGAGGAATCAGAAAAGCTGGCACTTCAGCTCATAGGTGCTGACTTCTTGCGTGCTCTGAGACTCAAGCACCCACCAAAAAAAAAACAGGGGGTGCTTTGCATGTGCAGGGCTGGATTAATTTTTTGTTGGCACCGCTCCCAACTCCACCCAAACCCTGCTCAGCCTCCTCTCCCTGAGGCTCCGCATGGCTCTTGCGAGAGTAGGAGGGGGCGGAGAGGAACGAGCGGGAGGAGGGGGTGGAGAGGAGTAAGCGGTGGATGGGGCCTTGGGGCGAAAAGGCTTCAGGGCAGAGCGCGGGTGGAAGGGACACAATCCTGGCACTGGGGCCCCTTCTGTGTGTGGGCCTGGTGCCACAGCACCACTGTAAACCCGGTACTGAGCACCCATGAGCCACAGTGTTGCTGACAGTTTCCCATCCAAAAAGCTACAGGGGACATAATATCTTTAAACCGGGACATTAGTGAAGACAACTTGTAGGTGAGTGCATGATTTTAATATACTGTAATTCATGATACTGTAATTATGTAGTTCATTACTATTTTAATAATGATTAAATTGTTATGATACCAATGATAGACACATATTCAATAACTGGAATATGAAAGAAGTGTATAAATATGCTGAAAATAACCTTCCCTCCAAAACTAGCAGAGCTCCCCCACCCCCCAAACACACACACCTCTTCAAATGCACCCACTGGCAAAAACAACAGTCAGCGCCCGTGCTCCAGACTAACCCACCATAAAGCAGAAAAGCAAAAACAAGTATGGGGAAAAAAGGCTCAAATTATTTTTTTTGTAAAGTACATTTAAAATACAGAAACCACTCTGAGGTCCTTAATACCTGGTATAAACTCAAAAAGGAACATACCGGTCAAAGAAAGTGGCTAGAAGACGTCTCAGAAGAACCTTATGTTTGACACCTGCGCATAGATGACAATTCATGAGCTGCCCCCGGGTGATATAAACACCTGAGCCTGGAAGAGTTAAAGTGTACAAAGTTTAAAATCCACACCCTTATTTTCCCTAAAGCTGTAAATCCCACTACAGAATGCAACACAAAATATTTCTGCTTTCCTATTTAGACTGCAAACTCTTCAGGGGAGGGGCAGTCTCCTACTATGTGTTTATAAATGATCTGGAAAAAGGGATAAACAGTGAGGTGGCAAAATTTGCAGATGATACAAAACTACTCAAGATGTTTAAGTCCCAGGCAGACTGCGAAGCGGTACAAAAGGATCTCACAACTAAGTGACTGGACTATAAAATGGCAGATGAAATTCAATGTTGATAAATGCAAAGTAATGCACACTGGAAAACATAATCCTAATTATACATATACAATGATGAGGGTCTAAATTAGCTGTTCCCACTCAGAAAAGAGATCTTGGAGTCATTGTGGATAGTTCTCTGAAAACATCCACTCAGTGTGCAGCGGCAGTCAAAAAAGCGAACAGAATGTTGGGAATCATTAAGAAAGGGACAGATAATAAAGACAGAAAATATCATATTGCCTCTATATAAATCCATGGTATGCCCACATCTTGAATACTGCGTGCAGAAATACTCGCCCCATCTCAAAAAAGATATATTGGAATTGGAAAAGGTTGAGAAAAGGGCAACAAAAATTATTAGGGGTATGGAACGGCTTCCGTATGAGGAGAGATTAATAAAACTAGGACTTTTCAGCTTGGAAAAGAGACGACTAAGGGGGGATATGACAGACGTCTATAAAATCATGACTGGTGTGGAGACAGTAAATAAAGAAGAGTTATTTATTCCTTCTCATAATACAAGAACTATGGCACACCAAATGAAATTAAGAGGCAGCAGGTTTAAAACAAATAAAAGAAAGTATTTTTTAACACAACGCATAGTCAACCTGTGGAATTTGCCAGAGGATGTTGTGAAGGCCAAGACTATAACAGGGTTCAAAAAAGAACTAGATAAATTCATGGAGGATAGGTCCATCAATGGCTATTAGCCAGGATGGGCAGGGATGGTGTCCCTAGCCTCTGTTTGCTAGAAGCTGGGAATGGGCGACAGGCTGGATCACTTGCTCATTTGCCTGTTCTGTTCATTCCCTCTGGGGCATCTGGCATTGGCCACTGTAGGCAGACAGGATACTGGGCTAGATGGACCTTTGATCTGACCCAGTGTGGCCGTTCTTATGTTCTTATACAGTGCCTAGCACAACAGGGCCATGATCTCAGTTGCATCCTCAAGGGACTACTGTAACGCATATAAACAACAGTAATCATGGCTGGGATTTTCAAAGAAGCCTAAGTGAGTTAGGGGTCTATGGGATCTGGGCACTCACTCTGTTGGGGTCTAGTGAGAATCACAGCCCATACTAATAATCTCCTGATTTTATCCAAACAGAAAGAAGATCCACTGCAGCCTGGTAAAAGGATCTAGTTACGTAAAAGACACACAGTGCTATGATTTATTTTATTTTAAAAATGATCCATAGCAGACTACTACCATCCTTCCAGAGCAACCATCCATTTGGCCTTTCCTTCTGTCAAGGAAAGAGCTGTAGAATACACATTTAGACTAAAAAAAGAAGGCTGGCATGGAAAAGATATATATTTATTTTACAAATCCATTTATTTCCAAGAAACACAGCACAACCCCCGCTGGTAATTTTGGTGAGCTGGGAATTTAGTTTCTAGTGCCCAGGAATTGCTGGGTCTCAAATATATTGGCTTTAAGTATGCAAATATATTGGCTTAGAGTATGTTTGCAGGTGAGAAATCAACCTTGCTAAGGAAGCTTTACATGTCCAGAGGTTTAGAAACAGACTGTCAGTGTTTTATAGTAGGTCTCTTACCCTTTCATTATCAAACACTTCTATACAGCACATAGCTTGCAAAAGCAAAACCTACTGTATGCCTCAGAGTCTGCCTGCTTACACAAAGATGTGGACGTGCATATTTTCTTTCCAAGCACAGTTACAATATAAAAGTTATTTTTTTTAAATAAAGCTTAAATAGTAGGTCATATCTAGAGCTGTAACAGACTAAGTTCTTGCAGAAGCGGAGATATACAGAGAAATAAAATTACTTCTTGCATTTCCAGGAAAGCCTACGCATGACTAGTTCTATACTTACCTTTAAAATGAAGAATAAAAGAATAGTTAAAAAATGAGTGGGACAGACTCTGAGTAAATCTGGGGCAACTGCATTGAGCTCTACAGAATAACTCCCAATTTACAGTGTAGAAGATCAGAGTTTGACCCTTTTCCTCTGTGGGGAAATGGAGAACTAAACAACATCTGTGCTGTCCTAGCGCAGGCGGTAAGATGACTGCTTGATCTTTCACCAGCTGATGGTTAGCTCCTTTCCTCTTACACACATTTGTTGAATATAAGGGTAAGGAGGGGAGAAGAGCAAGTGGCACTGTGGGATTTCTGAACCTTGCAGCTTCTCTCCATGCTCGGTGCACTATATCTATCAATCCACTTTATGATGATCATTTCCAGAGAAATCTGTCAAAGTTTTCAGAATCAATTATGGCATGAAAAATCTGAGATGAAAGGAAGTATTTAGTGTATGGAGGTTACTAAACTTTCACTGAAAGATTTTTCTTATGTACTTTGGGCAGAACCACCCCCCATCGGTTTTTGGCTAAGTTTGAAACTGTAATGAGCCGCTGAGCCTTTATCCAGTCACAGCATTTTAAGGGATAAGCCATCAGAGAGAAAGTCAGATGCCACCAAGGGTAACTTCACTTTAATAAATAAAAATAATCTCTCTGACAGTGGCTGCCGGGGTTAATCTACTTTTTTCCAGACTGAAAAATGTAAATCGAGCAAAGATGCCCCGAGTCAATTTGCAGCTCTCACTGTGAAAGTAAGTTGGTGTTTTTAAGTCTTGCATAAAATGTTAGCAGATGCAAAATGAATATTCCAGTTACAAAATAAATACTTGTGGTTTTATGCTATTGTACAGTGGGTGCGTTTTATTTCTGCCTTCCAGTGAAGAAAATATATGTCCTTGATCAGAGAGAAACCTGTCCAGCTAATTTTTGAAATTAACATTCCTACTACAGGCTGAAAATAAACATGTGCTATTCATAACATTGTATCTAAGATATAAAATGGTTAGAAAGAAAGGACAACTGGTTTGGATAAATCGTGCTCACTCACTTTTTCTCTCTGTTAACATTTTCCGTCAGAGAAACTCAAAGCACTTGACAGGTATTAATTAATCCTCACAACAACCTGTGAAGTTAGTAAGGACCATTATATCGGATTCACATCACCTGAACTGAGTCACTTCTGGGGTAGAAGACAGCAGTTCTTAACACTATACAACAGTGGAGGGCATATCCAACTGAAACTGCAATGTGCATTTAGGGAGGTAGACTGTAATTACCCAAATTGGAATTTGGTCTGATCATCAAGGTCAACACACCCCTCTTACATACGGTGCCATGAGATGTTTAATGGCCACTAAAGGACAGGACTACAGTTTTAAGTCTTGCATATTTTATATCCGTCTCCAGCTCTACAACTCCAATATATCAAACCTAAACAGTACCATCTCCCAGCTTTCTGAATACCTAGCCACAATATGTATCCAGATAAACAATAGCTGGATTTGGCTGAATCTAGAGAAGACTGAGAATAATCTGGTGGAAAGAGGGAAATGCTTCTAAAAACCTTGCCTCCTCTCGAACATCCCCCACTATCAAGGATATCTGTCCTTAGAATCATAGAATATGAGGGTTGGAAGGGACCTCAGGAGGTCATCTAGTCCAACCCTCTGCTCAAAGCAGGACCAATCCCCAATTTTTGTCCCAGATCCCTAAATGGCCCCCTCAAGGATTGAACTTACAAGCCTGGGTTTAGCAGGCCAATGCTCAAACCACTGAGCTATCCCTAAAGATTACAGCCTCATCCTTGCCACAGACACACCAAATGTGTCACTAGGGATCGATTCTTGCCATTCATATCTAGGGAGAAACCCACAAGCCCAAGAGTATAATTTTTTTACCCACTATTAAAGTTTTTGTTGTTTTAATTATATTTTAAAATGTCTAAATCTGTATTCATTTCTATAAATCCTACTTCCCCTGCTCTGTAAATCTTAAAATTTGATAGGTAAAAAAAGTCTAATTTTTTTCATCTATGAAGCGAAATTAAAATACAGTTGTGATACAGCCCATACCAATCAGGGAGAATACAAGCTTAGGGAATTCAATTAAATGCTAAATTAATTCAATTGAATAACTCCTGCTAATGACACATTCTTCTAACAGTGAATTAAAGGAAATTTAAGATGTTCTATCTTTTCCCCCCCACTGATTAGCGATGGGTACATTTGTTCATAGTAATACACAAAAAGGGAAAATTTGCATCCAATATGTATGATTGCAACTAAGGTTCAAGGGAGATAAGGGGTAAATTCTAAAATGAAAAATGGCTAATCTTCAATCATTCTAATGTAAAAAAGAAATAAAAGTTATTACCTGCAACAAGTTCAAGTTTTTCTCCGGGATCTCCCTCCGAGTAGAGTTTTGGGTGGCACCGATATCCAATTTGACTGATAAGACTTGCTGGGAGAGCAACTAAATCACGTCGAATGAGGACACAGGAACGACTCTCTAGTGGAATCTGCTCTGGCTTCTCTTGAGCCACTTTAAAAAGAATTAACAGGGAGAACCATTAAATGCTTTCAAGGAGCAGGATCCAAATGAACACAGCTAGATTTTGATGAAAAAGATCTTTTTCACAACATTGCTCTTGAAAACAGTCATCTACTCAAAAAGCATGATCATTTTATACGTGGAGGCAATGGGCACCATTATGCTGGAGCCAGGGCTAATATCTGTGATCTTCAGAATGAAGCTTCTCTTGTCCTGAAGTTTAAACCTAAGGCCTTCCTTTTTTCCTGCTCTCTTTTGGAAAAAAGAGCTCCTACAGGAGCCTTGCCTTGAATGGATTCTGAGAGAGGGATTAATGTAACCTAATAGTGCTTTCATTTATTTTTTTTAAGTGCTAATCATTTAGAAAAACTGCTATTTCTGAACATCTGAGATCACTGTCTAAATGTGGACAAGTATACAGAATCAGCTTTCTAAAGAGAAGACACAAACTATTGTATGCAACTAACCAAAAATAAAATGTTATGCAAATCTATTAGAGGTTTCCCAAATAGGCCATAAATTGTCCAATTAGGTTAGTAGCTACTTCCCTATTATAACTTCTTTTCTTTAATCTGCTGCTGCTGAAAAACGTTATATACACGCTGAACTAACAAAAGTTTATCTTAGCAACTCAGTATTATCCATCAGCACTCACTTTTTCTAAATCAAAATGTGATTCCTAGGTTTCCTGTCCTCTCCCATTCCCACTTCTAAGTGCATAAAATTTATCTCAACGCCACCAAAAAACCCAAGGTTTTATTAAGCTTTAGCTTTAAAAAAAAAAAAACAAAAACTACACTGAAATACTAGAATATTGCTGTGATTTCCCTTAACACATTGCCTTATATAGAATTGATGGGGCCTACCACTGCCTATTAGCAGATGTTAATACTGAAAAGCTAAAACAAATGAGTTTTACTATGAACAAACACTGCACAATGCTAGGTTTTGTGAACATACAGAGGATTAGCTTTCTAAAACGTATTTATAATTGAAGTCCATTATCATGCTTAAAATTACCTATCACAGCAAACGAGGACTCATACAAGTGTGCATAGGTGCCAACCGCATCATCTACAATATATTTTAAGCAATTATAAAAATACATCCAATTGTATAATGCTCTACACCTTGATCAACAAGTTTTGATAACATATGTCAAACTCTATACATATGATCAGGACTGCTCCTTGAAAAGGATAAATACAGCCTTAGTACAATTGGGTGTAGATTTATGATTCTATAGAAAAAAAATAGTTAGAAAAAAGCATTGGATCAAACATGCAATCACTTAGCCTCTTAAATGTATCTTACTCTCATTATTTTGATGTTTCCCATTCTTCAGGTAGAATAGCAAATCTGGGGACTTTTGTATAGATGTTGCTACAGTTACCACAACAGAAAGGTCTCTTTTACAAATAAATTTGTGTTCTAACTAGGACATATCCTGCAATGTTCTATTATTACGTGACAGCACATTATAGGACAAAAAGTTGTAAAAGCCAACAAAATGTAAGGCTATATTGAGTACCAATGTATTTCAATATTATTCTTAGGTGAGAAGCCTTTTAAACTGGAAAGTTTTTGTTTGTATGAGGTGTGTGGTTTTGTTTTAAGAATCATGGCATCAGCAAGTATTTCCTAAAACAAGATCATCTCAATGTACCAGTACACCCAGAACAACAGCTTGGCATTACCCTGAATGAATGAGGAACAAATAGTGGAAGAACAATCCAGATGACATTTTAAAGCATAATTTCTCCTACCAGTATGGCCTGATTATCTATGCAAAGTAGAAGTATTTTGTAATGCTGATGTGCAGCTCACTTACATAACAAATTTTCAACAACAGAAATAATTCTCTATTTCAAAGCTCCTAGAAGGAGAATTTCCAAATATTCAAATGCACTTTTTTAGAATGAAATTGCTCATTCTTACAGTGGAAGTATCTAAAGGGGCTGGTATCTTGCTGGTGCTTTTGGACATTGAGAAGGGAAGGATATTAAACTGAAAAATATTACAAGTATTTAATTTAAATAAATCAAGAACTGGAGAGCATTTTATCTGCACTAACATTCAGACAAAAGCTACTCTAGTCTCCTTACAGTCCCTTTGGTTTTGCCAAAATTGCTCAGATAAACACATACCAACATCACAACTGCCACTTCAAAAATATATCCTGGGGACCGGTTCGGGGACACTGCTTGCTTCCAGTTCTTCCCATTTAGAGCCCACGAGAGCACATATATACTGTACACCTTTGCATGTCTCCCTATGATAGGGAAGTATTCAGGTATAGCACAAATACCACACACAACATTAGGGGATACGTGGGTCACTTAGGTTAGATGTCTGATGTCCTTAACAGATGCTGTTCAAGAAAAGGACAGCATATGTTTAGGAATCAACAGATTTCAAAACAGGGCAGCAGATTTTTTTTAGTGAAGCCACAATGTTTTTGAAATGCAAGAGCCACAGTAAGGGATAAAGATTAGGCCATATTATTTCATATTGCTTGTGTTAATTGTGGGCAAGCTTGCCAGAGAAAGTGTTCCAGCAGCTTGTCAATTCTTTCTACACAGTCATGGTTTATACTGCTGAGCAAAGGCGTAAAGTACCACACACACAAAAACAAAACTCCCTGCACTATTTGTTTAAAGCTGCAATTTTAATTTTAATTAATAGCTTTGAGTGAAAAATGTAAAAACTATTTATTTCCACTTTAAAAAATGGTAGATCGTAAGCTGTTAAAAGGGTAAGAACAAAAAGTTGTGCATAGTGGCATTAATTTTCACGAGGGCTTTTAAAATGATTCCATGTTAGTGTCTTTATAAAAAATAAAATTAAAGTAAGGTTAAAAAGCTGGTGTAACTGCAGAGAAAGTATCCTTGAACAATTGCAGCCAACAGAGCAAAAACAGAAACATTTCACAACAGAAACTGTGGTTTCTGTCATACATCTAAATACTCATATATTCTAAACAAAAACATTTAGACAGAGATTGTGGTTAATTACTATTTTTCATAATCACATAGATGTGATTTTAATTTATATTGTTAGATAAAGTTTGTTAACAGCTTTAAAAGTAGGCAGAGCTAAAACATGATCCCCCCATAAATGAATTAACAAACAATAATTATTTGCATGTATAGAATGCTTTTCATCCGTATATTTCAAAGCACTTTACAAAGGTTGGTAACATGGAAAACTGAGGCATACGATGGTTAAGTGACTTTCCTAAAGTCAAACAACAAGTTTGGGAATAGAACCAAGCCCTCGTTCTCCCGCTCGTATATTTTGTACATTGCACCAAGCTTAGCTTTTATGCATTTCTTTTTCAAACTACTGTTGTAATTGCAGGAAGTTAAACAATATACACAACACTCAGACCAGCAAACAAACTGCACCAGATGATAGACAGTGGATTGTAAATTTCTGTGCACGTCACACAGAGTGACTCTGAAGGTACATCAATTTTTGGGCCAGCCAGTCTTGATACTGCAATAATAAATAATGCAAAGAAAGCAACATAACGCAGTCAAGTGACTGTACTGCCCTGGTATTTGGTAACTTCCTAAAGTAACTAATTCCAGCTGAAGCTGGTGTCAAGTTCCATTTCCTGAAATCCTGCTACTTGCTCTGAAAAACAACTTTAATAGTACAGACAACACTGACCTACCCAAATTGTGTTTTTGGAGATACATGCACACACAATATTGGGAAACGTCAGTGACGTTTTGGCAGAAAAAAATATTCTTCTGATTTATTTTTAAGTGCCCTGTGTTTAAACATAGGAACCAACAACAAGGTCATAGGTGAATTAACATTCTCTTTTCTGAAGCTAAACATCGCATGAGACCTCAGCCAAAATTTGTGCTAGAAAAAAAACCCCACACAGTACAATCCAGATTAATCCGTTCTAATATAATTAAATACTGTTTCGCTTGCTTATTGCCTCTGTCTATAAAAATTCTCATTTATATATGGTCACTTACCTCATTGGTGGATTTTATTTTGGTTAAAGAATTAGTACAACTCAAACAAGATTAAACAAACTTTACCAAAGATTTAGGTCTTTTTAATGCTACTTCAATTCAACATATATTAAATTACTGCACACAGAACTGTAGCATAAAAAAAAACCCAGGGTACAAAACACTTCGGGGTCCCATGTTTTCAAAGAAAGCAAGTCTGTATGGCCTTTATGCTCTACAGAACAGGATAGTATTCACTTCTAATTAATTTGTATCTTCAGAGGGCAGCTGCTCCTCTTCCTTTGAATGAAATGGCAAACAATGTGAAGTATTGTCTCACATAGTTTTGTACTAGACTAAGAAAGCAGCTTACCAGCTAACGCAGAGGAAAAGAAGAAATAATTAAAAAGGCAGTAGGAGCTATGAGGCTGCACCCATGTATTTTATTTACACACACACACACACACACACACACACACACACGTATTTGGGTCTGAAACTTGGAAGGGTTTCATAACAAGCAACAACTGACCTACAAGAGGACACATCCAGGACTGGAGTATGGAAAAGTACCTCAGAGCTACCTGGTTAGGTGAAAACTTCGTGCCAAATCCTGGGAAGTGCTGAAATTAATAGGAATTACTGGCACTCAACAACTTGTGGCATTGGACCCTTCCAGCATCTGCTTGGTGGTGCTGAGTGCCTTTGTTCCACACGCTCTTAAGATGCGCTCTGCTTTGCAGAGGTCAGTTACATGAGGTCCTCCATTTCTAAGTATCACTGTTTTAGTTGACAATGGGCTGTTACAAACCATTAGATCTTAAGAAGTATTTTATTATTACCTTTTATTACACAGTTGTAAGAAGCAATAATCCAACTGGCTATACATTTGTAAATATTATGCGTGTGATGTTAAAAAAAAACTAATACAAATTAATTCATGTACATATAAAAACCTTAAAAAAAGTAGAAGTTATCAGCAAAAATGACATTCTGATTACCTAGACAATGAAGAACAGGTTAACTGGCAGGGCTGACAAGAATGGTAAAAGGGGGACAATTGTACCTGAACCCCAAGCTCAGCCCCCTCGCCATGTCTGTAACTGGGTGAAAAGGGAGGGGCTGCAGCCCCAGCAAACAATGTACCAGGGCCTCAAATTTCTCTTGACAGGCTGTTAATGGGGCTCGTGGACACGCATCAGTTCAGAAAGAATGACAGTAATATGTCAGTGGCCAACATTTTCACACTGGGGTGCCCAAATCATGCAGTTAGGTGCTTACCTGGGTACCTAAATAGGTAACCTCATTTTCAGAGGTGCTGAGCACCCATGTCTCCCAATGATTTTAATGAGCATTGCGAGTGCCCAGCACCTCTGAATATCAGTGCCAAGATTTTGATGTCTAATTTCAGGCATCCAAATTTGAAAAACTGTTGACTGTACTCCCTAAAGGCCAGTTGCTTTAATATCTTCTTGGCTCTTGCCAACTCAAAGAGCAGAAATACCAATTCCCCCTTGGAAGTTCACAACTCCAGAGGTTTTCGTCTGGATTCTCTTCTTATTCTTCTCATTCACTATTCTACAGGGTAGGGAAGTATTATTGTTCCTATGTTACAGACAGAGAACAGAGAGAGCAGCTGAAGTTACTTGACCCTGGTCACACAGGAAGTGTGAACCCAGAAGTCTTGGGTCCTAGTCCATTGCCTTATCCACAAAATTACCCTCTTCTCAACTATCATGGATGACTGGAGTTTGGAAGCATACACCTAGTTGCCCTCCCTTTCCCAAAGAGTCAGACTTTTCCTTTCAAACAAAGAGTTTACAAGAATCCTTCTCTCACACTTGCTAGGGAGCGGACATGAAAACAGAACCCAGCATCTGCAGCTATTTTCACAGATTCTTAGTAGATTTACTGGCAAGTGGTATGTATGTTTACAGAAAAATACACACACGCATGCGTGCACACAAGAAGAAAAAATGATAATATAGTCCACCATTGAACTATACATATTTTACTAACAGTGCTATTTGCAACAGTATACTCAAATGTAGAGATATGATGCGTGTCCTATTTATACACAGAATTAATCTGGAACTGCAGGAACAATATTACTGGTTTATAAATGCCCACATCTTGCCTTTGTTTCACATCTCAGTTAGGAGTGAAACATCTGCCAGTCTAAAATTAAACATCTGTGTTTTACTGTGAAGAAACAGGGACTAGAAGTTTAATGCCAAAAAAGGTCTGAAGCAGAGTGACACCCATGTGGATCTTAAGTTTCCTTAGGCTGCTGCGTCCTTAATAAGAAAGAGAATTTCTTGCCTGCAAGTTGTTTTCTGTGGTTGATACAAGTTCAGAACAATTCACATTGATTAGACAGGAGGCAGCCAATGAAGCCAAAGATTTCCCCTCTAGTCAGCATTACACCTTCCCCCTTTTTCCCTCGCAGCCATTAGAGGATTCCCACTTTTACAATAAGAAGCAGATAAGACCAGCTCTGTCTGATGAGTGTGATGCTCTGTTCATTTCAGACACACATTTTTCTCCATTTCCTCTATGTTTGTACCTAGTTTGGTGTTCTTTTATATTTTCTGGAAAATATATTCATTCTTGGCTTCTATTGACTGCCTCCTGCCTGATCCTAAGGATCAGACTACTCATTGATCTGTATCAGAGGCAACTGACTCAAAGAACCATGACTGCAGTTAAAACAAGCAGTTTTATAAAGATTGCAATTATTTGGTTTCAAGATGTTCACGGGATCATTGCTACTGGCTGTGGTTTAAATTGTAACATATCTTTTCTAAGCTTGGTCTGGGATCATCTTCATACAGTATGCCATGTATCCTCTCACTAAAGATTTTGGATTGTTTCTTGCCCTCTTTACTTACTGTCAAGAAATCAGAGGGCCAGGAGAAAAAACTATTCTCTTAGCTAATTACTGCAATTGTATCCTATAACAGCTATTTTAGATGAATTTTTAATGAAATGTCCATGTCTCAGTTTGGTATTTCATAACTTTCAGGTCCAGCCTTTATACTCCAGCAATTTGTTGCATGAGGATTTAAAGACACTTGGTGCAATTTCACTTGTGCCTGTTGAAACGGAATAAAATCAAATACACCTGCTAAATAGTAAGGTGACTGAAAAGAATATGGTTTGATATTGAAAGATGATGAGCATCTGCAAGTCCCACTGAAATCCTTTCAGGATCAGGCCCATGGTGCTACAGGTAAAGCGATAAGTACTTTGCTTTTGTTTAATATCTTACCTAGCTGCATACTTCTCAAATCAAATACTAGAGCCCATATGAAGACCAACTAGTTTCTTTAAGGCCTAAATGTTCTCCAAGTCTAGACCTATTTACAGAATAAAGAGCCACCATATGGAAATGCTATTAATGCACACACAAAAGTTATGCAAATCCTGATGATGATGATACTAATATCATCCAAAACCAAAAGCACACACACAATCCTAACGTCCTCTGACTCTATACTGAAATGTGATGTGAGGAATGGCCAGTTTCTGAAGTCTGGTCTGATCAATAATGGCAATTCCCATATTTCCCTCTGAAAATTAAGGACTTCTTTCATGACAGCTAAACTTAATTCTTACATCTGCAATGTTTTTTAGAGGGGGAGTTAGCCTTCCCCTGAATTTATTTTCAGTTTCTTTTGCACTTCAGTATTCCTTACGGTTCACCACACCGTGCCATTGTTTTCTAAGTCAGCTACTTAATGAAGCTTAAGCTTTACTCTGACTTTCTACCATCAAAGCCCTTTGCCAAGGTCATGAATTTCTTTGGTTTGTGCCAAGTTTCAGAGATTTAGTCTGGTTTTTCAGAAAGGCTTTTATATAGGAGAAAACAAAAATAAATAAGAATCTACAATACCCAAATGCTTTCAGAACAGACCTCATGAACAATGGCCTGGACCATCCTACAAGCCTTCAGCGCTGACATTCAGCACCTTGCAGAACCAGGCCCCGACATGGAGATGGAAGACGACAGAGGACACCGAACAAAAACTTGAGTTTCAGCTTAAAATGTCCCCTTACAATGAACCAGACAAACGTCCCTAACAATGGATACCTGGCACCATTCTGAATGACACTAAGCTGTGCAAGGAGAGAAATAAAAAAGGGGGGTGGAGGGAAGCTTCCCATGAGATTCAATGCATGATCTGGCTGTGTGCTCTTTTTTTGGTTTTGTTTTTGTTTTGACTCAAAAGGCTCTCAGAAACTTTGGCAATCACTATTTTACACTGTTTCCCCGTCTTTTGTGAGATTGTCAAGATCTACGTGGCAGGAGCAGGATTAGCTTTTCCTTGCTCTTCCATGTTGTAGGGTTTTTTGTTCTGTGTCTTTTGAAGGAAGGGTTTATTCAGAGTCATGAAAACACAGTGAGAGTTACACAAGTCCATACTAGGATGGAATAGCCTCGATTTTCATTTTCTTTTTTAAATCTTTCTCCCTCTCATCCCCAGATTTTGGGGAACCCTGAGACTATGGCTGTGGTTAAAACAGAAAACCCTTTTTCAATGTGCTTGTGCAGGAGAGACATGTTTTAGCTAGAACTGTATAGATTATAACCCTGGGGGAGGGGGCGTTGGCTGGCCCTTCAAGTTGGACAGAATGGTGACACAAGCTCCTACTTGGTGCGAGCTCCTCTGTCATTTCCCTTACCTCCCCAAACAACTACCCATGGCTATGCCTCACCCAGCAATTCAGAAGCCTACTCACAATCTGCATAGGGAGAAAGAAAATATTACTCTTCTTCTGTATCATCAGATCCAACCTAAGGGCTGGACAACTGAAAAATTATCAAAGCCACCAAGTCAGCTGTTCACATTTTCTATTTTCTGAGTGGAGCAGCTCTGTTTTAATCTTACACAGTAATAAGAGTTATATGCAATAGCCTGGTTGCTTAGTAGTCGCATACCATACCATCCTATAGTTTTCCCTATGACAGTCTTCTATGTTTCTATTGAATTTGTTCTGTTCTGCTATTATATAAATAGGCCCCATGGCTGAGAAAGAAAATATTGTATACAAGGGTATAATCCCGTTTCTCTAAAGAACAATATTAGAAATGCTCAACACTGTGAAGACAAACACTACTCAGTCATAA
Source organism: Natator depressus (assembly GCF_965152275.1). NCBI lineage: Eukaryota > Metazoa > Chordata > Testudines > Cheloniidae > Natator > Natator depressus. The sequence goes on along the minus strand of NC_134249.1, from coordinate 20,898,531 downwards.
TGCTCTGCAGTGTGGGGGGAAAACAAATATCCATGCAAACAGCCTCAGCTCTGTCCAGTTAGATGGACATTTTAAAACACATCCTATGCATCACACTCCATCCCACCAACTAGCTAGCCAGGCAAGGACTTTACAGTAATCACGCACCATTCCCTAGAATAGTCTACTCTTTTCTGAAAGTTTACTGTCAGTATGAGGAATTTGGACTCTTTCCTCAGAAACAGCAACTGAAAAAGCAGACTGCTTTTTAGAGACTGTTCTAATATTTAAAAAAAAAAAACCCTCAAAATTTGCCAGTAGCAGTATTTGCTGTGAAAATGGAAAGGCTAGTTTAAACACGACAGTTTCCCTTACCCCTCCAGTAAAACACATGGCAATGATTTCTTCTCATCTATCTACTTACAGACTTGTACAGAAAGGACATTACTGTTCAAACAGAAGTTTGGGGTTCTGTTTTTATGGAGAGGGTTGGAAAGCCACACATGGGAGTGTCTTGGTGTTGAGAATTACCACCACCATGAATTACATATCTGGATCAATCAGAGGTTGTTAATGCAACATTTTCTACCCATCTCTAAAAATAAAATGGGTCCAAGGAAAGAAAGCCAACTTTTCAGCATATGTGAGGGAGTTAATATTTTCAAATTAGTCATTTCTGATCCAGCAATTACAACGGGAAATAGTAACAGTGAAAACTAAGCACAGACTAAAGAAAATTCTGCGTTGCCAGCTTGACAAATCTCAAGAAAACCATGAAATATGTTTCCACCCAGGAACTGAATACAAATCAAAGCTGCATTCTCAAACACCTGCAGCACCAATTAAGAGTCCACTGTGTTCATTCAGGAGCCTCTTTTTGGAATGCAGAAAGAACATACACCTCCCCATATATGTTCTTTTGAAATGCCTCTCATTGAGAAATACTGGCTGTTGAGATTAGATTCCCCACGTGTTTGCTACCACATAGCCTCTATCCTCGTCTCTAGCCCTCCAAAAAAGCCAAAACACGACAGGCACCAGAGACATTTCCAAACGTCAGTTCAAAATCTTGAACATGAACAAAGCCAAAACGGTTCTTTTTCAGAAAAGTTTATCGCTTGCAAGGGAAGCGGAAAAGAAAATGTCCCCTCATATACTCATACTGAAAAATCAAAACACCTGTGTGTCCTTGGTGGAAGAACCCAGCAGTTCCTTGTCTAGCAATTCATTGCTGGGGCAATCTTCTCCTTTAGCTAATGCTTTCACAGTGCAGTACTATCAGGTGATGAGTTAGGTTAATGAAGACTTAACTAGTCCTATTAATTATTTCTGAAGGGAAAAAGGGAACTTACCTGACAGCGTACAAGATAAAAATAGGGACATATATGTTAGGGATGGGGGAGAAAGGTTTGTTTAAATTCTTTCTGATATACCAGAAATCTGATTTATTTGAGGTGGATGGAGAGAGCAAGACATACACTGTAATTGATTTTTGTAAAAAAGGGAGGGAGTAGTGGGGAAATAAATGGATGAGGTGATTTGCAATTGGATACAAAGCCTTTCACCTTCAGATTGCCTGTTCTAATCCAAACCGAGATGGGTAGTGACTGAGGTAGCTCTTGGATGACCTACTGTATGTGAAATTAGTTGGCACTCTCAGTTCAGCAGTTAATGGATAGGTGTCCATGTTGCAAAAACACAAAACAAATGGAGTCCGTGGCTGAGACTGCCAACAGGAGGAGGCTAAGGATTAAATAGACTATGGTCACTGCACTGCACTCTCACCCCTACATGTGGTCTCTCCAGTTCCGAGAAGCGGCACAGTAGTGGAGTGGTGGTGAAGTTTGTACTGTCCTATGCCCATGCTGTACCTGTTCTGTGGATAGAGAATTCAAGTTTCCTGGGCTGTCAGGCCAGCAATTTTCAACAGCATTAAATTCACAAACACAAATCTTCATGTGTAAACAAACAGGATATAGAAAAACCTGATGAAAAGTCCAAAAAATATATTCTGGACAAAGGAGAAAAGGACCAAGTGGCAATTTAAGAGGAAGAGAAAAACAAAGGGGTTAGAGAAAGGGAAGGTTTTGGTTTATTACCTGAATATCCTCCTGAGGATTTGATATACATCTGCCCATACTGTTCTTCTACCATGGTATCATAAGCCTCATCATCTTCCTCATCCTCCTCATTGTGGTAGGAAGTGGGACTATCAGTAGTTGGAATGCTGCTGGCTCCTGGGCTCGTCCGCTCCCCTTGGGAGTACTGCACTTGCTGTATGTTTGGGATGAGAGTAGCTAAACTGGGCATTCCATAGTATGAAACACGAGACAATTTTAGCGGAGCAGCATTAGAAACGCTCCCTCCTGTACTATCCCGAGTGCTGGCTTCCAAGGGTCGCTTGGCAGGAAGGCCTGACACAGCTGTGGGTTGCAGCTCGAGATTTTCGTGTTTCACCCGGGTCAGGAGCGGGATGGGCATGGAAGGGGACATGACGTAGGGCACAGAAGCAGACTGCAATTGGTTGCAAGGGCTCTGAGGTTCCGAACTAGGATCTTCGATCATGGTGGTTTGAGAGTCACAGTGGGGAGAACTCACTTTGAACATCAAGTCTGTCCCTTTTTCTACGATATGTTGGATCTGTAGGAAACCTGCAGTGTACATCACTACCAGCTGTTCACTCGCGGCCATTGTGAGTTTCCCAGTGTAACAAAATGAAAGGATTTGCTGGAAGCAGGCTGGTGGCACGGTACCTGGGAGCTCAAATGCACTTTTGCTGTTCCCGCTAAACAAGTCTCTGAAGTACAGGCTGCTGGCTGCTAACACCGCACGATGTGCCTTGAAGGCTTGGCCCTTGACAACTATGGACACATCACAGTAAAGCCCCAGCAGCCTCTGCTCATTCAGGCAGCCCAAGACGGTGTTCCCAAAGTTGGGAATTTCTATGTGCAACATCTGTGACATGGCTCAGGATTAGTTAGAGCTCCTTAGACATGCAATGCAGAAGTATCCAAAGTAGGGCACATCTGAAAAATGAAGAAGGCAGGGAGAAAGAAACAGCATTTTTAGACAGTTCTCTGCAACAAACAAATAAAAACAAAAACAAACAACCTAACACAACTGAAGACTCAAAACTAAACCCTAAGGGCTGACGTATAACACCAAGTGTTTATAAAATTACTTATTGCATTTAAAAAAATTTTTTTTAAAAAACGTATTTAAATATTCTCAAAAAAAATTTTTTTAATTATCATTGGTTCTTTCCTCTGGAGTTTAAAGTAAACAGGATAATATGGATGGTAACAGAGTGGGAATGAATAGTAAGGTAGCCCTATTAATATTCAACAGACCTTTGGAAATTGATTAAAAAAAACCTGCTGAAACTCAAGATGAAATAGTTACAAAACGATGTGCCATTTTGTTTGAAATAAATATAGCATTCTATCAAAGCAGTTACTGTAATAAAAACCTATTTTAACGATCCTAGACGATGCCCCTACACTTGTTTTAAAAAAGAAACTATTCAGAGTTAAACTACTTTTAAGTGGAATTATAAGAGCCATTTCATTTAAAGGAATCAAAATTAAGACAGGTAATTGAGCCCAAACAAACAAAACCAAGGTACTGCAGTAAACTTAACATCAAGTCATTTGTTTTTAATTTTAAATACAGACTAGGGCAAGAGAGTGTCCACATACCTCACCCTGTGGCAAGTGCCCTATGTTCTGTTCCTGGTCATATTAAAAAGGGATTCTGTAGGTGACATAGTGCAAACCTAATCCAAGGCAAGACACGCACCCCGTAATAGGAACAACCCCATCTTCTGAAATCAGAAACAGTACTATCAAGAACGCCTCTGAACGATCTCAAGTCAAAAAAAAATATATCTCCAGCCTATACAGCTTTCGACTTTGCATCAAACAACAGCACAGAGTGTACTGTTTTAGGACATTGGCACCTTTTGGGGATGAGAATAATTTCTCCTTTTCTGTACAGAAAGAGGCAAGCTCTGAAACAAGCCCATAGGAGCAGTAAGATTAAATTAGGTAATTTTAGTGCATAAAACTCCAGAAAAGCCAGTCAGTGCTTATTAGCCCAAATAAAGGCTACATCCCAAGAATCTCCTGCCCACCATCACCCAACCCTCCCCCCCTTAAGAGAACAGAAGATTTCAAATTATGCTTGCACTTGACGGTACTGAGTAAACTGTGTTTAACTAGTACCAAATCCTCATGACAATGGCATAAAAAGAAATTTACCTGAAATTTTTTTTTAAATCTCCTCTGAAAAGAAAAATAACCTACAAAGAACTTCTCTGTTCACACTGCTGGAAAAAAGTCCTATCTGCAAAGCCACTGAGGAACAGGAAGAAAAGAGAACACACACAAAGCCAATTTAATTGTATCTGCATGGTTTAAGAGAGAATTCTTCAAAGCAAAGAACTTCTATGCCCCCTCATCTGATACCATGCGAACATACCTTAAACAACGAATGATCCAAGGTACTGCTGCTCAATGAAGGATCTCTTAAGTCCCTTTTTATCGCCTCCGTCTGCTACACTAACTGCAGCAACCAAGATCGTTCAGGGGGTGGGGGGGAGAAAATAGTATCAAAACCTCCGTTTGTATCTGCTGTAGCTCAAGCTTTTACCAAGTCAAATCTCGACGGCAGTGCATAGCATCTAAATGAATAGGCCGGATGCAGATTAACATTCAGGCTGCTCTCTGCAATGAATAGAGCCCTTTGATTAGGGACCTGAAGTAAATGCCAGTTTCAAGCCGAAGCTTTAAAAACAGAGAAATATCAGTGCCAGAGGAATGCTCTCAGTGTTGGTACAAGACAGACTTTTGATGAGTCACTGCAATGCAAACAAAGATGGCAGAAATACTGTACTGTATGCTGATGAAATGCTTAGTGGTGCCACAGCAACTGAGACAGGTTTTAAATTTATAGTGCAGTTTTGCATATGAATTACGCTGTAAACTGCCTCCTCTGCCATCTAGTACATCCAGAGTGTCAAAGCATTTAAACTATTCCAAACAGTCTGCAGAGCTGGCACTGCTGCTGTTTAACTCCTCCAGCGTGAGGAAGAAATTAGTCAAAGGAAGCACATCTGCTCCAGAAAAAACTACCCATCCCACCAAGGCGGCTCCTCATTTCTTCCCGCTGGCTCAAATCTCTCTGCCCCACAACAACAGATGAAAGGTTTAAAACCTATACAATAATCACCCTACAACAAGCATCTAAAAATGTATATTTGGGGGTGCCCAAATCAGTACTAAATAAAGATGCTCCAGAGTCCTAAGTGCATATGGAGCAACATTCATGGCCTCCCTCCCCCTTCCTTAACACACAAGAAAGCTTTTCAAACACAGGAAAACATTTACCCCTTGGGAAAGCTTCTCAGTCTGTGGCTGCATCCACTAAAAGCAAATCCATTTGCTTAAGTAATGAAATCCTAGTCACATTGTCTCCCAGATTCAGATTTTAAATTACCTTAACATTTATTGAGCATGCTGGTGCTTTTTCTGGGAAAGAGGGTGGGGTCTGGCTTTTCTTACTTGTTCCCTTCACAGACCATTTTTTATTTCAATTAATGCTCTGTGGCTGGTTCCAATTCCTCTGCTCATATGGTGTCACAGATAAAATTCAAAACTTAAAAAAAATAAAGATTAAATCAGGCCACCTTTAGTCAAAAGTAGCTATAAATAATGTAAATATCTGGGGCTCTCTGCAGTCACTTCTTATTTAGCGTGTGCATTCCTGGTTTTTACTGTTCATATGTATATTTGGTGCATGAAATTCAACTGTGCAGAATCAAAGCAAAACACTGCCACTTTTGAGATTACAGGGGTTGGAAGCAAGCCTGGCTTTTCTTTTCCTTCCAGCAAAAGACACTAACACATTTACAGGACTAGCGACCTCATAACAATACTTGACAGTCCTCTAGTCTAAACCTTCCAACCAAGGATCTCAGAGCGCATTGAGAAGACATTAACAATTTAATCCGAACACATCATGAGGCAAGTTTTCCCTATTTTGCGGATGAGGAAACTAAGGCACAGAGTGGTGCCCAAGGTCACACAACAATTCTGTGCACAGCTGGGAGCAGACACCACACCTCCTGGCTCCTAGTCCCATACGCTAACCACACTGTCCCCATCTTGCCTTCCAAGAATTGTCCATCGCTTTAAAAGTAAAACAATTGTACCTGAAAAAACGGAGATTTTCCCCATACCAGTTATTCTCTCTAAATTACTGATTGTATTTCAGGTTCTCTTTTGTCATCACCTCTACTGGGACTAAAGGAGAAGAGGAAACGCTTGGGATCATGGTCTCACAAGAGATTTCATTACTATACAGCAACCTTAACCCAGGGAAACAAAACAGCTGCTCTTGATGTTGTTGCCCTCTTGCTAGAAGAAACCTCAGCAGAACAACATCGCAGTGGATGGTATCAAACCCAGGGTCCTCATGAAATAGAAAACGAAAAGCAAAAAAGTTTACCACTCAACCTTCTAGGAAGGAAGCCACTGCTATATGGAAAGCCAATCCTGGGTCAAGAATGATCTCTCTTTTCTTATAGTAAGAGCTCTCTTAGAGATATATGAGAGATTAGGGAAGTACCAGATGGTACTTTTATTTATTTTAGGGGGGGGGGTACGGTACTCAATCACAATCCCCCTGTTTCTGAAAATTAGACAATGTAACATGAATGGAAAGAGCTAAAGACTGCTGATCTTCAGAAACAGAAGTAGCCAAGAAAAGGTACTGTAGAGTAGATAAGCTTTGGTTTTCCTTTAACACTACTATTAGGTTAATCAATTAATGGAGTCAATGGGGATATCAGACAAAGATTATTTTGCATGGAAAATGGAATGAACTTAATACACAAAAACATCTTATGGGGAAACTTACAGCAGAGTTTCCTTAAAAAAAAAAAAAATCAACAGAGCACAAGTCAGATTTGGAGTACAGCATTGAAAGCTTCACATTTACATGCAACTTTCCTCATCTGCCACCTCACCCAGTTGCCTACTCACCTTTTGTATCTACCATAACATCAGTTGGAAGTAACTTCTTTTAGTGGTGCAAAATAAAAGAAGTTAACATCAGCACTCTTCCAATGAAATTCTAGAATATCATCTTCTATGTCAAGCCTGTTAAAGATATCAACCTACTGTTTGCTCCCCATTTTAATTCAAAATATATTTGTTACCTCTTAGAAATGCTGGGTGGGTTTAGATACGATGGAATAGGATTTAATTTGTATTTTCCCTTAAAATAAAGAAGTCATGCCAAGAAGATACCATCACACTGTTATCCCCAGGAATTAGTCACAATGGTCCAGGCTACACTCCTTAATGAGTACCAGAAGAACATAATTAGACACAAGGAGTACTACCAGACTTTACCTTAAACCGCCATAGCTTGAAACAGTTTTTAAGGCATGTCTACACTGCCCAGCAGTTCAGACTATGGGGTTGTGCTGTGCTGTGATTTTCTCATGCACATGCTGTGGGCGGTTTTCGTTTGCACCGCAGTGTCCACGAGAGGGAATTGCAGTGCAGCACTTTGATGAGCACGGATATTCACACCTCCATTGTTCAAACTGTGGGGCAATACAGACAAGCCCTTAGAAAACAACTGAGAACCTGGACTTCCAGTGGCATTCTATATACAATATTCATTTGTTGCTATGATGTTTCATGAAGGATCCAAATTTAAAAATCACACCATTCCGATCACTATCTTGCCTTTCTCCACTTCTACCTATAGTAGCAGCTACAACTCTCACAAACCACTAGAGTTAGGACTCAGTCTTTCAGACAGTATAAAATAATAGTTTCTACTTCTAGATTTTCAGGAGATAAAAGCTTCTGAAATCAAATTCAAACTGAAGTGGAAAAAAGGCAAGATAGTAATCAAAATGACAATTTTAATTTCTGATATTTCACGACCTGCTAGGTCTAGAAACACTAAGAGAAAACCAAAGCAAACGCTGTCAGGACCAGTAAGCTTTTCAAAGCACTAGTCCTGGCCCAGTGTTCAGAAAATGTTTTTCTGGTTCTTGGCTATCTTTCTTCTGCCCTTTTATGGCCCATGTTCTACCATGGTGAATCCAACTGGTGGACAGAGCGCGAACATAAAGTAATCTTGGAAGACTGAATAAAAACCACAAACACTATTTGACACTGTACACGCCTGAAGAAATTGCTGAGAGTTTCTGATAACTGTAACATGGTCTTATACCTGACAGGTCTTAACCTAATGTTTCCAAAGTAATGCTAGTCTTTCTCCAAACTCTTTGTTCTGAAAAAGAGGACAAATAAGCACTTTGAATTGTTTAAAATTTGGTTTATACTATATTAACCTTGGTTTCAGAGTAGCAGCCGTGTTAGTCTGTATTCGCAAAAAGAAAAGGAGTACTTGTGGCACCTTAGAGACTAACACATTTATTTGAGCATAAGCTTTCGTGAGCTACAGCTCACTTCTGAGTTCCCTGTGCTGAAATAGAAGGAAAATGCCCTTAGAAGTTAAATGTGTAAATTACTGGTTCACAATACTGCACCAAATGAAGCTACTTCTGTGTAACCAAGTCCTAGTCACTGTATATAGGGCAATACAGTTTCTTCTTCACGCGGTCAGAGTTTTATCTCTTTTAGATTAAACTTTTTTTAAATAAAAGTCAATCAGACCAAGAAAGTCTCCCCACCTCCTATGCACACTTTAGCTCAAATGGGAAAAATTTAACTAAATTTGATTTTTTTTTAAAAATAAAGAATTAAGATGCATTGAAAGTCAACTGAAAAAAAAGATAATTTTCTTTTCTTGCTGAAAACCCCTTGTTGGGAACTTTTAGGCATCTATCAAAACAAGTTTACATTAAAACATGTTTTTAGGAAAGCCATAGTCCTTGTCTTAACACATTCCAAAAAAGCTTAGGCATTATTTGACATAAGGCATGTTGCAGTTTTGTGAATATCTCAATACTGCTCTGTTGAAGCTACACATGCACTTTGGATGCTGGAGGCTTGCTTCTTCTAAACGACTTGTTTGTTTAAATGCCCGAGTGGTCTGGACCACACTAACTTTTCCTGAGGGAAAAAAGTTATCTATCTAGAACAAGATGCTACCATCACAGCTCCTTTAAGAAGCATAAGTAATTAAATAATGTATTTAAATTGTCTTTTCCTTAGACAGCTCAGAGACAACCAAAAACAAACTTATTTATTGTAAAAGAAAGGTCCTTATCATAATTGCTTTCTTAAAAGGAAGGAATACTGAAAAGCAGCTGGACTTCAGAAAAATAAAAGATTCAGTGACCCTCAGAGGGCTGTAAACAAAACTCTACAGAAAAGCTTTCACAGCTATTCCCAGCCAAAACTCTCATCAAAAGAAAATAGCTGAAAAGTCCTGCCCTTGAAGGCCCCAATGGGTCAAAAGAAACTTCCCTTTCTTCTGTAAATGAGGAGAGAGAAAGAAAATCACACCCTTCGATTTAAGGCTGCTAGGGGATTTCTAACATGGAAGAGGCACATTTGAAAGGAACAATAGAACTAGCTTCAGAAGGAAAAAATGAACAGAATTTTCTCTGCCGAAAACATAATGGTACAGGAGCAAGATGCCTAATTCCCTTTTAAAACTTGGTCACCAAAATACATGGTTCTCCTTTGGCTCATCCTCAACCAATTAACTGTGTAAGATTCCCTTACTCTTAAATTCCTCAGGAAAGCCACAAGGGAATTGGAGGAGTACTTATGGTTGACAGAAGGATGGACCCTTCTCCCCACTGTTTCTGAGGAAATACACCTTTCATACAGGACTAAGGAAAAACATGCAACAGTTCACTACACCACTTGGCGGTTGAATTACAGTCTCTAAGTACCTAATCATCATAACTCCACCAAAAAGGGAATAGCAAAATCAAAAGTATTGTGTAGGCGGGGGCAGTAGGGATACAAAAGAGGGTCAGAGATACCACTCTCCACAATAAGAAAATAAAACAGCATTGCATATTTTTGTTTTTCTCCCCCAAAGAACATGAATTACAAGTCACTGTCTTTTCAGCAAAGACAGTGCGAAGAACTCAATCACAAACATGAAATTGTGCAAATGCCAGTCCCTGTCAGGAGAAGGAAAACAAGGTTATCTTCAGTAATCAACTGACAGTCATACTGAGAATCTTTTTTTTTTTTTTTCTGCATTTGTTTCTGTTGCTTCAAAGCATTAAAAAGGAGTAATGATTTATTTTGAAAAGCTGAGTTGGAAGCAGTAACCAATGCTAATCCACCCTATTTTTAGTGTAGCAGCAAAGTGACAATTGGTGAATAGGATTAATTCTGGTTTACTAAGATAGTGGAAACTAATTTTGCAAATATTAATAAGTAGCGTACAAACAGCACATGCAGTACAGATATACTTGGTTTATGATTTTAAAAAATGAGCACAGAAAGGAATGCATTAGATGTTCACATACCTCAGGGGAAGAGGGGAAAAGATGAAGTTAATTAAATTAATGCTGGTAATCTAGCCTAACAAAGTGGGCACAAATCCTTTATTAAAGAAGCCCAAGATAACAGTTACTTGGAGCTTTTCTCCCGAAATTACAAAGCACTCCAGCAGCAGCCTCTGACACCCATGCATTAGATTTACGAAGAGATCTGTCATGCTGCAAGGTGAGTCACTTACACAGCCTCAATGAAACACTAGCGCTCGAGGTCATACACTCACACTGGATTCTGTCTCAAAAAGTACAGTAATTTCATGAAGGCAAAGCATGCTATCTCCATTATTTTGTAATTATTTTTTTTCTTATTCACCGCAGATTTTAAGAGTTTATCAAATCAAGGACAAGCAAATCTGGAGAACAAAACATTTAATTTTTGCAGGTTGCTACAAAGGAGAGGGTGAGGCATAGATACAAAAATAAATACAAATATTTTGCAAAATTTAATTTTAAACAATCTAATAAAAGCTTCTGAAGTCCCAGGCTAATTTACAACTATAAGCATCTCCAGAGAGAACACGGTCTACTATTCTCATGCTTTCTGCAAAAGTGTGCCTTTCCTGCATTCCATTACAGACATTAATTCATATCCATAACACATCAAAGACAAGTGTCATGCTGAATTTTATTACCCTCACTCCTTCTGCACAACAGCATTTGCTAGCAGTATATATCCTGCATGACTCAGTTCTACCATCATGGCAATACGGAACAAAAAACCTTAAAATAAGTACATCTTAAAAGGTCAAATAAGAGATCTTACAAAACATCAGACGCTGCTTCTTGCTTGAGCTCATTACCTAGTATGGTGGAGCTGCCTGTGTGTTTTTTTTTCTTGTGCAAGTTAGTCTGTGAGTCAGCATTAACACACATGAGAACATCAGGAATACTGCCTAGTTCTGATGCAATGGAGGTTGTATAAAAAAAAAAAGTGCACTCTGTTTGGACAGGAGCCTGTAATTCAATTGCCTTTACTTTTCAATTACTGCATAGTCTACTGTTACCAAACTGCATAAAAGAAGGGAACTTTGCTTACATATGTGTCTGAATTAATCACTTCTTACTTCTGGCTACAGTTTATTTTCTGTGCTTAAAAAAAAAGCAACTAGGCATAATATAATTAACCCTTCAAGGGCAGAAATCTCTTTGAAGCTATTAAGACTGTCTCTTTTTGTACCATTTCCAGTGTAAGCAGACAACACTGCCAAAAAGTTTTGGCCAATGAAGGCATTTATACATTAAACTTTTAATATGCTCTATAAAGTGAAGCTACAACTGCATATGAGCTTGATCATTAATGGAAATATAAGCTTGCCTTTAAAGGTTCACATAAGGGAAGTTAAATTCTACAGGAATTTAAATGCATTTCCAGCATCCATGGTCATATGAGAGCTATTTCAAAGACTGTTCTTGCATCTGGTTGTTGATCAAAGGCATTTAAGTTGATAGCAAACATGGTGAAACCTGTGCCAAATTTTAGGTGAGGTACTAAGCACTTGATGAACATACAGTGCTTTCCACCCATGGTATGAAAGCTTTTTTATGACACACCCTTGTACAAAATTACAGCAAGTTTGCAAACCACCACATGAAAAGCTTATTAGAACAGTGTTAATTACAACACCTTTTTTATACACATCCAAATGTTTGCCTCCAAGAATGGTATTTTTAACTGAATGTGGGATGAAATATTGATGCCACAGTACAGGAGTTCAGCTCTCTTGGATCCCTCTGTACTGATTTTTGGGAGTGGAGATCCAACCAAAAACCTCACGCATCATGTACTGCATTTAGTCAGATGATCTCAGAGTTTTTAAAAACCTTTGTACCTTATTGCGCCATTCACATGATCTACATCCTCTAGATGGCAAAACAGGTGACGAGAAGTTAGGTCATTTGCCAGTTACATGAGTAACAGAACCCAGGAGCCCTGATACTCTGGTAACAGACAAACATTGCCTCTGTTGAAGAAGGGTAGAGAGGTACAGATGTATATATGCCACACACAAAAGCTAGGAGAAGTAAGATTAATATTCCCATTTACTGTGTCTAGTTACTGTAAGGATCACCACAGTGTGGTTTTGAATCATGTGAGCTGCAAGATCAAGGTAAAAGTGGCAAGGAGTAGGGGTGGGAGAGTCACCTTTAACTTTCAATTTTTGACTTTTCTGTTCATGTTACAAACCTCTGTGTTTTGAGTATACAACACTTATATGTTTTGAATAAGCATTGGCCTTTGTTATCTACATTCTACTGACCCAACAGAACACAATGGCTCCTTCAGAATTTCAGTGAACTAATTTTCAAGACACATACCTGCAATGCACCCCATAGGCAGCCTTGAAACAACAATAATTACAGTCCACAGGGTAACTACTAAGAGGCACAGGGAAATTACAGGATTTTGGAGGTAATCCTGGAGTCTGAGAACTTTTTGTGGTGTGCCACAGATGCCAAGACCACAAGCCCTGTCACCATGAAAAGTGTTAGTGAATATTATAAAGGGGGAAGGAGAAAACCTACACAGACAATGACAGAGCAAGCCCTACAACTGCCCAGATTTACTTAAAGCACAAGATACATTTTCCTAATATTTTTGAAATCAGATTTGTATACTTTTTATTTTTTATCCCTAAGTAGCAGAGAAAAATCTGGAGATTGGAGGGAGAATGGTAAGGAAATCTCCGGGTTTTCAATTTCACATTGTAAATAGATTACCTGCATACATTAATTTGACCTCCTATTTAAAAAAATCATGTTTGGTTTATAGATGATTGAACATGGATTAATAATCCAATGGATCATAATAATGTTCTAAATAAGGTTTTTATTGTTTTAAGAGCAGGTGCAAGTTAAAGCACTGTATATTCCTATTACACTTTTGTAGGAAAAGCTAAGTAGCTATTAACTGAATGTCAACAATAAAAAAAAACCCCAAAAACCATTATGGACCAATTTTACCTAAACATAAAAGTATCTTAAAACAGTATAATCCTAGTGGGTTTTTTTTTTTCAAAACATGTGCGATTATTCAAATACAGATGAATTGATTTTTTTTAAATGTAAATTGCCTCTGGGCCAAATCCTTGTGTGCCAAACTTCTTAACTAACTACAGTACTGCTCGACAATATTTCAAAAGAATTTAAGTGCTGTTTTGAATACTGCTGACAATCTTCCTCACCCAAATTTGTAATTTAAATACCTTAATTTGAAAAGCACTCTCCCTGTGGCATACTTAACTCACCCCTCCCATTCTTGATGAAAAATGAAGCTTTTCTGAGTATCTCAGTATTTTCCTAGCCCCCCTTCCTTGTTAAGGACTCAATGCTGCAAACTGCTGTGTGTGGCTGGACCCTTGTGCCCAAATGGCTCAATGATACACCACATCACATAGGAGACTGTCCAAGCAAAAGAGCTTGCAGAATCAGGGCCAAAATTTTTACACTTTTAATGTTCCTAAATTTGTTCTTCAAAGGGCACTTCCTGTGTTTGCAGTTAATAATTTTCATCTATATAACACAATACATCTGTGGATCTCAAAGCCATTAGATATTAATGAAGCCTCACAGAACTCCTTTGGTATAAGTATGATACCAATTTTCAAGACAAAAAAGATGTTAACTGAGTTGTCCAAGGCCATTTAGCAAGTAAGTGGTTAAACCAAGAGTTAAGCCCCCTGAGTCCTAGCTCCCAGTCCCACACTAACCACTAGACAAGACTTTCTCTCAAATGACTATGGTGTGTGTACAAGACCATAAGAATTTTATGCAGATGAGTCTGATTGGCAAAAAACAGCTAATTATTTTTTTCTGGTAAGTGTGATTTTTGTATGAAGCAGTTCCATTTTAGCTGAAACATGTTTAAGATTCCCTTCCAGTACTGCAAAGCACCTTGAAAGGTCAGCAAGCACTTTTATATTCTCAGAGATCCATCTACAACACTGCAGTAGATGAAACGGATCGACCTATACAAGAACTGAAACAGCCTCTATGAAATAATCTATCTAAACTCTTTTGTAGCTGCAGCAGTGTTTGTCACAGGCACATTTGAAAATAGTACCTACCTACTGCAGCTGATACAGGGCTTGATATGTTTTAAATAATGGTCATGGTCTCTTGGGATGTAACCAAACGTGGAATGAATAGCTGCAGAGCAGAGAATACAGTACAAAGATAAAATACGCCCATATTAAAATGTGTGCAGATCCCTGTGCCCATTACTGAACTCATTAAAGACAGCGATACTTTGTAACATACTCTAATCTTTAATATTCATAGCTTAGTTAATTTGCATATCATGCCATAAATAGTTGAAGCAGAGGTAAAACACAAAGCGCTCTACTTGCATTTCTAATTATGCCTAAAATCAAATGTAAATCATAACACATCCAAGATACTGAAAATATTAAATTTGCTGTCTTGCAGTTAAAGTCTTTTTTTATAAAACCAATTATCTGTAAAAGGAAGAATCAAAGGGGGTTCTATGTACGTGTACGAGGGATTGTATTGGCTTACGTTGCCAGTTACCAAGAGGAAAAAGATGTGCAACTACATAGTTGGACTCAATTACCTAGTAGTTACTGTCAATTCTTCAGGCTGAAGGTTACCAAGGTGCCAAACCTTCCATTGTCAAGCAACCTTTGCTATTGCCATTTACAATGCTTGCTGCTAACCGGCTGTTTGTTTTCAAGAGGAGAATAAAGGAAGTTCTGTTCATATTTAAGGTACTACTGCAGAACTCTTTTCTGTAAACAATATTGCGGCGTCCTTGCCAAATTTCATCAGTATACTTGGAAAAACAAAAGATGTTTCCCCTTTTCTGTTTTTTAGATATTTTCTCCGGTTATCCCATAAAGTTCCACATCAGTAGTCACCAAAGCAGGAGAAAGACCCAATGACTTGTACCTTCTGCCAAAAACAGGAGACTTGGAGAGTGGTGACAGTTGGTGCCATTTGTTAGCCACTTGCGTCCTCTCCCATCACCCAATGTGGGCATATCTGTTTACTGCAGTGGTTTTCAAACTTT
The DNA here is from genome assembly GCF_965152275.1 of Natator depressus. NCBI lineage: Eukaryota > Metazoa > Chordata > Testudines > Cheloniidae > Natator > Natator depressus. The sequence continues at coordinate 20,883,016 of NC_134249.1, read as the reverse complement.
TTCTCTGGTGACCCAGTTGAAAAAAATTGGTGATGCCCGCGACCCAGCGGAGCTGGGGATGAGGGGCTCAGGGCTGGGGCAGAGGGCTGGGAATGAGGGGTACATGATGTGAGAGGGGGCTCTGGGCTGGGGCAGAGGTGTGGAAGGGGGGCAGGGCTCTGGCCTGGGGGTGCAGGCTCTCGGCTGGGGCCAGGAATGAGGGGTTTGGGGTGCAGGAGGGGGCTCTGGGTCTGGGGGGTGGGGGAGCTCAGGGGTGGGGGTAGGGCTCTGAGAGCAGGCCCTGGGCTGGGGCCAGGGATGAGGGGCTTGGGCTGCAGGAGGGGGCTCCGAGTCGGGGGGGGGGCGCTCAGGGATGGGGCAGAGGGTTGGGGTGGGGGTCAGGGTTCTGGGTGCAGGCTCTGGCGTGGGGCTGGGCATGAGGGGTTTGGGGTACAGGAAGGGGTTCCGGGTTTGGGGGGAGCTCAGGGCTGCGGATTGGGGCACTGGCTAACCTTGGGCGGCTCCCGGTCAGCGGGGGTTCTAAGGCAGGCTTCCTGCCTGTCCTGGCATCTCAGACCGCACCCCGGAAGTGGCCAGCAGCAGGTCCGGCTCCTAGGCGGAGGCTCACAAGCGGCTCCCGCCTGCAGGCACCGTCCCTCCAGCTCCCATTGGCCAGGAACTAGCCAATGGAAGTGCGGAGCCAGTGCTTCAGGGGCAGGGGGAGGGGCAGCGTGGTGTCAGAACAGGTAGGAACTAGCCTGCCTTAGCCAGGCAGCACAGCTGATGGGACTTTTAACAGCTTGGTCAGCAGGGCTGACCAGAGCTGCTGCGATCCAGTGCCAGACATTCCACGACTCAGTAAAGGTTGCGACCCGCAGTTTGAAAACCACTGGTTTACTGCACTGACACTGCTAGCTGGAAAGTAAAACTGAGTACATTTAATTATAGAAGAACCATAAATCTCTCTTCTCAGTTCCAAAAGCTATCTGTGCCAACCTCTTCCTCATCTCCAGTACAGACAGATTGCTAACTCAGGTGCTCACCTGCTGACAACTCAGGTGAGAAGATAACTAAGATGTAGCTTGTTGAGGAGAGCAAATTTAGGGAAGCATAGTAAATTGACAGTAGCAACTCATGCATCTACCCAGCTTCCAGACTGGCATCCAACAGGAAACATACAAAGGACAGGAAACATACAGCCAAGAACCAGCTATGACACTGAAATTTCAACCCAGGATTTTCTGTGATTTTGCTGAAATGGTTCATGTCCACACTGAGCTCTGGGGATTGGGGAGGAGGAGAACAATGGCATCTGTGCATGCCACAACATTGGAGACTGGGTTTCGCTTCAAACTGGAACCTCTGTGGCATCCTCTTCCAAGACAGACCTCAACCAGCGCAGAGTAGCCCCAGATGCACCCATGATGGTCCTTCACTGCTATAACAGTTCATACTCACTGGTGTTAAAACAGTTAAGGAGTTCCTTCATCTACCAACAGCCAACACCATGGCAAGCAGATCATCATGCTAACTATTTTAAAAAAATCGAGCGGATTATCACTACTATAGTGAGCTGCAGTTGCTAATTTAACCTTGGGCTAGGAGCCTTTTTCTTCAGGGCAGCTGGGAACTATATCTTAGGTGAGGAGGGTAAATTTGAAGAACAGCTAGAATTTGGGATTCAGCTAAAGCTTTAGAGCTCTGAAGGTTGCCAGCCTGGCATTACAGGACTGTGTGAAAAGAAATCACCTGACTGAAAAGTTAGTCCCAGAAATGGAAGAATTTTCTACCTCCAAGATCTTTGAAGCTGCTAAGCCAAGTTCACTGAAACCAAAAGAGGGAAGAGATTCAGGGGAAAACAGTATCCTAGATTGCTAGATTCTATGGTTCTCAGCTCTGCGAGGAAAAACACTTCCACTAAGTTACTGAGACTCTGCAGATACAACATGTTCCATTTTTCCTCTCTATTTTTTCCTGCATTTTACACAAAACATTAATTTCAAATTTTTCCTCTTCTCACTGAGCAGGAGGAATGTGCTCCTGTGATTCAATCCATAGCCAAGAAGAGAGACTGGGAATTCCAGATAGAGATGATGGGATCTGGATACAACTAGTGCTCTAGCCTCTCACTCATGTGGGATAAGGTCAATCCAGTGCTCCTGCATGGAGTTCTGGAGCTGCAGAGCTCAGTTAACACAAATGGATGTTGCAGGTACCCACCAATGGTAAAAGATATGGCAAAGTCTTTCAAAACAAGTTAAATATGAGTATCTAACTGGATAAGTATCCTGTTTAATGGAAAGGGTCGGCCCTCGCAGCTCCCATTGGTTGCGGTTCACGGCCAATGGGAGCTGCAGAGCCGGCACTGGGGAGGGGGCAAAGCGCAGAGCCTCCCTGGCTGCCCATGTGCCTAGGGACCACAAGGACCTAGCAGCTGCTTCTAGGAGCCGCGTGGAGCTAGGGCAGGCCTGCCTTAGCTCTGCGCCCCTGCTGCGCCGCCAACCAGACTTTTAACGGCCCGGTCAGCAATGTCAACTGGAGTCGCCAGGGTCCCTTTTCAACCGGGCGTTCCAGTTGAAAACCAGACACCTGGCAATCCTAACACCACCCCGTGGGTGACTAAACTCAACAGCCACGCATACACTAACGATGCTCTCACAGCTGGGTGTATGTGCTTGTGAACTCCCTGTTCCATCCCCTTCAAAGATACTTTCCCCCTGCATGTTTGAAGTTTACCTCAGCATGACATAGGTATGTTTGCATGGATGTGCAATAAAAATCTAATTATGGAAACTGAATTTATCTTTATTATTCTCCATCACATGGTGACTGCTGCTAACATTCAAGACAATAGTAATAGGTGCCCGTGCATTGTTATAGTTGGATACACACAGCAATCATTACGAGGTTCAGAGTACAGTTCAAACAAACAATACCAGGCTCAGCACACTACAGCAACACACATTACTGTGGCTCAGTGTTAAAATGTTCCTTCAAGGTCCCTGTCAGCCAAATAGCCCCCCACTGAGCTCCTCTTATAGCCTTGTGTTCATAGCACACAGCACAATACTGAAGAGCATTGCAGGACCCATGCTTTCTGACAGAGATGGCTGGCTCACAAGTTACCAGGGCAGTTGAAAAGTGGCTAAAACCCTTCCCAAAACACCCCATGGCCAGTTGCATAGTGGGTGCACTGCTTTCTGTGTCGATGCAAGAGTTGCGACAAGGAGCATAGTGTGGACATGCAACAGCGGTTTAATTGTAGTGGTGGCTGTACATCGACATAACTTAAGTTGATTTAACTTTGTAGCGTAGACGTAGCCCAAGGAAGAGAGGTGAAGTGATTTGCCCATCTGTAAAAGAGAATTAACAATACTTTCCTATCTCACAGGCATGCTGTGAGGGTTAATATCCATAAAGCAGTTCAAGATCCTTGGATAGAAAGTATTATTACTACATTACTGTCGATGGCATAAATAATTTCTCTTTAAAAGCTTACTCCTTTATCAGGCACAAGTTTTTATGGAAGGCCAAGACCATCACTGACAAAAGCATAGATTTTAGCACAACAATGACCTCAGGGACCCAGATATCTATGCTTTTTACCCATACTCTTCTCCATGTAAAGCACCAGAAGCAGAGTTCCTTGGCAACTGTGACCCATAAAACAAAGACATAATCCTATCTCCACAGACCTGACCCCAAAGTGACATTTTTATCTTTGCTACTATGTAGCGGCTCATAATGCTCCTCTGATTGAGGCACTCTAATAGCACATTTCTGCTCTGAAGAAGCTCAAAACCTTCCTCCTCAATGTCCACAAAGGTAAGTAGCAATAGGAGAGGAAAGTGTCCAGGGCACGCAAAGTAAAATATGTTTTTACAGAGCTATGTTCAAAGCTCCAGTTAAAAATCAAATCAACCAAATCTCAGTAACTAGGACAAAAATAACTTCCCGCAAGACAAATTTTAGGAAACAGCAGAACGCGTGAGCTACATGACAGATCAAGGTGAAGGAAAGATGGTTTACTGTTATCTACATTCTTTGTAACTTTTTCACGTTTCTTTATTTTACCACTAGGACTCCACTCACTGGTGCACCATGCCATTATTTTAGGCTTTTTGGGTGGCTGTCCTCAAGAAAGAAAGCATTTTGCAATCATCTGAACTCAACTAACTGATTCTAAGCAAAGAGCAAGCTAAATATTACCAAAGGGAGAAAGGTAATCAGATTTTCAAGTCATACTACTATTGAATCTATGCAATATAATCACCATCACTAGGTTTCCCTGTCTTAGGGCTTGTCTACATGAACATTTAGTTCTCAGCAAGCTGAAGTGTAAAACTACTCTGCATTAGCCTACCAAATGCTATCTATCCTTGTGGACCCTGCCGACACACAACAGTAGTTTGTCAATGTGCTACCCTGCTTGGAACTGGGAGTAGATATAAGTGCACCACAGTGCTCGTGACCAAGCTTCACACCGACAATTAATGCACAGCAGACTAGATTCATACCATCCCAGCTTGTCATGAACTAAATATTCGTGTAGACAAACCCTTAGAAAAAAAGACAGAAGACACTGCTGAGAATGAACAGATGAAAAAAACTCATTACATTTTTCTTCTATTTTCTCAATGTTATGTTGTTTCTAGGGCAAAGAAACCTCATTGACTGTGGGGGTGTTAGACGTTGATCCCAGTGAGTCCCGCAAAGTTCTTGTGTTATGATTATTACTAGTAACCTCCTTCTGCCTCCTTTTGGAACTTCTGTTTCCATTTCAACTTAAGTATAGTCAAAAATGGTATAGAACATTTGTCAGTCAGAACATCTTTTTCATAGTTTCTACCTTAAAGGAGTTGCAGAAGAGAAATCACAAGTCACTCCAAAAGGTGACCATTTACCCCTTTTTTCGCAGTTAATACAATCTGCATGTAGAGAGAAGTGAAAGCAAGCTGCTCGGAGTGTACAAAGCTTTTTTGCTGTTCAAATGTACCCTGGCATTTTGCCCAGACCTATTTTTAAGCCCATTTACTAGAAATCCCACAAATTAAAGGAAATACGGATAATGTTGTAAGAATCCTTTGGGCCAAATAAAAGCTACACATAATTTTCCTTGTGCATCAGAGTAAGATCCTTAACCACAAAAACCAGATTTCCCCAAAGCTCTTTTGCAACAGTAAGAGAATCTTGTTTTGTGAAAAGTTGCTTTGATTCGCTACAGGATTACAAGGAATGATGGCAGACACCACCGCTTAGTTCAATATGCCTTTAAGCTAAAACTGTAAAAGGTAATTACTGTTATGAAACGGAAAGGTGTTAAGAGAACACAAATAAGCTAAATATCTATAGCTCATGAATGGTTATTGTTAATGACAGCGAGACATGCAGAATGGGCTCATACAGAGAAGCTTTAAAATAGTTATTGCAGTATTTTTCTCCACACAGGAGACTGCCATGTATTTTTATTTTCTAGTTTCTTTCAAAATGTAAGTTAAAATTGCTCATAAAAGCCCAACAAGTACTAGTTGAAGTCTGCAATGGCGCGACAACATTCTATACCCGCTTCCCTCATACTGCTCAGCACAGTCCGGTCCCGCATTCCTTGCTATTCCAGTGCTGAGAGAAGGAACAAATCGTACCAAATATTCTTCTGTTTTGACTTTTTACCCACATGGCAAATAACGAGACCACTAAATTCATTTCACTTGTACATAAAACCAGGATTTTAAGTCAGGCACCTCTCTGATGGAACCTCTCGCATCAACCAGTTCATTAAGTGAATACTGGGTTGTATCAATGACCTCTTTTGTTTCTTCCCTGTAGCCACACCATACTACCTGCCACCTCTTTACTGGGGCTAAGTCACAGTGTTGAGGCTTGGTTCACTGCCACTACCTGCCTTGCAGTCAGCTGCAGATACTAATCCACAAGCAGTAGTTATAGTAAAATATAAAAGGAGAACTGTGCACAATGGTGGCTATTATGACAAATCTAGATGTCATACGGTGATGTGTCATTACATCATCGTGTTGTGACTGAATGCAGTAAAAAGAACGTGAAGAAAAAAAGTGATCTGAAGAACTTATCTGCAAGAGAGGCCAGTTCCTGGTGCTCCCCACCCCAATTTCTACAAAGTGCCCTCAATTGGATTTATGCAGAGTTGTTGTAGCCGTGTTGGTCCCACGGTATGAGATGCACAAAGTGGCTGAGGTAGTATCTTTTATTGGACCAACTTCTGTTGGTGAGAGAGACAAGCTTTTGAGCTTACACAGAGCTCTTCTTCACATCTTCATGTAAGAAATAAAACTTTATTAGGCATTAACAAGTCTGATACTGCATTAAGGAAAATAATTCTACTAGTTCTATAAAAAAAACACCCCTTGAATCTCTAGCATATGAGAGTCCAGTCATAAGAAACGAACACCACTCTAACTACCATTATACTACATTCTAAACAAGAATTGGCCAGGGCCGGCATATGTTTAATTAAGGATATGATTTGGTCATGGAGGTCATGGATTCCATGCCTTTAACAGATCTCCATGACCGGGCGCTGGCTTCAGCCCTGCCATGACCGTACCCTGATTTTGTACATTTTTACCATGACTGTCCTGTGAATTTTGCCTAATTTTACTGTGACAAAATCATATTCATATGTATAATAACAAAGTTCTACTGAACCTTGTGACTCTAGTAGGAGATAAACGTATGCAAGGAGGCACAGAAACATTTGGAGCAGCTGCAAAACCGCTTAACGATATCTAGATAGAGCTCCATATGTGTTCAAACATGGTCTCTGCCCCAAAGGATTTTCAAACTAATTTATAGGCCTAGGGTGACCACCCATCCGAAATTGGGCGAGGCAGTCCTAAAATGCAGAGTTCAAGTCCCGGTCCCAGGCTGAACGACTCCAGGACAGCATTTGTCCGAGATTCCCTGCGGTGCTGTGCCGCACCTGCCCGAGGCTCAGGAGCAGTGGCAAGCCTCTTCCCGGTGTGTGTGTGGGGACTGAGGTGGGCCTTAGCCCCACCCTTCCACAAGGTCTCGCCCCCTGCTCCTCCTCTTTCTCCCCCCCAACCAAGATCTTGCCTCCTGGCCAGGCCAAAAGCAGGAGCCAGGCACTAGTAAGAGCTGCCCAGGGAGCGGGCCAGGGACATGGTCCAGGGGCCTCACAGGGCAGGCGGAGGGGCCTGGACTCCCTAAGCAGCAATTATCATGGCCCAGCTCTGGCTTCCAGCCTGGTCAAACAGCAGGGCTCCTGCATGTGTCCCGCTTTTTCCTTTTAAAAAGATGGTCACCCTATGTAAGCCACACCCTGCTTGCCTTATTCATGCGAGTAGTCTCACTGTGAATGTCTACTCTGCAACATAAACCCAGGCTTAGTTTGACTCGAGTCAGTTGACCATGTTAGGGAACTCTGGGCTTAAGAATCTACATTGTATTTTAACCCTATGTTAAGACTTTTTCTAAACTATGCTTGAACCTAGGGCTCTGGTGTCCACCCTGCAGTGTGCAGACCTGAGTCAAAGTAACCATATCCCAAAGTTCCCCCTAAACATGGCCTCTCTAGCCCTAGAACCATGATGCACTGTGGGAAAACTTTCCTTCCCGCCCCTGACATTACCAGAAAGCAGCTTGCTTTGCAAAAGGCTTGATTGGTTTGCTGTCCATTGCAAACCCAGGAGGCTCTCCGACAGCGAATTTGCAGATTGATGATGAGAAGAGAATGAGTTAACGCTGACCTGAGCTGCTGCCATTTACAAAGGGCGGGCACGACTTCCATCTTCAATAGAGCAGATTGCAGATTATTGGGATAGACAGGACTAGCGAAGCTATCCCAAGGAATTGTGGGATACTTCCTGCTGACCCCTGGGACCTGAGTCTAGTGAGGCTGCATCTATGCTGCAAAGCAATAGGGCTCGGAGCCTGCGTCCCAGCTTAACTCGAGCTTGGACCCTCCACTTCTGCAGAGTCCTGGGACTCTGGGCCCAAGCCCTGAGTTAGCACAATTGCAGTGTAGACGTAAGGTGGGTTAGTCTTGAGCCTGAGCTCAAGGCCGGGCTTACGTTGCAGTGTGGACATACCTACCGACTAGTTGAGTAAGTGACCAGGATTCTGCTCTAATTTAAGATATATCTTGACAAGAGAGGAGGGTAACAGTAGTAAGGTCACACGGTTGCTTCAGTTTGTAATGCACATGTGTAAGTCAGGTGAGTTCTGATCCTGCTTCAAACACAGTAAACATACCTCGTAATAAATCCGAATGTATCACCTACTGGGTTTGGCTTTACTTGTTTTTAACCAAACCAAACAAACCCCAGACTAAGTCTTTTCCTGATGTTTGGCTGCTCCTAAGGAATTCCTCCAGGACCTTCTCCATCCCAGTCCCTCATGCTCTCTGTTTAAGGGGGAATCCCCAACCACTCTTACAATCTGACTGAATTTTACAAGATCTACCTACCAGTAAATCAACTGAGCTCTACGCCTTCAGCTCAACAGAGGAGTCTTGCATTCCATGACACATTATAACAGGCAGTTCCAAGGACACTATTTTCAAAGCTTTAACCACATCCACATCAAGGAATCTTCAGTATGGAGTTATCCCTTCTTACTGTTTCTCATAAAATAAAGATGGCTGCAACTCCCTGATAAGTAAATTACAATAAACATTTGCACTAGGGACTTTAGAAATATATATTAACACAATGGCCATAGTTTTAAATATTCAAAGATCCTATCAAATCAACTGAGCAATATCTAAAGTTCGTAAGTTTTGAGGAGAGATTAGCAACCAGCTACATGTGTCAGCAAAAGCTATAATTGTGGTTAGCCCCCCTGGACTGTGGGGATAAGGAAAGGGGCTGTTTTTCAAATGAATATGATACAAAATGAAGCAATCATCATTACACATGGATCCCTCTTCACTGTGGTTCGTCCCCAACTGTCACTTACTAGGTCTCCCTTACATTAGTTTAAAATTCCCTTTAAAAAAGTAAAATAATTATGCAGGGGATTAAAGTGTTTTTCTACTCTACAAAATGCACCGATCCAAACAGGTAAACATGTCACTCTGGGACACTTTCCAAGATTTATAGGTTTTGCTTGAACAGCAAATGTTTTTTCCTGCCTGGGAAAATATTTAAACCACTAAATTTGTGAAGCCAAGTCCGTTTACTCCTATTTTATGTTGCTTCTCAGATGCAATCTAATTAGCAATTTAAACAGTGGAGTGAGAATTCAGTGCCGGTCAGCCACACAGCCCACCAAATTTTAGCTAGGCCAACTTGTGTCTCAAGTGAATAAACAAGCAATTTTGTTCTAGTTTGCTGATTTTTCCAGCCATTATCCTGTTTATTTGGGATACAGATTATCACAAGACAGTGATAGCCCTCTATTCCCTGCCCTTTCTCAAACATACATTTTTAGGTCCTCACTCCGATAGGGCAACCATCCTCAAAAGTAAGAGGGAACGGTGTGTGCGGTTCCTCAGAACTAAGTGCTTTCTCTGAACTATGTGTTGGACAAATGGGATTGCTAAGAACAAAACCCCAAAGCCAAACATCAGCTGCTTGAACCCCTTTTTCTCCCCAGCATGGTCTTAAGTATGTCAGAACCATGAAACTGACATCTCATTTCACAGCCAGAGAGTATAAAGGTATTCAGTAAAAATTCAAAGATCTTTCATTCATCATCCAATCAACAGCTTTTAGTAGCCAACACTCAAATTATTGTATTTCAGCACCGTAAAATCTTACCATGCCCATATTATTAACACCAAAAAAGGCCTTGTTTCCTATGTGCTAGAATGTATGTCTTGCTTGTCGAATTGCTGGCGCACACGACAAATCCTATTTTCCAATGCAGGCCAATGGTCGTCCAAGCCCAGTAATCCTATGTTCAACAGCAATCAATAATTGAGGCTTCCAAAGAAGGTGAAAAAGCAATCCTAATGGCTATGGCTAGTTGTTAGGATGTAGTATACTGGCAGTAGGCATAGTTACTTTTGAAATCTGAGAGATCAGAGTATGCTATAAGACATGCAATTTTACTATCCTATTATATAGTAGGAAGAATAGCTATACAAATATTATTGATCATAAAATTATCCTTTGCTTCTCTCAGTCCAACCACACTGACTGATTACTGCACCAGTGAGTTCCACAGACACACTACCTGTGCACAAAAACATTTATTTCCTTTAATTTGATTTATATTTACTGCCCATTAACCTAGAGTAAATCTTGGTCTTTTATTATGGAACAGTGTGAAAGGGGGAGACCGAACAATGACAAATGTACTTTTGATCTGGAATACGTCATGCCACTGGACTGACTCATTAGAATCAGACCTGAAGCTGCTAAGCAGATGCTGCTTCTAACTCTTTAGTACAAAATCGTTCTCAGCACAAAATTCAATACAATTAGAACAAGCTCAGACAGATGCTGAATATTCACTTCATGAGAAAAACATAAGCTCGGGACATGTGGTCTAAATTATTTTGCATCCCTAGAAAGAGCACAACTTCTAAGATAGGGTTGAGATCACATCCATTTTAACTGATCAGTGGTAATATTCTTAACTTCTCCTATGACATGACCAGGGCTTTGCCTTATGAAGATGTCCCATTTCCCTCTTAACTGTCAGAAAAAAGAATATATATTCCTAGTAGTATGCAATTACTCCTGTACTGGAATTTTCTTATGGGCACTTTCATTTATGCAGGGGCAGCCTGTTTTAACATTGATCATTTCATAAATGTACCAGGGAGTCTAGTCTAGTGGTTGTCGCAGAGACTAAGAGTCAGGACTCCTGTGTTCAACTCCCTGCTGACACTGACTCTCTGACTTCAACAAGCATTGGAATGCACCCTGTGTGACCTTATGCAAATCACTTCACTGTGCCTCAATTTACTCATTTCTAAAATAGCGACCTACCTCAGAGGGCTGCTTGGCTTTAATTTATTAAAGGTGATGACACATTTTGAGATCCTTAGATCAAGAGGCAAAGAATTTTAATGTGGGTCAATGAAGGAAGGGTAAAGCCTGGATGCGAGGAGTCTTTTCACCACAAAAGAAACCATTATCACTGCAAAAAACAGAAGTAGGAGTGATTTGTCTCTCTTATTTATTTTTTAAATCTTCCTGGCCAGTTAGACAAGACCCATTGCAATTGTGAAATCCAGGAAAGTTTGCTGCAACACTGTGTAATACTTACAAGGCAATTAGCCAAAAAAACCCACAAAAATAAGTTCTTTTTTGCCACACAATCCTTACCACTTATTATTAACCCACTTTTTAAGAAAGTCTGCTGAAACAGGTTCCAAAGCTGAGGCACGTCAGCTTGGCAGAAGGAATGGAAAAAAGAAATAGCAACATTTCTAGCACATGGTGAGAAAGATCCTCAGCTGGTGTACATCACAATAGCTTCTTTCAGCATAGCTCCGTTAATTTGCACCAGCTAAGGATATGTCTGTAATGTAGGTCAGCTCCTCACAATCTTCTTCAGTCACAGTAAGAGACATTGATGATTTCCCTGGTCCCCTCTGCCTTTTTATACTCTCAGGCATGGACCTTGAATTGTCTTGCTGGTGCAGGCTACCTTTTCAGCACTCATTCCCCCAACATCTTTCTTATTGGCTTCTTCGTGGAAACTCTGCCTTAGATGTGTCAACTTCCACCACTAAACTTCACTCTGTAGCTTTCTAAATAAGTCACAGCAAAAGCAAGACAACTAGTGTCTTCTGGGCAATGTTTAGGAAGAATAATGGAACTATTAGATTCCATATTTAGTTGTAAAACAAGTAAAAATTGTTTTAACGTTATAAACTTACATCACCTTATGTTTCATTTACACAGCACCTTTCTTTTGAGGATCTCAAAGTGGTTTAGAAACAATAATTAAGCCTCATTAACCCTCTGGGAAGTAGGTATCCACCTAAGGATAAAATCGAAGCAGAGAGTGGTTAAGTAATTTATCCAAGGTCACACCCTGAATCAGAGTCACGATTGAAACCCAGGTGGCCCTGACTCTCATTCCCTTGTTCTGAGTTAAAATAATAAATACATACATACATAAATAATAAAAGGTTCAAACAATATTTCCATTAAATCACTCCCCCCACCCACACACACTACCTTTTGGGAACTTGGGGGACAATAATAAGGCTACCAATAATGCTACAAGTGTCCAAAGAATTACAAAAGAAGAAAACAGACTGCTAAATTGAAAGGGAGTCAAGTGTTTGCATGGTTTTAATTGAGAAATGAAATCCAGCTTTAAATATAGTAAATGGGAGACTATTCTGAATCACCTCTTGAATTTTTTAATGCTACTCCTGGGAGCACTGAAGGTAAATATGTTAATTTGACTTCAATCATGGTTTAGAAAAAAAAGCACACTGTATTAGTTTAGGGTACCAAGTCTTAAAACTATTCATGCATTTTTGCATATTTTATACTCAGCAAATAAAGTTCCAAGGTTCTATAAGAAGGCTGTGAAATTATTCTGAGTAAGCAATAATGAGGTGTGTATTATATAAGCCTCATACTAATGGTAATTTATTATTAAAATTTAAAAATTATAGCAGCTACATTTCAAAAACAGTCCTACAGCAATTTTTCCTCTTTTAAGAGGGAAGGGAACATTTGTAGGACTGAAGTCTGAGGTACCACACGTTTTATACATTCTCCAGACAGTAACCATTTACTAGAGCTATACAACACATCCTTCTGGAAAAACCTTATTCTTTGACAATTCTGTAATGAACTCTTCCCAAGTACACCACCATTTCTATGATAGCTACAGTGCGGAGTCACGTCCACCTGTTTATTACATAGTACCCGGACAGAGAAATTGCCTTGGTTTCAAATGAAGTTTGTAGTCACAATACAGTTCACAGACTGATATTTCAAGGAAATGTATTCCCAACATGGATTAGGAAGCAGAAAAATCAACATGCTACAAATTTGTATTTCTCACATTGTTTTAAGAACTATCAGACCCTTGAATTCTTTCAGTGAAGATACCCACTTTTTTGATATCTCAACTAAGTTGAAAGGAGGACAGAAATCAGAAAAGGAAATGACATCGCATATTTTTGTGCATCCTGGCCAATGCAGGATTGCTCTCTACAGCAGTGGTTCTCAACAGATCTTAACCTATGAATGTTTTTCCTGAAATTCTTCTATTTCAGTGAATTAATGTACCCACATTTCTCCTGTTCTGGGCTGAACTTTGGCATAGGATCTTTATTTTTTAAACAACATTTCAAAATTCTACTACTTACAAGAATTGCATTTTTAAAGAGATTTGCATTGCCTGCAAGCTGGTTGAGTGTTCTATTTTCCTTAAAGAAACATGTAGAGAAGTGAATCCATAATGTGCTCAGTTAGTGTTCTGTGTGTGAGAACTGCAGGATGGAGCCATTAGTAGATTAAATGTGTAGCCTCATAACATTGCTATGGGTCCTTTTAAGCATTTCCTGATAATCACTGATGCAACTACAGCATCTAACAGACAGCACAAAGCATTGGAAAATTTACTACAGGGCAGGGGGACATAGTAGTTACTAGGTCACCTAGAGTCTCTCTCTTCCCTGCTTTTAACTTTATGATTTATAACAGATGTTAAAGCCCCCTAGCTTCTTACTGGTTTCCAAGAACCATTATATTATTTACAGAAATAGACCTTTGAAGAGGAAAAACTAGTTACAATTGATATACAGTGTTCTGTATTACACAAGAAACTATTAAACAAAAACATTGGTGAGGAGTTTTAAAGTTGAGATGATAAAAGATTACATCTCTTTATATAATCAGATTCAGAACTGGTCAAACTGGGCAACGTACCTTAGCTTCCCAGAACAATTCTGATGGAGTCTGATGGAAGGGGGACCAAAAGGAAGCTGGACTGGCTTGTAAGGCCAGCTACTTAGCATGGCACTGTGACCTTTTTGTAAGTGCAGTACACCCACTCAGAAGGAAATTCAACTTCAGAGAATTTCCGCATCTCAGCTAGGAGGAATGCTGTTTTCTACTCCAATTTTCTGCTGCATCTTCATGCCTAATAAATCTGGTCATTATGTATCCCGAAAAGGTGGAAGAGAACGGTAGAACAAGCTGCTGAATCAAAAGCAGAAGGCTGCCCTTTACAGTAGGGAGAACAACACTTCTCCAAACCACCATGAAAATGGCAATTAAGTTACCTTTCGAAAGGAGTTTTTTCACAGCTCGACTCACTTGGACCTTAACTCCTTTCAACCTCTGGTGCTTGGAAAGACACTGCTTTTGATAAAGAAGAACCAGCATGCCAGGAGGTAAATTGGAGCATCATTCACTCCAGGAGAGGATCTCCATGCAGCAAAATATCATTGCTACTGTACACTGAATTCTTTCAGAGCTCCAGCCAGTAGACTCCCATTTGCTAATACCAAATTCTGTTTGCCTTTGAAGGAGGAGGAGATGTTTTTATACATTCCAATTTAGCCTGACAACCTATCTTATGCTGTTACAGAGAAGCATTAGAATGATTTAAACCTGGGGGGGGGGGGGGGAAAGAGGTGGAGGGCGGAGGAGGAAAGGAGGGAATCAAGATCTTAACAGTATCACTGCTCTTGACATTACAGACTCCAGCCTGCCAATGAAAATGAAATTAGACCATCACCATCACCACTGTTCATTTCATTGGATAAATCTACTCAATCCTAACTATTGTAGAAACCCATTGTACTCCAGGCTATTCTATTCACAGAGCTTAAAAGCATTTGCTATCTTTCTAATTTCTAGAGGGAGATGAAACAGACATATTTGTATTAGAGTTTGAAATGCAGAAAACTACCATTCTAATTCTCATGCCATTCATTCCCTTGATATTTTTTCCCAGAAGGAAAAACAGAAGATGCTTTCCATAAGCAGAGGATTTCAGCAGCTAATTTTACTATCACTTATGGTCAACTTTATGACTAAGATTTCATGCTGACTATATTAATCCTGTCAAATTTCAGAGAGAGAGAGAGAAATGATACTGTATATTTTATGGCTGCAATAACTTCTAAGCCATTAGACATGCATGCTGACATGAAAGTAATCAAACTGAATTTTTCCCGTTACAATGAAGAACTTTGTATGAGCAAATAGTCTTTCTGGCACAGGACTGAAAACCCCAAGAACCCTGCACTCAACTCAGGAAATTAGGAAATCAACACAAGACATAGCTCAGAAATTTGGGCACTCTGCTTACTCACATGTTATTTTCACTAAAGCAGAAAGGAACATATTAGTCAATCAAAGGATCAGCAAAAGACAATGCAAGGAATAATCTGAGGTTTACAAAGAAATGCAGACATTACAGAAGATGCAATTAATGGTTTTTCCAGGATCAAGGGCTCCATTATTCCTCTCACCTACAAAGAGGCAATGATCTCCTTATACAATATAGCAACTCATTCTCTGCCTTTAAAAATAAAAGTATTTCACTATGAGAAGGGGAATAAGATCAAATGGAGAAGGGGATAAAGTTTATGACACAGAATTCATTCCAGCTAGGAGCTCTCCTCAAGAGCCTATGCTGCACTGTTGAAGACATGGAATTATAAATGGACACATGGAGGGCTCAAACTGGGGGACTGATCTCACACTTTCCAGAGGTCCTGACTCAGATAGGCTCCTATGTGGAACATGGTCAGTTAACTAATTCTTCAGTAAAGTAGGATTAGGCTAAAAGAAAAGGAGGACTTGTGGCACCTTAGAGACTAACCAATTTATTTGAGCATAAGCTTTTGTGAGCTACAGCTCACTTCATCGGATGCTGTAGCTCACGAAAGCTTATGCTCAAATAAATTGGTTAGTCTCTAAGGTGCCACAAGTCCTCCTTTTCTTTTTGCGAATACAGACTAACACGGCTGTTACTCTGAAATTTATTTGAGCATAAGCTTTCGTGAGCTACTGTCATCCCAATAGATTCTGCAGTTCTGAATCAGCTGCCTGCATAAAAGTAATTTTTTGCACTGGAAAACAACGTCAGAGGCAGCTTATTCCCAAGGTTTGGAGGAAGACTTCGATCTACAACTTAAAAAACCTCCCACAAAAAAAAAGACGGGAAGAGGCAGCCATCAGAAGGGAGAAACTAAATCATATTCCAGGACGAAGAACCCTCCTCTTTGGGAAGTCATCTTTCAGCCATTAGAACTCCCACCTGCGCTATTTCAGACATAGTCTCCTTTAAAACACAGAGTTTGTGTCTAGTATCAGTATCAAAGGTCAGCAGTAAATTAAAGAGCCTTTTAGGTCAAAAGTTCAGTTGAGAGAGGAAGCTTAGTTTTCAGCTTGACCTTTCCTCCACTCTTCCAAGCTTGATAGAATAAACGCTGAAGTGGTGCTTCTAGCTTCGGATCCTGGTACTCTCCCCCATTAAGCTGCAGACACAGCCGGCAAGCTGCACCACTAGAACTATGTCCTCTTCAGCATCCTCATTCTTCTTCACGAGCCGTTCACCTAGCTCTCGCAGTGTAAGAACCTGCTGTGATTCATTTTGTACGTTTAAAGTGGTATCTTCTTCCAGTCTTATAAAGACATTTGAAAGTCATTGCTGCTCTTAGCATTTCAAAATCTTATGGAAAAGTTTGCATAAGATTTATAACTAGTGTAGTATATAAAAATGTAAAACTGTTTTGAATACCTTTTTGGACTCAAGCAATTTTTTTTTAAAAAAAAAATTTATTTTAAAATACATTTTGAAATGGGGGAAATTTTGAACTCTAGCCTTTCTTACTAAAAGTCCACCCAGATTTGGAGACTGGTACACACTTCTCCAGAACCTCCTTTTTACCCTGGTTCCGCACTCCTGCTTGTTCTTTGCTTCCATCTCTTTTTCTTCTCTTTTAGCTCTATTATTGGGACACCATCAATATCAAACATTTTGTGGCTTCACCACCCTCCGATTTCAACGAGAAGGAATATCTCCAATCACAGATTGTGAGGGATTTTTTAATTGTCTTGCCACTTATTTCTGTACTTTGAGCGTTTACAATTTAAAAAGTTTAAATAGCTCCACTATTACATTGAGGCATCATGTTAAAACTGTAGGAAGCATCTGCATGATTAGAGTCCAGTATAATAAAATGTATTTAATGTTGTCTAAAATCTTGTTTGCATTAGTCTATGATGGCTACATTACTCAACAGTGTCATTTCTTACACACACTAACTTTGAAGGTGTCTTAAAGGCACAGAAGTCAGGAAATTGGGATTCAAGGCTGAAACTTTAACCTTAATTCACCTTATTGTGTTTGGGAATTCAGGAACTTCCAAATGGTATCTAGGAATATTGTAAACCTTGGGCCAGGGGCGAGAACTCATGGAGTTTTAGCCTTTGGTTTCCTTGCATTTGACAGCAGCTTAATTATAAGTAATTTAAAAACAATAGTGGTCTGATAATCATAGTACATTCAGGATTGGACCTCTGGTCCACTACAAACTCCCACAGCCATTATGTACCTAATTTTTTTAAAAAGGTCATTTTAAAGCTTACTGTCCATGGAGCGTCTTTCAAGCCCTTTTAAACTGGGCAAAAAGCAGTTGATGAAAAAGTGATACAGGTTGGGGTCATTTAAAAAGTTGCATTAAAAAAGAAAGTGCCTAAACCAGGCCTCTCCCAACAAAAACAAAGCACAGTGTATTCTTTCAAAAGGTCACCTAATATACAAAGTCTAAAACATTTACTTGTATCAACCTCTGGCCAGTTCTACTTTTCAAAGAAAGATCACAAATCAGCACATGACATACGATATCCAGCCAAAAATTTAATTTCACCTGATCTTGTAAACCTTTCAGTTACCAAGTAGTAAAGAGCACAATTTGCATAATCTTGAGTAGACATAACTGGGCACCTGATTGTTGAAATATGGCAATTGTTTTGGGAACACTGCTGTAAGCGCATTCCCAGACACTAGAACTGGTTTTGACACAAATTATTTCAAGACATAAGCATGTTATTCATCAAAGAATCATTTGAGCAGAATTGTCTCAAAACTACTTGAAAAGTAGATGCACAAAACACCAAAATTCATAGTTTTGCAAGTGTATCAGAAGTCTCTTGGGAGAGGCAGTGAACAATATCAATGAGTTTCTCATGACCTTACAGCGATTGCCATGACAACACAGTCTCAATCCTCCAAACATGGATATTCATTTGCACTAGTGTGATTTAGAATAATTAGAGTGAGATTCTCTGAGCTCGGGAGACAAGGAGTGACAAAGCAAATGGAGACGGTAATGTTGTACAATGGTTCACAAGAGCAACGTCTGAATTTCGAAGGCTGAGGAAAGCAATCCCAAATTTAAATGTAAAGAGAAGGAAAAAAACAACACTCTTCAGAGCTGTGTGACCTAATTCATTAAACACAATGTCAGTTAGAAAATCTTTTAAATAAAACATTAAGCTAGAGGTAATTTTAAACCTTGTGGATTTTATTTTACTCAATTATTTTCTAATGCTTCAAGAATAACTTCAAGAATAAATATTAAAAAACCCACAACCAAGGGTTTCACCTAATTCTTTGCAAAAGAAATGAAGACATTTTATACTAAACAAAATATCCCCACCATGCCAGATATGAGATCATTTTTTTCTTGAAACTTTATTTTCTATAAGTCATAGGCAATTTTTCAAGGTTTTAATACCTTCTTTGGGCTGAACTTTAATAGTCCATTTGGAGGTTAGTTTCTTAAGTAAAGATTTATGAACTCCTAGCTACTTTTCTATGCTGTTTAGAAACAAAGTACAATATACTGTCCATTCGATACAGAGCAAGGGAGTAGTATGTGTGACTCCCATTAGAAGATCAGTTGGAGAACTGAGAAGACAACAGAGCAGACACAGCTCACAGGGTGGGCCACCACAGTAGAATTTCACTGAATCTGGGCAAAGAACTATTTTTCCATGTCACCATCATTCATAGTGGATTGTGGAACCCTCATATTATCATCTCACATGGAACCTACAGTAGTCGTCCTGTTAATTTAACTGCAATTTTCATACAACTACAAATAACACATTGATTTCAATGGTGAAATATATATATTTTTCTTGATTTATCTGACCAGAAAGGAGGACTCCAAAAGGCAGGGAAAAAAGTATTCCAAAATTACTAAAGTAATTACATTCTTCTAGAAGCATCATGCTGTAATTCATTATACAATAACCCTGTGCCAAACATTATTATAATTCATTTCCAAGACACCTTTTATTTCACATACTCACAAATTAAACTGCTCTGGAATAATTATTTATCTTGCTCAGAATTTGCATAAACAATTGAGATTCGGACTCTGTTAGTCAGGAAAAACTTTTCCTGCCTCCCTGCACAAAAGGAAAAAAAAATTCTCATTGTAACCTCAGTTTTTTAGATGTATGATAGATAGCACTGCATCTAAAATGTGCAGTTGTAATGCAGGTATGGTAGGGATTTATAATCAACAGTATAGTAGCCAAGGGCTTGTCTACACTTCAGTTTTGTTGTGGGTCAAGTTGAGATATTTACCATTGAAGCACCTTGCATCCACAAACAAAATATTTTGTTATGGATCACCTGGCCTTCGCGGATGCATGGTAACAACCTGTCCTTGGAAGCGTGTTTTCTCAGGTGTGGAACGATTTTCCCTGCAACAAAGTATGTGTGGCTACTAAGCTTATTATTAGCCTGTGTGTTGGCAAACTGGGTAATGGGGGAGCATAAATAGGGAACAACAAAGGGAGAGAGTTTGATGATTAACACTGCAAGCGCCCTTCTCAGAAATAGTGTAAGTTAAACTTTATTTCTATATGCTGCAGACTTTGGTACAGATATTTGCCTCAACTATAAAAACTGTAATTTGGAGTCTAGGAAATACCACCTGTATTTTTAAAGAATTTTGAAACATCTTCCTTGGCTACCAAGGATGGTTGGGTGAGTGTTTTGCTTCTCCCAGTTCCCATGTTTGATAATATGACCACATTATTTAGACTAAAAGAATGTGATGTCTCACTATGCACTCAACTGAGCAGTCACTTTTTCCTCATACAGGTCAAGGGCCTTAGCACATTTTCAGATTGCCCTAAAAGTGAAAAAAGTTCAGTATTTTAGGTCAACATTGAACGTCAGAATCTGTTATAATCTAATATTCTGAATAACTTTTATTTTAAATGACTGTCATTTGAAAATTAGAAAAACAGCTGTCTGCAGGAACGGCATTTTGTGATCTGGTGCTTCAGCACAGTTAGAAGGAACAAACTTTGAAGGACACGCCGGGCTCAAAATACCCAGCACTGAAATGTAACTACCTCTGGGGTGCAGCACAAGCAGCTGTTTAATGCCAAAATGCACAAGTACAGCAACAGCTTATGAAAAGTAAAGGGGACTTTTTATCCAACTGAAAATGCACAGGAAATTTAGGAAGGCAGAAATCATCTGCTTAAGTGAGAAGTTAGCCAGGAACTAAATGCAAAGGGATAGGTAACAATCAGGTCCTCAGTTTGTATGTATTAGCTGAGAAGACAGCAATTCCAACCACACCGCACATCCTTGCACAGTGATGCGGCACTGGTTCAGTACTGATTCAGAGGAAAGCGCACCACCAAAAGAATCATGAACACCACTTCCTCTAGCACCTGCTGCAGAATTTCCTTGGAGGCCTTCCATCTAACCTCACTTAAGTTATGATCTGAAAAGGTAAAAGCAGTTGATGGTATAACTGCCAGTCATATCCAGGATTGCTTATCAGTGTTACAGAAGTAAACGAATGCAGAGTCGAAAGCGTGACTGGAAGCAGAGAAAGAGGGGAGATTTACAGTTTGTCACATTGAAAATGGAATGTATATGTAACATTTCAACGAGCGTGCCACAAGAGAATTAAAGTTCAACTCTTAAAATATGCTTAACAGTGTTCCTTTAAAGTCTATAAAAGGAAACATTTATGCAGCACACAGACCCAGAAGATAAAAAATTCGTCTCTGCCACCGTATTTAGGTTAAAACACCTCACTACCTTAATTCATTCTGCCACACAAAGTTTTTTTAAAACTGGATTTATTCCCTTCACAGTAATTAATTATGGAGGTCCCACTGTATATCTAACTATTCAATCAGTGATGCATTACAAGGGGTGCATTTGTTATCATGAGGTGCCCAAGGCAGGCCATAGGAAGCATGAGGCAGAGCCAATTGTTGTAATCACTCACTAATGTAATTATCACATCACATCCACACCCTGGGGCCACTTTTAGGGTACTAAAGTTCTCTTCTGTGCTACCAAAATATGTATTCCATGTTGGCAAAAGGCATAAGTGCACATAACCAGCCAAACTCTGTGGTTCATACAGAATGTCCCTCAGTCAATCCAGATGCTCTCTCAATAAGAGTTTCTTTTAAACATACAAACACAGATGTATCTGCCTATTTCTTTGTATATTAAAGCAGAAAATAAACCAGGTTTAGTATTCATCCATTAACAACAAGAAAAACTCTGCAGCTAGAGCTACCTCCTGTCAATGTCTAAACATTCAGCTGAAATTGCTTGATGATATCATTTCTGGGCTATTTATTTAAGTTAGTTTGATTTTAAAACATCAAGTTATCTAGCCATATGCACAAAAATAGTGTGAAAAGTTTCTCGGCAGGTGAAAAAACACTCCTTTTTTCATGATGTGGTAATTCAATGGCCAATCAGAATTTTACTGATCTTTCTTGGTCACTTATGTGCTGAGAAATAGCCTTTGAAATTTCAGTCCAAACGCTACAGTTTTTCAAAATAGTTTTAAGTGCCTGAGAAACTGGGTCTTACAGTGAAAATATCTTCTCAGTCTCCACTGTAATTCGTAAGCCTATAGAGATTTTAGTTATTTAAGTGGTCCACTGTTCCTCAGACGTTCTTGTTAACTCCTGGAAATGTGCTGGAAATGGCCCACCTTGATTATCACTTCAAAAGGTTTTCTCTCCCTCCACCTCACTCTCCTGCTGGTAATAGCTCATTTTAAGTGATCACTCTCCTTACAATGTGTATGATAAACACCCATTTTTTCATGGTCTGTGTGCACATAAATCTCCTCACTGTATTTTCCACTTTATGCATCCGATGAAGTGAGCCGTAGCTCATGAAAGCTTATGCTCAAATAAATTGGTTAGTCTCTAAGGTGCCACAAGTCCTCCTTTTCTTTTCGCGAATACAGACTAACATGGCTGCTACTCTGAAACCTGTGGTTTATATAGTGTTTGTTAAAAAGAATCTGTTTTAATCAGCCATTAATCTATTGTTCGGGCAATCTCTGTGTCTGGTTCCTAAAATGATATTCTGCTTTCATTTTAGTAAAGACTCTTGTTCATGTACCATGAAAGGGAGTAACTCTGAACAATGCTAATTTATAGTAAAATATAAGGTGTGAAAACCTGATCCACTGAAATCAACAGAAAAACTCCCAATGACTTCAATGAGACCAGTGCCGCTTCCTGCAGCTCCCATTGGCCGGGAACGGTGAACCGCAGCCACTGGGAGCTGCAGGCGGCCATACCTGCCCATCAGTGTAAACAAACTGCCTCGCGGCCCACCAGCAGATTACCCTGATGGGCAGCGTGCAGCCCACGGGCTACCCACCACTGCATTAAATGATAACTAACAACTTTGGGTCAGAACCAACTTGGGCTGGATTCAGAACAACCACCTGGAAAAACTTCCTGTCCATTATCAGCTCCAAGAGGTGCAATATCCCAACCCCCGCTATTTTAAAATTCATACTTTATCATCTGGGGTTGAAGAAATCCAGCAGAAAGGCACAAATGGATTGTGCTGGTAAGCAGAAAACCTGCTACATCTTCTAAATGTAATTTTGCCAAAAGCTTGTGCACATTTTTTATGTCACGCTTTGCATTATGAAGGAAATTTCTTTTTAGAAGAACAGGAGAATGATTTGCATAATATTCTTTGCAAGTTAATATCAGCCTCTGATAATGATCGCTGCAAAATGCAAAAACGTTTGAGAAGACTGTTACAACACTAAGTAATCATATTTTAAATTATGTTTCCCTTTATAGAAAGGTGTTGCAAAAACACACAGACATGAAATCTGTCTGTTGAAGCCCTAAGAACCACCTGACCATCTTCCCACTATTCTACTGTTACACATTGCAACACTGGCTTTCAAAATCTTACAAAACAAATTATACTGCAACAGTCTGGCTTCACAGAAGGCAGAGCTTTTTCCTGTGTTGATGCTACTGCACATTAGATTTCACAAGAGCTTCTGATCTACTGTATAAATTAATGGAAGATCAAGAACTTAAGTTCTAATACAAGGCCATATCAACTAAGGCCCAGATTCTTCCATCCCTGCTCATGTTGAGTAGTACCTTACCACTGATCTAAATGGGACTGCTCCTAAATCAGTCTACTCTTCAACTTGAATAAGTGAGGCAGAATCTAGACCTACGTTGCTTGCTATCAACCAGGTTGTTTTATCTCACCACTGTCCCTTAGATTTCTTCATGTGTAATAAACCATTTTAGTAAATGTGGACAATGTGACTAAACACCAAATAATTGATCATGAAACCATTTCCAGAGTACAAGAAATTAAAACTTCACAACTTAGAGAAGAGGAAAGTGATCAGGAACTGTCAGCATGGATTCACCAAGGGCAAGTCATGCCTGACTAACCTGATTGCCTTCTATGACGAGATAACTGGCTCTGTGGATGAGGTGAAAGCAGTGGATGTGTTATTCCTTGACTCTAGCAAAACTTTTCATACCATCTCCCACAGTATTCTTGCCAGCAAGTTAAAGAAGTATGGGCTGGATGCATGGACTATAAGGTGGATAGAAAGTTGGCTAGATCATCGGGCTCAACGTGTAGTGATCAATGGCTCCATGTCTAGTTGGCAGCCGGTATCAAGCGGAGTGCCCCAAGGGTTGGTGCTGGGGCCGGTTTTGTTCAACATCTTTTGTTCAACATGCACTGGGGATTAAATGCCAACAACGTGGTCATTATATTACAACACACAAGACAGACACGATCGCTCCTCCAAGAAATCACTGAAGTTTTCTTCAGAAGGCCTGAAGATGTCACAGGCCTCATGCAAATCCAAGATGGCTGCTCACCTAATTTGGAGGACTACACAGTAACATACACAACCTTAAAGTCTTCAATGCAGATTTATTTCTGCAGCAAAACAAGCTTTTGAAGGCACAGTTAGGAGATTCTGCTGCTTCACCTGAAGCAGATGGGAGATAACCAGTTCTCCTCTTCTGTGGTTTGCAGATTTCGTCTTGGAATGTTTTACTCATGCTTGCAGCATAAATGGTAACAGGGCTGAGTGTTCCATTTTACTCTGCAATAATCCAGCTCCCTCATCAGGACGTATTCATCCTTTGACTCCGTAGTTTATTCACTCGTGAACTGCATTGTTGCCTCATTAAGCAGCACACCCATCCTATCAATTCAATACTCTGCCACAATGCTGAGAATGACAGTTCAGTTCTTTAGCAAAGGATCTGTATTTACTACTTCTCTAATATCCTGTAGTAGGTGTAGATGACTCAAGACTTAATTATATAAAACAAAACTTCACAAAAGAACTTCAAAGAATTTAATACGTTTAAATTTGGGACTAAACAATAGAGTGTTCTGGATGATCTAGAGGCTTGATAATGTTAAACCGAACAAGTACAGTCTGCTATACTGATGAGGACATGGCAAGATTCCTAGGAACTGTCTGGTAAGTCAAGAAGTTCTGTGATTCGATTCATTACGCAGCCTATAAATTAGTCAATCCTACTCCTTAGTCTATTCTGGAGAACAGGAAAAAAGATGGCTCCATTCCAAATACTGTGTACTCTGCAGAAACCCTAATAATCACTTAACACGGCTCTTGTAAAACCTCAAGAAACACTGAAACTCCTCACTATTTTGGAGGAAAAGATGAGGTAATTACTGCAAATAATTCTTTGCCATTCTATTATAACCTTCCCCCATAGACCTTAAAACAATTTACAAACAATCTGCACAATAATCCATATTACTATTCTCAGGAGTAGTGATCCACATCTTGTCAGAGAGTCAGCAACAGAGACAAGAACAGAACCCTAGGATTCTGACTTCAAGTCCTCTGTTCTAACCACTGAACACCACTCCCCCCCCCCCACCACCAAAGAGCTGTACACTTACCGGTGGGATACGTAGGCCTTGCCCAAGAAGCACCTGGCATCTGCAGCTCCCATTGCGATTAACAGGAGTTGTGGGTGAGCAGTGCCTATCAGACTCAAGTAATTAGTAAACAAAATTTAACCTATTATCTCAAGTTATACAACATTTTCAAGGTTTTTCCTTCCCTCTGCTACATTTCAAAACATGATTATTTCTGGTTTTTTTTTAAAATCTGAATTAAAACAAAAGTCAAAGCTTTGTCTCTTAATCAGAAGTTAGTGAAGAAGTCATAATAGCCCCATTCATCAAAAGCAAACTTGGTAAAGTAGTGGGTACAGCTCGTATTCATAAGGAGAGAATGAAAAACACTGAGCTGAGGAAGAGTTAAGAGACAGAAATAGAAAATACCCCCCACAAAATATGTTTTTTTAGTAACCTAACTGGCTATGAAGCTATTTTCTCTTTGTTTACCTTCTGTGGAGAGCAATATAGAAAGCCAAAGTAATACACTCAACTATTTTCTTAAAAGCTTTGCTCTTTTTTTAAAAAAAAAATCAAATTATAGAACAACTTTCTCAGCAGGAGCCAGTATAGAATAAAAATCACCAAAGTTAACAAACACAAGACCAACAAAGATTAATGTCTACATGGTTTCAAAAGTAGTACAATGTAGATTTCATTAACATTTTAATTGTAATGTATATCTTTTTAATCTTCTTTCACACTAATGGTTTTATATGAGAAAAGAAAAGAAACACAGAATAAAAAAACTGCTGACAACAACAAAAAATCAACATGCAAAATTTAACAGAAGGAACTTAGTGCTGTAATGGGAAATGAATTAGATGTTGAAAACTATGTTAATGTTGCATTAAAGTAGAGATTGAATTTCTTGACTCTTCCATGAAAACGAAGTTAAGGTTGCAACTTTAAGGCTGTCCCTTTCACAGACACACTACAATAAAGTCTTTCATTATAAGACAACAGAACACGTAGTATTACAACATGGACACCTAAAGGTAAAAAAAGGGACAGTTAAAACATGGCAATGTACAGTTTAATTTATTTACAGAGCAGCATCTTAGGATGAGAGTTCTATTATTATTATTGTCTATTACATGATGCTTTTCAGTAAATTGAGTATTTCTCCCTGTTGTATATGATCATATAAGTATGTAATGATAAAAGTCACACACACTTAGGTCTTTTCTCCATTGTACAACCAAGGTTAGATGATACAGTAGCATAGAGCAGGAACAGGTATTTACACCGATGTTTGACAGTGCAAGTGGAGCTGCATGGGAGCAATACAAATGGTGCAAAACTTTCAGAGATGCATCTTTACCTGAATGTCCAGCCCCCAGGACAAAAGTCATCTAGGGTGAGAATCAGCAGGAGAAATTTCAGCACAAACTATAATTGTGTGTAAGCTGTGAAAATGCAGGTTTTCAAGAAAAGTGCCATCTCAACCACAACTATAATAAAAACAGGTATGCATAAGTTCATTACACAGGAATAAATATAGGTTGCAAAGCTTGATGTGCTCAGTGTAAAATACAGAAAGGTTTCCAAGTAAGCAAACATCTAATGAAGGATTATCCTTATTTGTGAGGATTCCATTCCATCAAGGAACTGAACCACGAACCTCTGCATGCGACAGAAAGGAGAATATATGCTTATTCTCTCCCTAAAATGACTAGCCTCATCTTGTAAACAGCAGGCTGGCACACAACACTCCATAGACCTTTTTCCCTTGGAGGTATTTAATCCAAGTACTTGCCAAACCTACTTACGTCTAGCTTTTAAAATCAAGTGATGTTAAGCATTATCAAACCAACATAACACACCAAGTCTTTCAAGCACACAGCTGTTGTCTTTCAAACAGAAGTTTCTGTAATTCCAATGATTTATTAATGCACCTGTGTGGTATTGTATCTGTCATATCATAATTTGAATAAGGGACTCAGCACCTTGCAGGGACAGGAACTCACAAGAGAAATGCTGTCCCACTGTAACTTTAGCATTGTTACATTGACACTACAATATGTTCTTTATGACCCCTCTACAAGGGGTTATATAGTCAAGCCTAACTCCTGTTTTTCTAATGCATCACATAACTAGAGTATCCTGTGGCATAGGGAACTGGCATGTGAAACACGTATCCACACACAAACTACGTAGCTTTAGGCTGTCACATGTCTCTCTAACAAATATTGTGGTGTTAAAGCATTTATGGAAAGAAATCATTGCTGGCGCTGGGCGACACAACCCCTTTCCATACAAGTGTTCAAACCCACTAGCTTGAGAGAGCACAGGCTCGGTCATATTTAACTTACAATTCTTTACACATGCTATTCTTCAGTTTGCTGCTGAATTTTTGCCTCCAGGCTCCCAAGGATGGAAATCATCTGGCTCCTCTCCCTAAATCAACAGAATCCTCAAAGAGCCCTGATTGCTACAAATTGGTTGCTACAAAGTGAGGTGAATTTTTTGCTGTTTTTACAAATGATTAATAGGTCCCCATATTGGCTTTATTGCTGTTGGGATGTCACTGTGAGGTAAAGTATTTAATCTCATCCCAATGACTATATATGGTCACTTTGATGGAGTCACCTCCTCCCCCTACATTCTGCTGCCCTTAACTCCTGGCACTTACTTCCAAAGCAAACTGGCAGTATTTGGGAACTGTGCCACTAAACCAGAAGTCAGCAGACTCCCAATGTTACCATGAACTCCCCCCTTTTCCAGTTAATGCTTTTAAACACCCCTTAAAGTTGGCAAGATTTTGAAAAGATACACAAAGAGAAACTTTTTAAAAGTACTTTGAAGTCATTACATAAAAGAAAAAAGTAACAAGTTACTTTTGTTTAAATGTAGATTTTATAATTATCTCTTGGAAGTTTAAAATCAGCCTCTCTTGCTCCTGAAAAGTGTGCTAAATTGTCTGGTTTGGAAGGGAAACATAAAAATTTACTTTGAGTGCAAGTTTCTAAAAGTTTCTAAAAAGTAAAATTTCTAGACCATTTTAGAGGATTAAGAAAATGATTTTTAATTTGGACAGTACTCTGAACATGGAAAGCACAAAATACATGCCAAGTACCATTATCTACACAGTATTTCAATAAGGTTGCAAGGTATTTTAAGTCTCAGTAAGTGTACCAAAAAACCTTTTTCTGCCCATGAATCAGAGTCACTGACAGCCCATCACTGTCCCAAATCATATCCCTCTATGGTGAAAACCATGTGAGGCAGCTGTGTGGTACTGGGGGAATTTCCCCTGCAGATCTCCAGAAATATATGGGAAGCCAGGGCCTTTGACACAGAAGTCCAGCACTTCCATACCATATCCTACCCCAAGCACTCACAAGCAGTGTAACTCCTTTGCAGGCACATTGCCAGCGCCTCCTCTCTGCCCGTCCTGTCCCTAGAACCCCCAAGTAGGTAAGCCACATGGAAAATATAACAGTTCTAGGCTGCTTTATCTTTCCTAATTTCCATGACACTGGAGAGCTCAGGGTCTAGTATTTGTATTCAGGAAAGAATTTTCCCCTAGGTCAGATTGGCAGAGACCCTAAGGTTTTTCGCCTTCCTCTGAAGTGTGGGACATGGGTCACTTGCTGGTCTGAACGAGAGTAAATGGTGGATTCTTTGTAAATTCAAGTCTTTAAATCAAGATTTGAGGACTTCAGTAACTCAGCCAGAGGTTATGGATCTATTACAGGAGTGGGTGGGTGAGGTTCTGTGACCTGCAATGTACAGGTCATACTATATGATCCTGATGACTCCTCCTGGCCTTAAAGTCTAGGAGGGGTTGGGGGAGAAAATGTGCACACGCACACCCCATTTCCCAAGCAGCCCTTCCTCCACTCCTCATATCAGGCCTTCAAGTTTCCACCCTTCCCGTCACACAGACCCTGTATTCTGGGAAGAAACCTCCACCCAGTCTGGAATGATGTGGGAGGGAGAGAAAGGGCATGATGTCGCAGAGATGGCTGAGGCTATGTCTACACTACAGCTTATGTAGGCGTAACTTATGTTGCTCAGGGGTGTGAATAAACCACCCCCGTGAGCAACATACGTTACACTGACATAAGCGCCGGTGTGGACAGCCCTATGATGGCGGGAGAGCTTCTCCCGCCGACACAGCTACTGCCGCTTGTTCGGTGGTTTTACTATGCCGACGGAAGAGTTCTTTCCCGTCAGCACAGAGCGTCTTCACTGCTGCAGCACTGCATGTGTAGACATGCCCAGTCTCCCTCCATAAGGAAGGGGGAGACCCAAGCTCAGAGAGTTCCCTTTGTGAACTGATTTATGTCACATGATCTGGCTGAGCAGTAGGAAATTTTATTACCTCTGTCCCCATTTAAGAGAAACCACATGACAAAACGAGTGCAATACCTCACACCTGAAGTCTTGGTGTAATTCTTTACCCCTCTGTCAGATCATGTCATTTAACAAGTTAAGAACAGCAGGTATGGATAAATACAGTGCACGATTTAATATTTTTAAAATCTCTACCTTCAAACATTTGCTTAATTTTTTTTTAAAATAAAAACAAGTTGAACTTAAAACTTGCTAACGAATCACAGTTCCCAGCAAATGAGCAATTACAGTTGACAATGAATTATGCCTGAAGCAAGCTGGGAAACATATTTCGCAAATGATCTCATCCACAGGCAAACGTGGCATGACACTTGATTTGCTAAAAAGGACACAGGGTTGTCAAAATTCCTGTCACTTTGCAAATAAAGTCAGGTAGAAAGAAAACGAAGAGCCTCACCCCTTTAGCATGGTTAACCTATTTCTCAATGTGCTTGAGAAAAAAAACACTGCAGGTGTTTCCATCAAACCTCGGGCTAGTCTACACGGCAGCGCTTTAACGTGGCTTGTGTGGTCACGGCGCAGCGCTGGGAGAGAGCTCTCCCAGCACTCTAAAAAACCCACCTCCACAAGGGGCGCAGCTACCAGGGCACTGTCTACACCGGTGCTTTATAGCACTGAAACTTGCTGCGCTCAAGGGGGTGTTTTTTCACACCCCTGAGCCAGAAAGTTGCCATGCTGTAAATTGCCAGTGTGGACAAGCCCCTAGTTAGTGAAGCTCTGATAAAGGGCAAAGGTTAACTGAATTGCTAAGACTTCACAGAACTACCCTAAGCAACGCAGAAGAGATGGCCCCTGAGTGACTGTAAGGCTGCAATTCACAGGAGTTGCTCTGCTGGCATTATAGAAGTGAGCTGTAGCCCACGAAAGCTTATGCTCAGATAAATTTGTTAGTCTCTAAGGTGCCACGAGTCCTCCTGTTCTTTTAGCAGAGATTAAGGGACTGAACAACAGCAATGCATAGCACTTTCCCAGGCCATCAGGTGTTACAGAAAGCTTAAATAATCAAAAGAAACAATAAATAACAAAGATATCAGTAAATGGGTAGAAGAAATGACGTGCCTTTAACTTTCCATTTTCTTCTACCTCTGCGTGAGTTTGGTCAAATCAATCTGAAATGTTAAACAGTTTAACTGTGCCTTGAAGTGGTTTGTGACTTATATCATCGCGAGAGCTCTCTGAAGCAATTACTCCTTTCTACCTCACTAAAACCCCTCTGTTTTCACCCCACAGAAAGCTACTGCTAAACTCAAAATGTGGGAAAATTCAACATTATAGCTGAATCTCCATTCTAACCTCATTTTGTCAGGCCTGGGTATTTTTAAACACAAGCACTGTAGGGAGACAGCCAGTGGTAAAGTCACATCATCATTTTGTAAGATCGCTTTGCTAAGTTTATCCGCAATCCAATGGCTCCACACAATACTGAGCAACACACCAGCCTATTGTGTCAGAGAGCCATGTCCCAATTTAAGTACTATTGTGTCAATACAGCCAGCTTTCAGATAAAGTACATATCTGCAGACGTACACAGCAGAGCAGAAACCGTCCAGGAGACCTGGCAGGGAAATCATACTTCATAAGAAAATGGTCTAAAATAAATATTTCCATTCCACACAGTGATGGGCTGCAATCTGATTTGGATAAGCACACACAAGTGTGGAAGTTTCTCTGAAGCTACTCATATTTCTTCAGGGGTGCAACACGGAGTTGAACAAACTCTCTTGTGATATTTCTGGCACTTCTCCGAAAACCAACTGGAAATATCACAAAACAGCATCTTGTCTCTCGGCACTTTGCTGCCTGATCCTAACTGAAACCTGGTGCTAAAATCTGAACTTTACAGAGAGGTTTGTTTTGAGTCCAGGCCTAGAAATGGACAAAGATTTGGAGGGAAGGAGCATTCTTATCTTCTCCAAACCAGTTTAAACATCCATGATTAAAGTCCACATGAAAAGGCCAATTAATGCAGTAAGACAGTGTTCTTCACATCTTCAGGCTCACAGAGTACAGAATTAGAGCCCGATGTGAAGTTGGTGTTAATGGCACCATTTCATATAAACTGAAATCTGTCGGAGGCCTAAAAGATTCCCAGGGTAAGGAAAATCCAGGCAGATCACATTTATTATTAAATTGTGGAGTGAAGTTGGTTTCATTTTGCAGGAAGGCATTGTCATAGCCTGAAAAATACCTAAGTGTGAAGTGGTCACCATCACTTGCAGGAGTACTCTTTATATATATAAACACATGTTGTCAACATGCTAAATATGGTTTTAACTTACATGTCTTCTATACCCTTAAAAAAAAGAGAGAGAATTAGTGTACCTAGTAATAAGCAACACAATCACAGAAAGGCTTCTTCCAAGATCAAACTCTGGGAAGCTGGAACAACGGAGCTTAAACTCTATGAACAAAATTATTACGCTAACTTTAAATTGGACTCTACTACTGGAAGTTTTCATCCATCTCTTATCCACAGCAAGATCTTACATTTCAGATACTATATATTCTAATACATCACAATTCAAGATCCATTAAAGAGTGGCCATCAAGTGAATTTATGCCACAAATTTAAATCTTATAGAAACAATGTTTCTCAAAAGGTTCGATTAATAGAAATGTCTATATGTCTGGCATTTTCTTCTTTAAATTCTAATGGAAATGTTTTTGTTTGGTTTCCAGTGCTCCTCTATAGGGTTTGCAAAACAAACACTGTAGTATTGTGCAAGTGCAGGAGAACCAGAAGACAAAACTTCCTATAGACTGGGTCAGTTGTTTGTTTATTGCAACAGTCCAATTTAAGAGAAGTTCAAAGCATAATCCTTAATGGTGCAAAATTAAGTGAGATTTTAGAATCCATAGTGTTTTATTAACTAGGATAATTAAATTTGTTTTGTAAAATTATGTTTACCTGAAATATACATTATATATTAACCTGAATGTCCCTTTAATACTGTTCTATGCCCCTTTGTCTATTTTTGAACTAAAGAAAAAAATTCACATTTCATTTAAGAAAATGTATTACTTTAAAAAGTTGTTAAAATTTGCGAAGAAGAAAGATTTCAACTCCCGCAAGTTCATTCTTTCCCTTGGGCATTCCAATTCCACCACCCCTTTTTCACATAACCCTGTATGAAACCTCGATTGTGAGAATATTTGTTGTTTTTACACAATGGCATGAAATCTTCAGTGGACCATGGAATGACATTTATTCCCAGGAATATAGGGGCAAGATCCCTAATAAGAGCCTCTCACTAGAGGTTGAGCTATTATTACCTCTATTGTTCATAGCTTGAGGATACGTGCTGACTGTCGCAGGCCTGGCTAACAACATATATTCAAGCAAAAGGTTTAGCCTTAGTCTGTTTAAAGCTATTTAAAAGTAGATATTCAGCAGTTGAATGGGCTTGTATTTTTGTTTCATTTTAACTATATTCATATATACATTTTAACATTGCTTCTGGATAGTGTTGAGCATTGTTTGCTCTTACTGAAATCTAATAGGCCTGGAGGGTGCTCAGCATCTCACAGCATCAGGATCCTAACACTTTGTATGAAGTATGACTAGATTGTTTCAAGAATCACATTAGATACATGATTCCAGAAACCCACTCTTCATGCACTGGAATATTAACTTGTAGAAGCCAATATGCAACAGAGGACAGCAATAATTCAGTTTTGTTTACCGATTTCAACTTCTACTACTGTTTAATATTTTAGTTTGAAAAGGTAAAACAGTGTGCCAGTTCATCAATTACTCCGGACACAAGACAAACACTTGGCAAGCATGAAGTGCATCAAGCTACCCACAATCTCACAAATGCCTTTTGAAAGGAGGAAACACACAAGTAAATATTCAAATTCATGAAGCAGCATGTAATGGAGACTTCATTTTAAGTGTTCCCATACTATTCCTGTTAATACATATGGGTGAGTCTCACCACTGAAGTACAGAATGTACCACTGTCATTTTATTTTCCTATAGCAGTGGCGACGTTCGGAGAAGTCCTTGAACAGAGCAAATGTACTTTAACTACAACATGCTGCCTACTGCAGTACGTACCATAACACACCAGCATTCGGAAAGGCACTTATCTCCCTTCAAAAAACCCCCAATACCACTATATTGTCCACATTTACACATCAACATGCTGCTTAACATCCTGCCTCTTGCTGACCACGTGATATAGCATAAAATAATACTGGAATATTATAAAGCATTTCTGCTCTGCACCCCCCCCCCCAAACCCACAACTGCAGTCATTTGAATTATAGCATCCTTCGCAAAAATGATGTTATACCATTAATCATAAACTATTCATTTGGGTGTTCATTTTTTTAAAAAAATCCCTTTCCTTCAGGCCATACAATCCTCCAATACCAAGAAAGAGTGCAAACATCTATACAAACACTTAGAAATTAAAATCAACTAAGCACTGCAGCCACTTCATTAACATGTTTCTAATTATAACCTATTTCTCAAATCCATTTTGCTAGGTGACTAGGACTTGGAAAGACCAAAGGACCTAATCAAATTCTACCACAATCGGCATCTTTTCTAGGAAAGCTCCAATACTTCCCAAAGCACCCCTCCTCTCCCAATAACTTCTTCCCCTACCCCCAGCCAAACAAAAAGAAAAGAAAAAATAAATACCACCTTCTTACACTAATGGATGCTTTACCCCTTGTTACACAAAACACTTCCTTATCTAGATCCCCAAATAACTGCAATTTGAAATTAAGAAAAAGACAGCACAGCTCATCATGTTATCTGAAGCAATCAATTTATGTTTGTGTCTCTGACTCCACGAAAGGTTAAGGGGTTTGTTATAATATTTACTGTGCCTGTTCCTTCAGTATCAGGGCTAAAATCTATTGTATTTGTCATATTAAAAAAAAAAACTGGGAAAGAAAAACCTGTTTACTGAATGCTCACTGAATTAGCGACATGGGGCAGAAGACTGTTTTATATTTTATTGACTCAATAAACTAACTGTATTAAAAGCTGGACCTGCCAGCAGCAGGAAACAGCCGCAAAACCTCAAAGGAATTTTTGGGGGAGGTTGAGAGACAAAGTCCACGATATGTTTCCCCCATATTAGAGAGGGGATTAAAATACCTCTCGTAACTATTTGTTAAACATTAGCAGAGTGCTAGGCATTGTACAGAACAATGAATTACTATGTACAACTGGACCCAATCCTTTTATCAAAGGCACCAAAGGACTATCAGTTCTTTTGAGGGCAGGGCGGAAGGAAGGAAGAAGACAATACCCCTAGAGAAGAGGAATGTGGTGTGAAGAGGGGGAAAAAACAACCACTACCAATGGACAGGGTGAAAAAAAATGGTCTCTGTGCTGTTTCTTGGGCAGGAGGAATTCCCCAGGGAGGACGTGGGGGGAGGACAGGGATTCAGAACTGGGTTTATTCCCTGAGGAGGATAGGTGAATCAGATGGGAAGAGGAGGTGGGGAGAAATCCCCTGCAACAGTGAGAGGATGGAGCATGTGGGGGTGCCTCAGCTGTAGTATTGGAGAGTGGCTTGTCAGGGGTAGGGTGTGGGAGATGACAGGAGATGCGTTCTCTGGGTAAAGGTTGTGGGAGGGTAAATTCCTAGGGTTAGGACAGAGGCAAGTCCAATGAGATCAGGGGAAATGGGGGGGACTCCAATAAGATAGGGTGTCAGGAGAATTGGGACGAGTCCCCTGGAATGAGGATTGGGATGACTCTGCTGTGTGTAAGGGCGTATGCTGGGCAGGTGACTCCATTGGATGAGGAGGAGTAAGAGGTGACAGCTATATGCGGGAGTAGGCTGGGACTGAGACCCATGGACTGAAGGTGAGAGGGCCGAGGCAAGTGCTACCATGTTGGGGGGAGAGGTAAGGATGAATCCCTTCTTGGGGAATGGGAGGGTTATTGTCCCTGTTGGAGGAGCAGGCAGAGTCACCTCTAAGGTGGTTAATCCCCCCAGGGTGACTGGGAGAAGTGATTGTGTGCAGACAGGTAGGGGTTAGTCTGCTGTTAAAGTACTGCACTTGGGTGCAATCGGTGGGGCCAATTCCCCTGTGAGTGGACTGAACATGTTAGGGTTGAGTCCCATTTGGGAGGGAGCTCTTCCCCCCCGGAGCTAGCATGGGGGGGCGGAGGGAGATCCTCTGGTACAGGAGAGGGGTGGGTGGGGCAAGTTCCCTGTTAGAAGGGGCAGAATGAGGAGGGTGTGATCCCCATGTTGGGAGACAAGCAGGGGTGAGTCCCCTGTGGGTGGGAGAGAACATCAGAGGGGGAAGAGGCAAGTCCTCTGGATGACTGTAGGGAGGGGTTCATGATGAGTCTGCTGTGGATTATGAGAAGGGTAGGTGGGGACTGAGCCTCTGTGGGAGGTGGGTGAATCCCCTCTGGGATGTAGGTTAGGAAGAGAACACCAGGCCGGGGGGTTAGTCCCCCTAGAGAGAGACAGACCAGGGAATAGGTGTGGGATGGCTGGCCTCTTGGAGGGATGCGGAGGGAGGATAGAGGAGGCAAGTCTGCTGAATAGGGTGAGCAGGGGAGGGATGAGTCCCCCTTTAGCAGCGGTAGGAATATGACACCCCCCTTTGGGGTGTGGGTGACTCTCCGGGGGCAAGTTTGTAGATTAGGGGTGGGGAGTTCCTACAACTAATAAGCTAGGGGACAAGTCTCCCCTGAGGAAAAAAGGGGTTTATTCTTTAGGGGAGAGGATGGAGGGCAACTCCAGGCAAGGGGGTGACTTGGGGGGTGTAGGATGGGGTGTGAGCCCCAGGGGAGGGGGGTAAACACGGGGGGGGGAAGCAGGATGGGGTGCGAGAGCCCCAGGGGAGGTGGCCCTAGTCCTAGGGGTAGGGGTGACAGCCCCAGGGGAGGATGACTCCATGTGGGAGTAGGATGGAGTGAACAGTGGTGGGGCAAGCAGGTGACTGGGAGGTAGGTTGAGGAGAAGGGGAAGGGGATGACTCAGGGGGCGAGCACCAGGGGAGGATGACTCCAGGGGGAGCAGGACGGGGCGAACACCAGTGGGGCAAGGGAAATGAAGGGAGGAGGTTGGGGCGAGCCCTGTGAGAAGCATGGGAGCAACACCGGATGAGACGAGGGGGGGGGAGGGGGAGCGAACCCCAGGGGGTGACTGGGGGGGGGGGGAGTTAAGGGGAGCGACAGCCGGTGGGGTAAGGGGGATGACTCAGGGAGAAGTTAGGGGGAGCAAACCCCAGGAGGTGACTCGGACGGGAGTAGGGGGAGCAAACCCCAGGGGATAACTCAGAGGGGGCGACACCTGGTGGGGCGAGGGGGGTGACTCCGGGGAGGTAGGGGGGAGCAAACCCGGGGGGGTGACTCGGGGGGGGGGAAGGGGGAGCGACACAGTGGGGCAAGGGGGTGACGGGGGGGCAGGGGGAGCGAACCCCGGGGGGTGACTCGGGGGGGGGGTTAGAGGGACCGACACCCGGTGGGGCGAGGGGGTGACTCGGGGGGGCAAGGGGAGCGAACCCCGGGGGGTGACTCGGGGGGGGGGTTAGAGGGACCGACACCCGGTGGGGCGAGGGGGTGACTCGGGGGGGCAAGGGGAGCGAACCCCGGGGGGTGACTCGGGGGGGGCCGACACCCAGTGGGGCGAGGGGGGTGACTCGGGGGAGCGAACGCGGGCGGGGCGCGTGTCGGCGGCAGGGGCCCCGGGGCAGGGCTCCCGGCGGCGGTTACCTGCGGGGCTCGCTACCCCGGGGACGCGCGGCGGCTCCCTCGGGCCTAGCGGCGCTGGCCGGCTCGGCGGCAGGAAGTGATTCCAGCGGCTCCTCACATGGACTTTCCCTGACCTCGCCCAGCAGCGCCGAGCGCCGCAGCCAGGCAGCCCGCGGGCCGGGGCGGGGCGCGGCGCGGCGCTGATCGCGGGCCCCGGCCAGCCGGACCCTGGGCACAGCGGGCCGCGGGGCTGGAGCCGGCTGGCGGCGCCCTGGCTCTGCCGGCGCCGCAGGCTTTGCCCGGCTGCCAGCCAGCTCCGGGGAGCTGCCTCCCGCCGCGCCGGGCGCTCCCCGGGCCGGGGCCTCCCTAACCCCGGGGCTGGGGCTCGCGTCGCCCGTTCCCTCTGTCGTGACATGCCCTGGGCAGGGAATGCCACCGCCGGATCCCCCCCCGCAGCCAGCCCGGCAGGCGGGTGCCCCACGGAGCCCACCGACAGGGTCTCGCTGGGGGCAGCGGGCGCTAGGGGTCTGTGCGGCACATGGAGACATCCCGGGGGGAGGGGGGATCAGAGGGGCTTGATCTTTACATGTGTCGCTTATTATTTTTCAGGGTAATTAAAAGAGGAGGGGAAAGAGGATGTCAAAGATGCACACCTCGACTTCCCCGTATTCAAGCGGTCCCTGCGACTACAACCTAGTGCAGCGTTGGACCCCATTCGGCAAACCCTTTGGGCCGGGAACTTCCCCTGAAGTCAACAGGGCTTTCCGCTCCCTGACCATCGCTAAACTGGGCCCTACGCATGCACAACGTGCTCATCATCCTTGCATGTGATAATTATGCTGTTTAGTCAGATCATATTACAAATAAAACAACTGGAGTTGAGGAAAACTTGAGGTTTTTAAAAATCACCTGGGTTCTTTCTACCATGCTGCCTCTTTTGCTCCGGAGGCAGCCCCAGAAACATCTGCAAAGAAACCTCATCATCCAACTTCAAATCCCCACTCAAAACTCTGCTTTGCCAGTATGCCTATAAAATCTTGACGAGTTAGGCTGCTGGTGTGCTGAGACCGTTACCTATCACCAATATTGTCTCCTTGTTTCCTTGTGCCCCCTGGTCTGTATCCATTTGTTGTTCCTCGTCTTTTATTCGGTTGTAAACTCCTTGGGGGCAGGGAGCGTCTTTTTGTTCTGTGTTTGTAGAGCACCTACCATAATAGCATTTTCATAGAATCTCATAAATAAGAAGTGGAAAAATACCTGCTAAGCTCAGGTTTCAGTGTGTTAGTCTGTATCCGCAAAAAGGAGAACTTGTGGCACCTTAGAGACTACCAAATTTATTTGAGCATAAGCTTTCGCGAGCTACAGTAGCCGATGAAGTGAGCTGTAGCCTGCTAAGCTCAGCTAGTCAATTCCCCTAGCCGGTACAGAATTGTTTCCATGGTGTATGCTTAAGTATTCTCTACAGTCCAGTTTTAAATGTCCTAGGCGATGAGGCTTCTACCATGTTTCTTGGAACATTGGACCACAGTCTAATAAGGTTATTCTGTTTGGAAATGCCTTCCTATATCAAGCCTGAATTTTCCTTTGCTCAGGTTCATGTCATTGCTCCTAGATCTACCCCTTGGACTGCACATAAGTTATCTATAATAAGTGAAGCTTTTTGATGATTCAGGATTTGTTTTATTTTTTTTTAAATATCCAGAATAATATTCTGAACCAAAACTTGTAAATGTTCTCAGTGATTTTTTATCCTGCACTTAAAACATTACTTCACTAAGGCTCCAATTCTGCAAATGCTTAGGGACATGCTTAACTGAGTAGCCCCCTTGACACATGCATAAAGTAATACATATCCATAAATGTTTATGATATCAAGGCCTAATTAATATTTTTTCTTTTCTTCTTTCTTTCTTAATTTAAAATATTTCTGAATCTTTTTATCTAAAAGTGTGAAATCCTGCTGACAGCTACATCACAAGATTTTCAAACTCTTAATTGCCCATCTCTCTCAAAAAAGAGAAATTTTTTCAAAATATTAATTTCAAGGAAGAATTACAAGAATCAGCAAAGGGATGGGAATATTTCATATTATAAGAACATTCCCTTTATTATCTTGGCCAGATGAAGCTGGCTGTCAGAACTCAATTATGATCTCAAGGCTACGATAAAGAAAATTACTAAATCTTAAAAAAACAAAACAAAAACCAACCTCCCCAACCCTACGTGTTTACAATAACTAAAGAGAACATTTTCTGTGTAACTCTTTGTCTTAGCCTCATCTTTTAAAAGAAAATTTTTGATTGTTAGAGGTTCCTATCAGTGTAATCCAAGCAAAAGATTATTGTTTCCTTGTACCCTCCTGTCTATAACTACTGGTTGTCTCTTGTCTTAAACTCAGATTGTCAGATCTTTGAGGCAGATACAATCTTTTTGTTCTGTGTTTGTACCGTGGGGTCCTGATCAGTGTTCCCTCCAACTTTTCCCACTCATGTGTGGAATGAATTTTGTATGTGCACCAATATGGAGGTGATGTGTGACACATCGCCTCCATATAGGTGCACATAGCAAAATTCATATGGCGGGCATGGGGCCCAGGGGTTTGGAGTGTGGGAGGCGGCTGGGATGCGGGGGGGTGATGGCTCTGGCTGGGGGTGCGGGCTCTGGGGCGGGACCGGGATTGAGGGGCTCAGGGCTGGGGCAGAGTGTTGGGGTGTGGTGGGGTGAGAGCTCTGGGGTTGGGCCAGGGATGAGGGGCTCAGGGTTGGGGCAGAGGATTGGGGTCGGGGGGAGGAGTTTGGGGTGCAGACTGCCCTGGGGCTGTGATGGGGAGAGAGAACCGCCCCCAGCTCTCTCTCCCAGCAGCAGCACCTGGGCTGGGGGGGAGGGGCGCCTCTCCCTACCGCAGCAGCTCCGGGGCTGGGGCCACAGGATAGGCACTTTTCCCACGGCCGCAGCAAGTCCAGGCCGGGGCTGGGTTAGGATCAGGGGAGAGGCACTTCTCCCATGGCTGCGGTAGATCCGGGCCAGGCTGGATTGGGGCCGGGGGAGGGGCGCGTCTCCCCTAGCCACGGCTGGGCTGGGGCTGGGGGAGAGGAATCTCTCCCCACCGCAGCCCTGAGTGCCTCCACGGCACTTAATAGGCTGCTGCACAGCTTAGAGGGAACTTAGGTCCTGGTCCATGGCTAGGGCTTCCTAGGCGCTACTGCAAAACAAAACAACAAAGGGCCAAATGCATTCACTTTCCCCATGCTGTTGAAGTCAATGGGATCACACTGGTGAGTAAATTCAGTAGAATTTGGCTCAGAAATGGTACTATGGAAAAGATCTATAATCTATCCCTATACATGGCTCCAATGTACACAACTTCCGCATTAGATCTACTGCATCGCTGAATGCCATTATGGAGTCTGAACAAGCATGTGGCCACTATGCCTGTGGCTCTGCCATTCATTTATACCTATGGGACAATGCCAACAATGTGATTTTCAGCACTTATCAGTCTTATTTTTACCTTTTATTACAGATTGCCACTTACAACTTCTTGGTGTTTATTCTCTGTGGACTGTACAATCACACAACCCAGTCCTGTAAAAACTTATTAATTTGGGCCCCAATTTGGCAAAATTTTCTGAATATGCTTAGCTTTGCACACTTGAGAGGGGACTACTCACATGCATGTTTTGCAATAACAGGACCTTTGTTAGTTCCGTTGACTTGCATCAGTAGGGGTTACTCACAGGATTCAGAATTTGCAAGATTTGCTCTCTATTAGAGTCTGGTAAATAACCCTAAATCACATTGTGAAATAACTCTAAAGCAATTAAAAAAGAGGGAGGTATGCATGATATAACATACTCTGTAACATGCAAAGAGTGTCTTCCGGCAGAGACAAGCTTAGTACAGAGGAAAGATCCTTTCTGAGTCATAGAATTCCTGCTCCCATTAAAGTGAATGGTAGTTTTGCCATTGGCAAAGACCCTGATAGATAAATTGTCTACAAATCCTTAAGGTCTAGGTTTCAGTCTTAAGTGAGGATGGCCCCCCCCCACCCCCCGAAGTAGGCAAAAATCAGCAGAGTTATACCTGTACAAATCCATTGGGACGTCAATTGTTGTTGTTTCTGTGGGGTTGAACAAGGTGTAAATCAATATAGCAGTTAGCCCAGTGAACATAGCCACCAGATGTAGGACTCTGCTAATCCTACAGGTCAGCTATAACTTTATCTTTCCATAACATTTGCCCAGGCATACATATCTTTTAAGTGTTATATACATAAGCAAAATTCTCCAGGTCATAGGACTGCTTTAAACTAGCCCACACTAAGGCCACGTCTACACTACAAAATTATGTCAACTTAATTTACATCAGCATAGAGCCACTGCACTTATTAAATCGCTTGTGTGTGTGTGTGCACACTTAGAATCATAGAAGATTAGGACTGGAAGAGACCTCAGGAGGTCATCTAGTCCATCCCCCTGCTCAAAGCAGGACCAACCCCAACTAAAGCGTCCCAGCCAGGGCTTTGTCAAGCCAGGCCTTAAAAACCTTTAAGGATGGAGATTCCACCACTTCCCTAGGTAAGCCATTCCAGTGCTTCACCACCCTCCAAGTGAAATAGTTTTTCCTAATATCCAACCAAGACCTCTGTCATCTGCCACCACTGAAAACAACCTAGCGCCATCCTTTTTTCAACCCCCCTTCACATAGTTGAAGGCAGCTATCAAATCCCCCCTCACTCTTCTCTCAGCCTCTCCTCATAAGTCATGTGCCCCAGCCCCCTAATAATTTTTGTTGCCCTCCGCTAGACTCTCTCCAATTTGTCCACATCCTTTCTGTAGTGGGGGGCCCAAAACTGGATGCAATACTCCAGATGTGGCCTCACAGTGCTGAATAGAGGGGAATAATCACTTCCCTCGATCTGCTGGCAATGCTCCGACTAATGCAGCCCAATATGCCGTTAGCCTTCTTGGCAACAAGGGCACACTGTTGACTCATATCCAGCTTCTCGTCCACTGTAATCCCCAGGTCCTTTTATGCAGAACTGCCACTTAGCCAGTCAGTCCCCAGCCTGTAGCAGTGCATGGGATTCTTCCATCCTAAGTGCAGGACTTTGCACTTGTCCTTGTTGAACCTCATCAAATTTCTTTTAGCTGAATCCTCCAATTTGTCTAGGTCACTCTGGACCCTATCCCTACCCTCCAGCATATCTACCTCTCCCCGCATCTTAGTGTCATCTGCGAACTTGCTGAGGGTGCAATCCATCCCATCATCCAGATCATTAATGAAGATGTTGAACAAAACCGGCTTCAGGACTGACCCCTGGGGCACTTCGCTTGATACCGGCTGCCAACTAGATATCGAGCCATTGATCACTACCCATTGAGCCCGACAATCTAACCAGCTCTCTATCTCCCTTATAGTCCATTCATCCAATGCATGCTTTTTTAACTTGCTGGCAAGAATACTGTGGGAGACTATATCAAAAGCTTTGCTAAAGTCAAGATATATCTCATCCACCGCTTTCCCCATATTCACAGAG
The DNA here is from genome assembly GCF_965152275.1 of Natator depressus. Classification (NCBI taxonomy): domain Eukaryota; kingdom Metazoa; phylum Chordata; order Testudines; family Cheloniidae; genus Natator; species Natator depressus. The sequence goes on along the minus strand of NC_134249.1, from coordinate 20,840,267 downwards.
CCAGTTATCTCATCATAGAAGGCAATCAGGTTGGTCAGGCATGACTTGCCCTTGGTGAATCCATGTGGACTGTTCCTGATCACCTTCCTCTCCTCCAAGTGCTTCAAAATGGATTCCTTGAGGACCTGCTCCATGATTTTTCTAGGTTTCAGAGTAGCAGCCGTGTTAGTCTGTATTCGCAAAAAGAAAAGGAGTACTTGTGGCACCTTAGAGACTAAAATTTATTTGAGCATAAGCTTTTGTGAGCTTTTCTAGGGACTGAGGTGAGGCTGACCAGTCTGTAGTTCCCTGGATTCTCCTTCTTCCCCTTTTTAAAGATGGGCACTATATTTGCCTTTTTCCAATCGTCTGGGACCTCCCCCGATTGCCACGAGTTTTCAAAGATAATGTCCAATGGCTCTGCAATCACATCAGCCAACTCCCTCAGCACCCTCAGATGCATTAGATCTGGCCCCAGGGACTTGTGAACGTCCAGCTTTTCTAAATAGTCCATAACCTGTTCTTTCACCACTGAGGGCTGCTCACCTCCTCCCCATGCTGTGCTGCCCAGTGCAACAGTCTGGGAGCTGACCTTGTCTGTGAAGACCGAGGCAAAAAAAGCATTGAGTACTTCAATTTTTTCCACATCATCTGTCATTAGGTTGCCTCCCCCATTCAGCAAGGGTCCCACACTTTCCCTGACCTTTTTGTTGCTAACATATCTGTAGAAACCCTTCTTGTTACCCTTCACATCTCTTGCTAGCTGCAACTCCAATTGTGCTTTGGCCTTCCTGATTACAACCCTGCATGCTCGAGCAATATTTTTATACTCCTCCTTAGTCATCTGTCCAAGTTTCCATTTCTTGTAAGCTTCCTTTTTGTATTTAAGCTCACCGAAGATTTCTCTGTTAAGCCAAGCTCCTTGTGTCAGCGGTGTGCGTCTTCACCAAAAGCGCTTGTTTCAATTGCATTCTCAGTGTGGGGCATTGTGGTATGGCTCCTGAAAGCCAGTAACAGTTGACATAAGCAATGCAGTATCTATACTGACACTGTGTCGACCTAATTACATCAACCATGACTCTACGCAGCTTGTGAAGGTGGTGTGACTAAATCAGCATAAAAAGGCACTTACGTTAAATTTAAGTGAAGACTTTTCCACAGCTAGGTCGATGCAAGGCAGCTTATGTCAACCTAACTGTGCAGTGTAGATCAGGCCTAAAATATGTAATTTATTTTCCATCTATGTAGCAACTCTAACAAACCTAATAGTTCATAAAATAGTTGTAAGAAAGACAGAGGTTACCAATCATGGGTGAAATCCTCATCCTATTGAAGTCAATGGGAGTTTTGTCACTGATTTCAGCAGAGCCAGAATTTAACTCCATATTTTAAAATATTTAGATTTGCTTCCCTATATTACTAAAACTGAAAGAATTTTAAAATCAACAAGCTTTCTTGTGTGAATAATGAACAGGTTTTGGCCAAAAGTATTATGATTACAATGAGTTCCAAATGTAAATACACATGTAAATAAAGTATAATCCTTCCTCCCACCCCATTTTGCATATGAGATCATGTTAAAGCATTTTTTCACCTGGAAGTGTCTTTTCTTTCTCTCTCTTGTTTTTAAACCTTTACAGTTTTGATGCTGCTTTAAAGACTGCAGAAAAAATATTTTTTAAATCAACATTTGATGTTTCAGAAGGGCTTTGGGCTAAGGAATTTCATTAACACCCAACACTTTAAAAAACAGTGTCAGGCAAGGATAAACACACTTTCTTTGGCATGCAAGATAAAACTGTTGTTGTATTTTTAAAAGGTACATGGGAAGTATGCCCCAGAATCTCGTTCTGAGATAAGCCAGTTAGTGGAACGTTGCTTCTGTGCATTGCCTTCAAAATATAATAATATTTTGTCCTCCCATAATACATTCCATTCAAGGATCTCAATATGTATGAATACATTAATAATAATAATTATTATTATTTATTATTATTAATGTACTCATACAACACCCCTGTGAGGTAAGTATTATCCCCATTTTACTGATGAAGAAACTGAGGCACCGATGACTAATTCCTCTGCCTTTTACCCTGGCAAAGAAGCTGAGCTTAATGCAAGGAGGGTTGGCCAGTGGTGCAAGGGGATGAATTCTTGAGAAAGCTTCCACCACTTCTGCTGGGGGAGGGTGGGTGAGTGGATGGATGGATTGCAAGTGAGTGGATGGATTGCAAGGTGGGTGGGTGGGTGGATGGATAGCAGCAGATCCACCAGTCCTGCTCACTTGTGGGGGGTCATACAGGAATCCCTTGTGGAGCTATGCTCCATGGCAAAAAGGAGGTGTGGTCTATCTGTAGGGGATCCACAAATAACACCCCTTTGCCCGCAAGCAATAGAGCTAGATCAGCCTGCTGCATCATACCTCTGAGCTGCAGAGGTGGGGAAATGCAACAATATGCATTTAAACACAGCTAAATGTAAATATCTACACCTCGGAACAAAGAATGTAGACCTTACTTACAGGATGTGAGACTCTCTCCTGGGAAGCAGTGACTTTTAAAAAGATTTGGGGGTTGTGATCGATAATCAGTGAACATGAGCTCTCAGTGTGATGCTGTGGCCAAAAGAGCTAATGTGATCCTGGAATGCATAAACAGGGGAATCTCAAGTAAGAATAGAGAAATTAATTTTACTTTTATATTTGGCACTGGTGCAACTGCTGCTGGAATACTGTGTCCAGTTCTGGTGTCCACAATTCAAGAAGGATGTTGATAACTTGGAGAAGGTTCATAGAAGAGCCACAAGAATCATTAATGGATTAAAACCCCTGCCTTTTAGTGATATACTCAAAGGCAGCAGCGTATTAACCCCTAGGCCGACAAGGCCTAGGCCTAAGGCGGCAAAATTGCAGGGGCGGCAAATTTATAATAGCACCCAGAGGCTGCTTCCCCCGGGCCGGTTCGCGCCCTCCGCCCCGGCCCCGCCCCCTCCCTTCCCCTATTGGTCCCCTTCCCCAAATCTCCACCCAGCCCCCGCCCCGCCTCCTCTCCTGAGCGCCGCATTCCCCCCTCTTCCCCCTCCTTCGTGAACCTGTTTCACGCACAAGCACTGGCAGGGAGTGGGGAGAAGCAGGGCCCGGCAGCACGCTCAGGGGAGGAGGTGGAGGCGGAGCGGGGCGGGGAGCAGGGAGCTGCTGGTCAGGGGGCGGCAAAATCATTAATCCATCACTGTTCAAAGGGTATGTCTACACTGCAATTAGACACCTGCAGCTGGCCAGTGCCAGCTGACTCAGGCTTGTAGGCTGTGAGGTTGTTTAATTTCAGTACAGACATTTTGGCTCTGGCTGCAGTGCAAGCTCTGGGACCCTCCCACCTCACAGGGTCCTAGAGCCCCGACTTCAGTCTGAGCCTGGAAATCTACATTGCAATTAAATAGCTCCACAACCCAAGTCTGAATCACCCAGCATGCACCAGCCACAAGTTTTAATTGCAGTGTGGACATACCCAAAGAACTCAATCTATTTAGCTTAACAAGGAGAAGGACTTGATTACAGTCTATAAATATCTACATGGGGAACAAATATTTAGTAATACGTTCTTCAATCTAGTAGAGAAAGATATAACATGATCCAGTGGTTGGAAGTTGAAGCTAGACAAATTCAGATGGGAAATAAGGAGTAAATTTTTAACAGTGAGAATAATTAACCATTAGAACAATTTACTAAGGGTGGTGGTGATTCTCCATCATTGACAATTTTAAAATCAAGGTTGGATGTTTTTCTAAAAGATCTGCTCTAGGAATTATTTTGGGGAAATTCCATGTGGCCTGTGTTACACAGGAGGTCAAATAGATTATCACAATGGTCCATTCTGACCTCTGAATCTATTAATTTATGAAGAGGTTTTGCCCCAAAGAGATTAAGGATCTGACTTTCAGAGGTGCTGAGCTACTTGCATCTTACCCTGACAAAACAAAGCTGTAAGTGCTCACAACTCTGATAATCAAGCCCTAGAGGCCAGATTTTCAGAAGAGCTCAGCTCCTGTTTAGGCACCAGAATAAGTGGCTGTATTTTCAACAGAGCTCAGCATCTGCTGTGTTGAGCTCCTTTGAAAATCTGGTCACAAGTATCACGATGGGATCTGCTAGGATCTGAGCACTCTTGAAAATCGGCTTCTTATTTAGGTGCCTAAATGGGAGCCTTTGAAAGCCTGGCCCCAACTGTCAGTGCTCAGCACTGGAACATCTGGTCCTACATGACTTGCCCAAGGTCTCACAGAAGTCTACTGTGTCTGGGAACAAAAACAAGCTCTCCTGACTCCCAGTCCTGTGCTTCAACAACAACAAAAAAATCTTAATTCCAGTCAACCCTGGACATTTTAATAATCTTTTATGGCTGACAAAGAAACATTCCACAAATAAAAAGAAAAGGAGGACTTGTGGCACCTTAGAGACTAACTCTAAGGTGCCACAAGTCCTCCTTTTCTTTTTGCGGATACAGACTAACACGGCTGCTACTCTGATTCCTTAAGTACTGTTTGACATTTCAGAATGGCTCCAAGGCTGGAGAAAACATGGTTATTTACCGCTGTGCTGAACTTAATGCAAAAGATTGATTCAGAGACTAGAGGAAACAAAATAGGCAACATTTTCTGTAATGTCCACAAAGTGATCCAGGGCAGAAGAAAAATATTTTCTTTCTTTCTCTTTCTTGGTTGCCTTTGTTTGTTTGTTTTTAATCTAGCATTTCAAATTGAGCAATGGTTTGAAGGCTGAAGAAATTTGATAAAATACCCAACATTTACATTCTTGCAGTGGAAAAGCTAACTTTTCTCATCTGAACAGTCATTTAGTGAAGGAAAAGAAATAATCTTGCAGTTATACCATCCATTTTTAACCCCTTTGTGGGTACGACTTCTACAGTGTCAGCAACTCACTGCAAAACATTAGGAAGATCTATATTCCTTCCCCAAGTTATCAGTAGTCTTGAACATTAACGTGGTTAAGATGTGTTTTACATCTTGTTTCCTACTTTTATTTCTAAAGAGAATGTAAAGTGGCCTGATGGAAGAACTACTGTTTCTAGACAACGGTGTAGATAGATTATGTAGTCTGTAAAAAAGCAACAAGAAAGCACATTAAAAAAATTACAACCAAATTAAAATTCTCAATCCCTGTCTGCTCACAGCAGACATCTAGTTTATGAATTCTGCTGGCTTCTCCAGAAAGACTCATCGCTGGTGTAACTCTACTGTAACCATACAACTTCCCCAGGGATGAGCTTGGAACATAGGAGTATAGACAAGTAACATTTCAAAGCAACACTAACTGCAGTATGAATTCCAAAAGAGATGGACTCTGCCTCAGAGTCTGGGTGTGAATCTGAATGTTCTCAAATGCCAGGGTATTTTGGAGATGGGGTTTGTTTCAGCACCTTATGTATTTGTTGTTATATATTATTTGTATTACCAAAGAACCTAGGAGCCCTAGTCATGGGCAAGACCCCATTGTGCAAAGCACTGTCCAAACAGAGCAAAAAGACCGTCCATGTCCCAAGGATCTTACAATCTAAGTATATAGAGACCAGCTGTGAAGTTCAGATCTGGGTCCAAACTTTGGGTCTATAGATCTGGGAGTTCAGATCTGGAACTCTGGTTCAGTTCTTTGTCTAAATTCTCGTGAATATTAACACCATAGTAGAAGGGAAGAAGTGTTTTAAATGAATTAAAGGGGATATAAGGAATAATGACCTGAGACTGGTTTAACTTACTTAAAGGGAAACTTTGATAGACGTTAACTGTGAGGTTGACTAGACAGTGAAATAGGGTGACCAGATAGCAAGGGCGAAAAATCGGGACAGAGGGTGGGGGTGAGGGGGTAATTGGCACCTATATAAGACAAAACCCCAAATACCGGGACTGTCCCTATAAAATCGGGACATCTGGTTACACTACAGTGGAATGACTGTCCAAGGAAGGTAACTGAAGCACCATCCCTTAGTGTTCACGAGGAGACTTATAGATTCAATGTATAGTACATTCTTACCCTTGGTGCCTGGTCTTAGCAAGGGATAGACACCAAAATTCCAGCTTGCAAGTATCCTGTGGAGTAGATATTGCTGTACTACTGGAAAATATTCTACTAGGAGCATTCCAGAACTGTTAATGATATGCTATGACCCAAGTGAATAATGATGTTAAGGAAGTACTTGAAGGCATGGTTTTAACAGTACGAAGATGTGTCTTTTTAGCAAATTGGTGAAGTAAGGAGGCCTACAAGTTCTCCTCAGTCCTTATATTTTAGGAGGTACAGTCATGATGATCTCTTTCATCTATTAGCAAGTCACATGGTATATCAGCCCTCTACTCTTCTCTAGAAACTGTGCAATTGTGAGAAATGTGTTGTGAAGATTGAAGTATGGCTCCAGGCTACCAAAGTAGTTAGGGAATAGAACGCTATAAGAAAGGCAAGGTGTCTGTCAGAATAATTTAATGTTTCATAAGCAATTCTTCAGAAGAATTTGGAAGACGGACTAATTGCCAAGTTAGGACACATTTTTCTACTTGGGATCTAAATTCTCCCTGAAAGTAGTTAAAATATTGCTTCCTTAGCTTGATATACATGTCACAGGATTGCTGTCCCTTTAAGGGGAGCTGGGCCCAGCCTCATCTCTGACAGATCAGCTACCTCCTAGCTGAGACTACTCAGCTGGGGATCAGGTAATTATCAAAGCCAACAAGTAAGCCACTGGGGGAGAAAGCTTCAGGGAGCAGGAAAGTTCTTCCAGGAGACCTTATGGAAAAGCTATAGGCAGCACATTGACTCCTGTGGCAAGCCCTGGAACAGAGTGTGACTCTAAGGCAAGTGGCCTGCAGAGTGGAAACCTATAGGGAATAGAGAGGCTCCTGCAGAAGACTCCAGTTTAAGGGGATGGGCAACTGATGTGCTGTACTAGTTTTATATGGAAGAAATAAATGTGAAGATCTGAGGAAAAGAACCTGAACCAGATTTTGAGTGTAGTGTCAGTCCTTCCTAGGCTGGAGAAACAGGTCAGCAGCCAACAATGTATAGCCAAGGTTGGTATTGAGCTGTAATGCAATCTGGCAAGGAAAGAAAATTACCCCTAAGATAAACCTTTATGTTGATGGAACATTTAATTAGTGCTGCATAATAATAACTGGTATTCATATGAAAGTGGAGAGGCCATCTCATCTATGTTATGGCCATGTACAATTAATTAGGATCAGTGCCCCATCAGCAGCAAATGAGATAGCGGAGTATTTATTAGAAACCCTCCGGAAGGGAACTGAGGCATGGAGGTTAAATGACGTACCCACAATCTCCACAGTGATCATATATCTTATCAGCTAGTCTTTTGCCTCTGTTCTATCAAACCATCTTGCGATATCTTCATTTCACTTCCCATTCTGGAATTTCATTCTCCTCCCATTAGGGAGACTTTCTAACAAGGACACCACTGGAAAAGCTTTAACCCTGCTGTGGTCAATCTGTCTTGGATCACAGAAGGTCTAGTTCCAGTCCAGAAATGTTTTTTTGTTTTTGTGGGGGGTTTGGTCAGCCTTTCAGAATTCCCCCAGGAGGTCCAAGATTCAGAATTGGCACTATGATGGTGTCTCAGTTCTTTGAGTCAGACCATGACCTTAGAACATAAGAATGGCCATAGTGGGTCAGACCAATGGTCCATCTAGCCCAGTATCCTGTCTTCCAACAGTGGCCAGTGCCAGGTGTCCCAAAGGGAATAAACAGAACAGGTAATCATCAAGTGATCCATCCCCTGCCACCCATTCCTAGCTTCTGACAAACAGAGGCTAGGGACACTCCTATGGAGATAACCACCATTTCAACAGACTTGTAACATGAGTAAATTGCTATTATCAGACGCAATCAGCCACAATAGGAAGCTAAATGGAGTATAAACGTCTTTTTTTTTTTTTTAAACAAATCATCTCCAGTGAAGGCCTGAAAGTCAAAATCATACTAATGTTTAGTAAAATCCTGAAGTATTTACTCAATCAAAATTCCACAAAATGCAATGGGGATTTTTACGTAAGAAGGCCTTTTATTTGCAGTCTCTAATGTTTTTTATGTCAGTTACAACAGCAAATAAGATTAAAAATATCATCTCTCATTAGATTTTGGTGCAAAAGCCCCAGTGATACTAATCTTTGGCCTGGTCCAGCTAATTAGTACTAAATTTGAAAATGAAAAGCACAAAGAGTCAAATTCTACCATCCTTACTTCCTAAGTAACACCTTATTCCATGCAAATCTCTACTGATTTTCAATAAAACTACTCACAAAATAACACACTACACAGCAGGAGTATGGGTGATAGAATCTGGTCTAATACTTAATGAATAAGCGTTAATTGTTAATGAGTCAAGTCCTGAAGTCCTTACAATAGAAGTGTGTGAGCCTTAGTGCATGTCTGCATGCAAAGTTTCACCAGTTTAAATTTAATTTAAGTTAAACTTACATTTAGTTAAACTGGTGCAAAAGGAAGTCTTAGATGCTCTTATTTTGTTTCACATTAAATTGACTAGGAACAGATTAATGAAACCACAATTAAACTGAAAGTAAGTGTGCACAGAGAGGTTTGCACTGGTTTAACTAAACTAGTGCAAGTTTGTGTTTAGACGGGCCTTAGTTAATGTTTGTAAAATGCTTTGAGATCCTTGGATGAGAACTACTGTAGAAAGGCAGTGGAAATAAATAATACCTTGCACATCTCCCATGAAATGGAAATGTGGGGTTAATCTGGGTGGCTTCATTCAGCCAGCAAAATGAATAATGTTGGCAGTTTAGAAAAGTTGTTTATTACATAATTTGATGCAGACTTTGAAACAATAAACAAAATCCCTAAGGAAATATGTTCATTTTGATTATGTGAATTCACATTACAATGACCAGGCAATGATTCTCATCAATTTCAGCTTCTACTGTATTAGGTTGTAATTGAGATCATACATTTCTAAGAGTTTTGGGATTTTGAAACTCAGATATGTAACATTACATGGGCATGTAATTGGGCAGTATCTGAACCTTTGTTTTGCGCCAGCTCAGGTAAGACTTTTATGGGGGGGTTTAGGCATTGACTGAGATGAGAATATTTACCATAGTCACTCAATCAGAACTTTAAAAAAAAATCTCAGGGGTTCTTCTGCTATTACACCCAATTATCTTGATACACTAGGACCCCTAAAGCCATCACTCATCTAAGCTTTTTCCTACTTGGGGTAATAGTTCTCCTGTACCTCAAAAGAGACCACTTCATAAATAGTGCTCAGTCTCTCCCTGCTGATTCTTTTCAACCCTTTACCATCCTGTGATTTAGATGCATGGAAGCATGGTTACAAACCCTTATTTCAGGCAGCTCAAGTCACCTTTAAAGAGGCAATTAGCTATAGATTTCCCAGAGAGCTGTAAGCTACCCACAGGGTTTTTGAAGAATATATTTCCTTCTCCCCCTTCAGATTCCCCATCTAGTACTTCTACCATGTATTCTTTTGAAACTAGCCATTCAAATACTATCAACTCTATAGCTGGAGTGTCTTCAGCTAGAGGGTGTGAATTCTGTCCATCGGCTCTGTCATAACCATACAGCTAAGGGTAGCATAAAATCCCTCCTTTACCTGTCAAGGGTTAAGAAGCTCAAATAACCTGGTTGGCACCTGACCAAAAGGACCAATAAGGGGAGAAGAAGATACTTTCAAATCTGTGGGGGAAGGTTTTTGGTTTGGGCTTTTGTGTTCTCTCCGGACACAAAGAGAGAGACCAAGCCAGTAATCCAGCTCCTACTGAATGATACATCTAAACTTACAGAAATAGTAAGTAATAGCAAGGCAATGCTTTAGAGTATCTTTTGTTTTAGCTTGTGAATTTTCCCTGTGCTAAGAGGGAGGTTTATCCCTGTTTGTTGTAACTTTGAAGTTTTGCCTGCAGGGGAATCCTCTGTGTTTTAAATCTTATTATCCTGTAAAATTACCTTCCATCCTGATTTTACAGAGGTGCTTCTTTTAATTTTTTTTTTATTATAAAGTTCTGTTCTGATTGGTTTTTAGTGTCCTAAAAACCCAAGGGTCTGGTCTGTGCTCACCTGGTTTACCTATTTGGTTGGTAGATTATTCTCAAGTCTCCCCAGGAAAGGTGGTAAAGGGGCTTGGGGGGATATTTTAGGGAAACAGGAACTCCAAGTGGTCCTTTTCCTGAATCTTTGTCTAACTCACTTGGTGGTGGCAGCGGTACTCATCCAAGGACAAGGAAGGATTTGTGCCTTGCGGAAGTTTTTAACCTAAACTGGTAGAAATAAGCTTAGGGGGTCTTTCATGTGGGTCCCCACATCTGTACCCCAGAGTTCAGAGTGGGGAGGGAACCCTGACAGGCTCCAATACTGGACAATAATATAAATGGGTTTCTCAAACGTAGCAAGCTCTCCTGTTCTTAAGGACAGAAGAAACCATGGGAGAGGTGTGTGTCAGTGTGACTGTGTGTGCATGTGTTCACTTCAGTTGTAATTTACCTTGATATTCCAGTCTTGGTGACAACAATGCTAAGTGCCACCAGCACATGCGAATGTAAAATACCTGAAAGGAAGCCACACACTTAATTTTTCCACTCTTATCACATAAATTAAAGACTGAAATAATCAGACCCTCTGTTACCCTTTAACTTTATTGAGCTTCATTAAAAGAACATTGTTCAGAACATCTATCATCTGATGATGCAGTAAATCGCTGTTGTCAAAAGAACGATACATGCTTTGATCATTTCACTCCCAGGGTAAGTACTGGTTTCAGAGTAACAGCCATGTTAGTCTGTATTCGCAAAAAGAAAAGGAGTACTTGTGGCACCTTAGAGACTAACCAATTTATTTGAGCATGAGCTTTCGTGAGCTACAGCTCACTTCATCGGATGCATACTGTGGAAACGGAGGTGAAAACTGGTAACCTTGAATTCCCTGAAGTGTTGAACAGGTAAGACTATTTCTTACACTAAATGAAGGACACTGTCACAGTGTAAGGGACCATGGTGTAGGAGGTTTGGCCTCGTGGTCCCAGATGGGCTGGCAGCCACACATCAAGGATGACCATAAGACGGGAGTCAGTGAGCAAGGATCAGAGCAATCGCTAGAGCAGAGATCAATAAGCCAGAGTCAAGGCAGGGTCAGATATCAGAGGTAGTTCCAAGCTGGAATCAGGAGGCAACAGCCAGGGTCAGAGTTGGATGGGATCAGAGACTGGAGATCAAAAGCCAAAGTGTGGGCTGAAGTCACAGCAAGCCAGAAGTCTATTTGACTGTCCAGACAACTTCCTGGGCCATCCTCCAGGGTGATCATGGGCGAATCAGAGGGCCACAATGTACTGTCACTCTGGATTCCTTTGGGCAGAACTTCCTACGGCTCCTAATTTTCACTGTCCTCCCTGGATGTAGCACAGCATGCCCTCCAAGTAGTAATGTGGGAATACCAGCTGTCCCAGGCTCCACAGACCAAAGTTCCAGTCCCAGGGATCCTTACACAGAGTTGCAGTGAGTGATGTCTGGTGATTACAGGAAAAGCCTGTGGATCAGGACTCCTGACTTCTTTGACAACTCTGCTACTGGTTCACTGTGTGACCTTAAATAAGTCTCTTGACCTCTCTGGTCTTCAATTTACACCTCTGTAAAACAGAGATAGTAATACTTGCTATTGTGAGGCTTAGTTAGTTAATGGGTCAGGTTCACACCTGATTTAAGCATGTGCAAGTCCATTTATTCCAATGGACACAATTCAAAGAAGAACAAGCTTCTGTCCAAGTTAATCAGTTTCAACAGGGCCTATCTAGCCTAACCAGTCTTTACATGGGGGAGAAATATTTGTTTAAAACCAAGCATTCTTTCTCTGGTTCATAAATAGCTGCAAAAAGCCAGGGAAACAGAGAGCCTGATCCCATAAGGTAAAGAATGCCTCCGAGAGACCTGAAGAAGAGCTCTGTGTAAGCTTGAAAGTTTGTCTCTTTCCCTAACAGAAGTGATCCAATGCAAGATATTATATCACCCACCTCGTCTCTCCAAAAGCACCCTCAATTCCCACTGACTTTATGGGAGGCTGAGGGTGCTCAGCAATTCACAAGAGCAAGCCAAATGGCTATATTTTAGTAGAGAGACAACCAGTGCAAAGAAATGATCAGTGGAAAAAGGAGTGCCTTCCCTATATTTGCATAATGATACAGGTAGTTGGCTTTCCGCAGGGGCCGGCTCTCGCTTCTGCAGCTCTTTGCGGCTGTGCTCAGAAGCATTAACAAAGACAATCATATTCATTAAGGAGGGTTTATGCATAGAGATATCTGAGGGAACTGACAGGGTTACATTGTTCCGTTTTGAAAAACAAACAGTACAATCAATTCACATTCCTGTTCTGTCTGTACTCTGATAAACAATGTATTTTGCAAAAAGCCACATTTAATTAACATTTGGATCTGACACAGACCCTCTAATGTTCATAAAATAACAAGTGCAGCCAGTCATTTCATTGCTGGTATTTTTATTCAGCTGTTGTGCTCCAAGACCACCTATTAGGCTGAGACAACGTCCCTTCTGCCTAACTTCCTGTTTCAGTGTCCCATTGAAATCATAAGGGAAGGTTGTGGTATGCCAAGCACATTGAAACAACACTAGAGGTGCACTGAACACAAAAAGACAGCATGATCTCTAGAGGAATGAACCTGAGTCTGGGAGCCAGGAAGTTCCTAACTCCTATCTGGTTAGTTTTCATGTAGTTTTGGGAAAGTGATTTGCCTTTCTGCCTCAGTTTTCCTCGAGTTTCTTAGAGGAGGAGTATTGTGAGAATTTGTTAACATTTGTACAGTGTGCTAAAGATATAAAAGGCTAAGAATTAATATTAGTAGCAGTAAAGACTTGGTTCAAGCTAATGTGTCTTCAAATTAGAAGCACCCAAATACAATTCCAAAGAAGCTATTCTAGATGCATGGAATGGACCCTACTATATAAGAAATTCAGTGGTGAGAGTTTTCTCCTGAGTCCTATTCCTTTGTAAAAGTGGGATCCCATCAAGCTTATAACAAATCCAGTCAACCCTCTATTGACTTTAGCATCTTTGATAAAAACATTCTAAGAATGCCCTTCTATTTGGGAACAATATAAGATCCATCCTAATCTCCATCGCTACAGTATCTGAGCACCCCAAAAAAGAACAATCAGAATGTACAGCAGTCTCTTTAAAATACTACTTTCTCAGGCAGGCTAAAAGTGTTTTTCTCAATACAGGAAAACCAATAAGACCAGATGTATGTGGCACACACAATACCAGCCAAAGTTTTGCTAATTTTTAAAGTTAGGTTATTTGTTTCTTTCAACAAGCAGAAAACAAGAGGAAAATAAAAAGGAAATCTTGAGTATTTTGACTTTTTTTTTTTTTTTTTTAAAGATTCATTTTGATTTCCCCCTTGTGGCCTTGTACTTTGTCCAAGAAAAAAAATAGCCCTTTTCAGAGAAAAACTGTCATATCAAAGTCATCTCAGAAAAAAACATTTAGCTCAAATCAGACTCACTCTTCCTATTTGGTTTTATGGGACTGAGGGATTTTGAATGCACTGGTCAAGATCAGAGGAAGATATGAAGGATAACATTTCTTTTTAAAAGTTGATTCAAAAACCCTTAAAAGAAAAGGTTTCTAAAGGGATCCCTGACACACATAACTTTAGCTTCCAACCTTGCTGCCTTCAAAGTCAAGGAAAAGCTCTCATTGATTTCAATATGAGCAGGGGCACGCTTTTAATTATTTAGAGCCATATCCTCAGCCGATTAGTGGCACAACTCCACTGTAGGCTGTAGCCAAAGGTATTATGCATATTTACACTAGCGTCCTGATTATGACGCTGTTACAATAACATTTTTGGATAATATTATAAACCATGAGCAAGTCCAAAGAAATGCATGGAGTTATGCCAGTGAAAGGACACTTAGGCCCATTTATTTTCAAGAAAATGCTACCCCTTTCCTACTATGTAACAGCTTTGATAGCAATGCAAGTTCTCCTTTAGTGCCCATGTTGTTGTAGGGTAGATTTTTAGCCAAGTAGTCCCTGGAATCATTGCAGATCAATTCATTGTAGCTGAGCAAATCCTTAACACCTGGCAGCTCCATAGTGTTACATGCTCCTAGTAAGGATGGAACGTGCATGTCATAGCTGTGGATAGTTAGGAATTAGAGTACCAGTTAATACACAGAAAAGCAGACAAAAACCATACTGTGATTTACCCAGAAGCAGTTCAATAAACATTAGATCTGATGGCATTCATTGCTTTTTCATAGTGCGCTCGATTACTGCTCCAGTTATTGCTCAGATGACATCATTCCTGGCAGAGGAATTGATTGATTTGTTAATGAATATTCATATGGTATTTCAGCCACAAGTAGGCATTAATATTCTAAGAAAGAGGAATGAAACGTACATCCTAATTTAATGAATGATTGTAAATATGTATCTGATGGATAACATGACCATAAACATTTAAAAAGACATCCATAGTCACTTTTGATGCTTTTATTAGAAACAAAGAAAAAAAGAAACTGGATGCAAAAAGAGAGCAAAATTTGGAACTGAAAAAGATAGGAATTTGCTACTGCTACATACACAATGACTGGCGATTTTGCCTTCCCGGTCACTGCGCAACTAGAATATTCTGTGGTTAAGGCACAGGGCTGGGAATTAGGACATCTGAATTTTATTCCCAGCTCTGCCAAGGACTTCCTGAGTGACCTTAGGCAAGTCATTTAGTTATTTATTTTTATTACAATAGCACCTAGAGACCCTACCTGACATATGGAGCCCATTGTGCTCAGCATTGTACAACTACATAGGAAGGGATGGCCCCTGCCCTGAAGAGCTAACAATGTAAATAGACAAGACAGACGAAGGGTGGAGCACAGGAAATATTCTTATCCTTCCAAGTGGTCTGTGGCAGAGCCAGGAATTACGTCCAGGTGTCCTATGTCCCAGGCTAAAGCCTTAACCACCCAGTCATCCTTCCCCATCTGTAAAATGAGGATAACAATACCTATTTCAAATGGGATGTTGTGAGATTCAATTCAATAATAACTGAGGATGAAGCATTTTGAGATCCTTCAGTGGAAGACACTGTACCCGTATTAATTATTATTTTATTTATTTTATTATTAATTATTATTAATATATATTATACATCGTGCTTTTGGGTGAACCTACATGAAGCCAAATCCCGTGGTTCAGATTTGCAATGCTGGGAAAGGAATTTAGCCACACAACCCCTAATGAAATTGACAGGCGCTTGCATTGAAAATCTCAACCTATCTGTATTTTTTCTCTTTTCATTTTCAAAGTCCATTGATTGCTATTTGAATGTACTGAATTCACAGCTGCAGAACAAGCTTCCCTTACCCACACATGCAAATGGCTCCACCAATGGGCTGCTTTCCTGACCTGGAACCTAGTTTGGCCTTTGCCATCCACTCAATGCTTGTCCTATCTGCTGACTCAGCAAGGGTATTTAATCTATTCTATCCTCCAGAGAGCGCTGTCATGTTCAATACATTGCACTGTATTATGAATTCAAGGCTTGTAGTCCCCAACTGTACATATATTTGTCAGATATTCCTAAGATATCTTCCTGTTCTGTAGCACTGATCCTTGGCTTTGTGCGGGTAGCAGTTAAACTGAGATAATGGGCCTGATTCTCCTCTCACTTGCACTAGCAAAAGGCCTCAATTCAGACAAGCACTAAAGCACTAAGTTAAGTGTATCCCTATTCAGGAAATCATTTAAACACTTGCTTAACTCTGATTGACTTCAACAGAAGTGCAGCATGCACTGAAGTGCTTTCTTCAATAGAGTTTTCTGTAGCAGGGCTTAAATCAGGAGCAATCCCATTCAAGTCAATGAAGTTACACTTGTGAGAGACATTCATGCCCAATGGCTTTCTGTTGTGCTGGGAAGAAGGTTAACCCTTTCATACAAACCCTTTCATACAAATATTCAATGTGCCCCACGCCCACAAAAGAAGAAAAACTAATTTAATATCCCATAGTCATCTTAACCTTTTAAGATAGACAAACACTTATGTTAAGATCCATTATTAGGGACTAAAGGAGCATGAATTTGTTCCACTTTGCCGTTCCCATCAAATCAACTTGTTGTTCTTGTTATGATCTGACTGCACGCATTGCTGTCTCATTCGCACCGCAAGGACATCTTAGTGTGTGAAAATCTTTAAAACAAAGTGGCCAAGGAAAATGAACAAGTTCCCCCTTGGAGGAGTAGCCCTTGTTTGCACATTCAGATGCATGGGACCGAGTTTGATGATAAAAATATATACAAAGTTATGCTTGGTATGGAACAAGCAGGCAGCAGCCACCAAAGACTTCATAACATCCAGTATTTGGCTTGCTCCCAAAATAAAATATATAAAAAAAAATACCAACTGGCATCTCTGCAGATTGAAGCAAGTTTTCTCTCTGCGGCAAATGCTGAATAAACATTTAAATACTGAGCCATCCCCTACTTACTCCCCTGGAACATGTGCTACAAGGGACACAAAAGACGCTTAAGGTCACAAATGCATCAATATCAAATTGTGAATGAGCCCTCGTATTTCCCCCTTCCCCGCCGAATCATAGAATACCAGGGTTGGAAGGGACCTCATCTAGTCCAACCCCCTGGCTCTTGGGTTTAGCAGGTCAATGCTCAAACCACTGAGCTATCCCTCACCCTCAGTCTCCTCAGTAACTTCCTTATATTGTGCCAAACAATAAAGGGGAGGGGAAGCTGGGAGCTTTACTTTTCATTCCTCCATGGTGGGGCACCAGGGCTGATTCTTGAAGGTTTGGGTCACACCTGCCTTTTTATTATATCTTGACTTTGGTCTCCACAGTAGAATAGTATTTGCGTACACCAGAGTTGAATTCAACCCTGTGGGTTCACACTTTTCACAGCAAAACCATTTCCTCACTGAAGGCCCAGTGTATGTGCAGCAGATTATCCAGTCCCTTAGATGTCTCCCAATAAAGTTTCCATCTCAGATTAAAGAGTCTTTCTAATGTTTTTGTCCAGCCCTTCCAGCATCCATTTGCGGGAGTGTATAAAGGACAGCACCATGGGCTTTTCTGCCCCAAACCCATGAAGAATCACCAGGGTGCACTGAAATAATGTGCCATTGGTGAAGTCAGTGGAAGTTTGGCCTGGATAAAAATGGAGTAAGGACTCCAAGATTTGGCCCAATATATATATTTTTTATGCTATATACCGATGAAAAGAGATGGCTATGAATAGATGCATGCTGTAATCTGACCTTGTGAGCAGTTTACAAATGTGTTAGTCATTTTCCAGAGAACAACCAGCTTTGTTGGAGAGAAACAGAGGATTAAATCCTGGGTTCACTGAAGTCTGAGTGAGTTTTGCCATTGACTTCAAACAGAACTAGGATTTCATCCATAGGCTCTACAAGTCTCACTTTCCACCTCTGCTGTTGGTTGGTACCTGTGCGCTTTCCTACAGCAGGGGTCGAAGTATAGACCTGATCTCACTTCCACTGACATCAGCAGGAGTTTTGCCATAAACGTCAATGGGAACAGGATAGGCCCCATATAATGTGAAGGTGTATATATGCTGCAATTGCTAGGTACAATGGGGTGAAATATAGGTTTAGGATAAAGGTAATGATGGATCCTTTAAGGGCCTGAGTGTGTGGCTACGGTCTCCTGCTGTGAGGTTTCATGTATCTTTGATA
This sequence comes from Natator depressus, assembly GCF_965152275.1. NCBI lineage: Eukaryota > Metazoa > Chordata > Testudines > Cheloniidae > Natator > Natator depressus. Next base: position 20,822,511 of record NC_134249.1, on the reverse strand, counting down.
TTGGAATAAATGATTGTGATACCATATTTGAGGGGCAGCATTATGCTTTTTTTAAATAGTTTTAGAAGCTTGGAAATGAAATTCCATTTTGTACTGATTTCATTCTTTTGCTTTTGGCAAATAACAAGGAAGCCTCTGCCCACCCAATGCAAATTCCCCCCCTTGCTGGGCAAATAATTTGTAACAAATCATTTATTTCATGAACTTCACCTCTTTTTTGGATGGCCGCAAACAGATGGCGATTTTCTCCAATTTATTAATTTTTGGCAAAATTTTCATAAAAATGTCTTTACTCCTTGAGAGCAATTTACTCAGTAGGAACATTCCCAAAAAGAGCAGGAAATCTGAAGGGAAGAGTGGTTCATTTCATTAACATGTACAACCTTGGCATCCTTCCTCAGGAAAAAAAGAAAAGGAGTACTTGTGGCACCTTAGCGACTAACAAATGTAAAAACTTAAAATTTAAAAAGTAAAAACTCTCACTGGAGCCAATGGGAGATTCGTCTGAGTAAGAACTAGGCAAGGACTTCAGTATTTGTCTCCAGTGGTTTATGTGGTATCTATCAAGGCTAGTTCAGTTCAACTATTTACTCGCCTCTCCTTATCCACTCTGAATCACCCCAACTTCTCCCCTGCTCCCTTCACCAACAAATGTCTTGTCTGAAAGGACTTTTCTGAGGATTTAAGAGGAGCACCATGATGTTTATTATCGAAGGAAGGTTACAAGTTAAACCATTGAGAGGCCATAAGACACTAGGCAAACTCTGAGATAAGGCCCTGTTTACATCCAGAAGTTGCATTGGTTTGACTTATGCCTTCTCTACTCAAGAAAGCCACACTAGTTTAAGTTAAAATGTTTTTTAAATCAATTTAGTTGATAACCCCTGGATGGATGTTTTTATTTTGGTTTAAGAGGGGCTTATTCTGGCTTATTTTAAATTGACGGGTCAGATTTATATTGATTTAAGAGTGTCCGCACAGGGGTTTGCACTAGTTTATCTAAATTACTTTAAAACCACACCTTTAGTTAAACTGGTACAATTTTGCATGGAGATAAGCCCCACTTTAGTGTGCATCCGGGATTAAACTCTGATTTAGAGCCACCAAAGCAGCAAAAATTCAGAGCAAACCCTGACAACCCCAGCCCTTGATATCCCTTAAGCACAGTTTTTAGTAGCTGAATAAAAATATCTTGTACTTAGCAATTTTCATTGGCTTATTACTGGACAAAAACTTTGCTTTGAACTGACATTTTCTGGGCATGACGACTGCTTTGAAGCAGGAAGAGAAAATTAACAAGGTGAATTGGCTGGTGAAGAAATGAGATGAGTGTTTTTTCCCCTTGGCAACATAGCTGTCCAGGGGCTATGGAAACTTTGTTTGCTAAACAAAGATGTTAAAAGATAACAAGGCTTCATTTTTCCCAGCAGTGTCTTCACTCGAACGGCTGTGTCACTGTGCAAAAGCATCCCTAAAAGCCTTTCCTGGGAGTAAACACACCTTGTTAGTTTTCACAGCTTCCAGAAAAAAAACAAACAAACCCCAAGACCTTGCCTATCACCGTGGGTTAATTGCATTGGGAATGATAGCTCAGGGAGTGAGCTCCAGGCCAGACTGTCCCTGTTTGTGATGAACAAGTAGGAGAAAGCAGAAGGAAGCTTAGCCCTTTGGATTTCCTGGCACAGGGGTCAGCCACAATCACAGCTCTTCTAAGCACAGGGACTGTTCCCTGTTAGCACTCCCAAGGGCTCCACCACCCAAAACGTGGCAGGGAGGGGGCACGGCTTTGCCGTGCACCATCCACACTGCACCCTCCTAAGGGAATGCGCAGTAGACACACACACACACCCCGCATGCTGAAGAGCTCCAGAAGCAGTTGTGGCAATAGCTCCGGGTGTTTCTGCTTGATTGGCGTAGGTCCACGCAGCCCCTGAGTAGGGCTTAGGCCTACAAGATAAATCTGGCTCTTGGGCCGTGTCTACAAAAAGGAAATTCATACACTGATGTAATTACCAGTGTGCAAACCCCTAACGTAGACACTATTGCAACAAGTGCAAGGCATGGCTTGCACAAATGCTGCTTGATCTTGCAATATGTAGACTTAACATCAATATGGTTGCAATAGTTTGCATTTCCTTAGCACATACAGGGCTTTTGTAAGCAATCCAACATGACAAGGAGTGGGTTGTTACTAAGATGGTTGCATCTCTCAAGTGCTTTGGGAGTCACAAGGCCATGGATAACATGCTTTCAAGCACAGATAGTCTTATAAATGTAGCACACCTACAGGACTCCAAACTCATTAGCTGATCAAATGCCTCCTTTTATCTATCCCATTGTATGGCTTGCACCACACTACATCTTGCCCTATCTACTAACTAGAAACTAAAGGATTTACTGTACCAGATCAGACACAAGATCCACCAAGTCCAGTACCCTGCCTCCAGAAGCGGCCAACACCTGGTGCTTCAGAGAAGGGCTTCTCAAACTTTTTCACAGTGTGGACCATGCCGCAATAGAAGCCACTGTGGCACCTCCCCAGCCATTGATGGAAGAGCGGGTGTCTTGCCCAGTCATCTGTCATCACGTAACTAAGCTATGGCAACTACAGCACTTGCTTGCATAGATGAACACCATTAGGAAAATAGTTCGTGTATTTTTAGCTGTCTTTTAATACAATGGAGCAGCTGGATACAGCAAGGAGATGATTGAAGTAATCCCAGGGCTAGATCCTCTGCTGGCGCAAATTGGTTTAGCGCCACTTACTTCATTTGAGCTACACCAGTTTACACCAGCTGAGGATGTGGTCCCCCGTGTACAATTTGAATATCAACTTGTTAAGTTTGTCAAATGCACGAGGATGACAGATGCTGTATAAATACAAGTTGTTATGACTTGTCTAAGAACATGGAGCAGAATGGAATTAGCTTTTCACCAACTAATGCACTTACAAAGGGCTCATATACTGATTTTACTTCCACTAGTATATTTCCAGTGCCTTCAGTGGAGTTACTGTGGATTTCCACTGGTGTAACTCAACCAGAATCTGGCCTGAGCTTGCTCTCTTACACAAATAGCACATTATCGCCAATTAAAGCAGCCTGATTCTTAAAATGTTGAGAAGTGAAATGGTCAGCTTCATGATGTATGCTCAGAGAGCACACGCATTAATTTTGCTTAAATTAGTGATCCTGCACAGGACATGACTCTGAATGGGCCACGCCCACACACAGAACTCTGATGCCAGTACACCGTTTTGCTCCTATCATTCTCATTCAAAAAAAGAAAAGGAGGACTTGTGGCACCTTAGAGACTAACCAATTTATTTGAGCATAAGCTTTCGTGAGCTACAGCTCACTTCATCGGATGCATGCAGTGGAAAATACAGTGGGGAGATTTATATGCAGAGAACATGAAACAATGAGTGTTACCATACACAGTGCAATGAGAGTGATCACCTAAGGTGAGCTATTACTGTTATTACAACCTGAAGCAAATACTCACCAGCAACCACACAACAGAACCACTAACCCAGGAACCTATCCTTGCAACAAAGCCCGTTGCCAACTGTGTCCACATATCTATTCAGGGGACACCATCATACGGCCTAATCACATCAGCCACACTATCAGAGGCTCGTTCACCTGCACATCTACCAATGTGATATATGCCATCATGTGCCAGCAATGCCCCTCTGCCGTGTACATTGGCCAGACTGGACAGTCTCTATGTAAAAGAATCAATGGACACAAATCAGACATCAAAAATTATAACATTCAAAAACCAGTCGGAGAACACTTCAACCTCTTTGGTCACTCGATTACAGACCTAAAAGTGGCAATTCTTAAACAAAAAAACTTCAGAAACAGACTCCAAGCAGAGACTGCTGCATTGGAATTAATTTGCAAACTGGATACAATTAACTTAGGCTTGAATAAAGACTGGGAGTGGATGGGTCATTACACAAAGTAAAACTATTTCCTCATGTTTATTCCATCCCCCTCCGCCCCCCGCCCCTCCCGGCTGTTCCTCAGACGTTCTTGTCCACTGCTGGAAATGGCCCACCTTGATTATCACTACCAGCCCCGCCCCCCCCCCCGCTCTGCTGCTGGTAATAGCTCACTTTTCCACTGAATGCATCCGATGAAGTGAGCTGTAGCTCACGAAAGCTTATGCTCAAATAAATTTGTTAGTCTCTAAGGTGCCACAAATCTTCCTTTTCTTTTTGCAGATACAGACTAACACGGCTGCTACTCTGAACTCTATATATAGAGTGTGAATATAATGTAACTAAAATAAAGGTCTCTTGTAAGGTATCATTACAAAGCTTATAATCTATTGAGTGTGGTCATCCTATGTGTATAAATGTATCACTCTTGTATCTGAAACTAGAAATATGAAATATAACTCTGAGGGCCTATTGTAGTTATGCAAAGTGTGGGCCATTAATGGTGGTTTGGAATCTTGATGGTTCCCGTCAACCAGGACAATTGACTGTGGATGGCTCTGGTTGCAGGTAGGCCTTCCTGTGAGACAGGCTGAGAGGAATGAAGGCTTGGGGTCTGACAGGACATGTGACCATGTCACCTGAACTGGAATCCATCTTTAATCTGGTGCTTTCCCACTGAGAAGGAGGGGTGGGAACCCAGAGGGACAAAGGATCCCTGCCTTATGCAAAAGATATATAAATGGGTGGAACAGAACAAGCAAGGCAGCCATCATGAGGAATCCCCTAGCTACCACCTGAGCTGGAACAAGGGCTGTACCAGGGGAAAGGATTGTGCCCAGACTAGGAAGGTGTCCAGCTCCAGTCTGTGAAAGAAACTTACTGAAACATCTCTAAGGGTGAGATTTTATCTGTATTCAGTTTTTATTACTGTACTAGACTTAGTCTGGCATCTTTTATTTTATTTTGCTTGGTAATTCACTTTGTTCTGTCTGTTACTACTTGGAACCACTTAAATCCTATTTTCTGTATTTAATAAAATCACTTTTTACTTATTAATTAACCCAGAGTATGTATTAATACTTGGGGGGCCAAACAGCTGTGCATCTCTACCAGTGTTATAGAGGACGAACAATTTATGAGTTTACCCTGTATAAGCTTTATAGAGGGTAAAACAGATTTATTTAGGGTTTGGACCCCATTGGGAATTGGGCATCTGAGTGTTAAAGACAAGCACACTTCTGTAAGCTGCTTTCAGTTAAGCCTACAGCTGTTAGGGGACGTGGTTCAGACTTGGGTCTGGCTCTGCAGCAGGCTAGCAGGTCTGGCTCAAACCAGGCAGGGTGCTTGTGTCCTACGCTGGCAGAGCAGGAAAGCAGGAGGAGAAGTAGTCTTAGCACATCAGGTGGCAGCTCCCAGGGGGTTTCTGTGATCCAACCCCTCACAACCTCCTCTCCCCCCAGCACTCTGTGGCTGATATTCTAGCTTTTGGGCAGTAGTAGTGGCTACGGCCTCTTTGTGCCCCTTACGGGAAGGTTTGGGTTCCTGGAGCCACATGAAAGCTGCTCCAGAAGTTTATCTTTTCCTGCTTGCAATCGCCCTCTCCATACTTGTCTCTCTGGAGCCCATGGCTTCATTGGCTAGAAAACATTACACAAAGCTAACCAATTAGTGCAGACCAGGACAAATCATGTTCAGCATCTATCTTGGATCTGTGTATGCTGCTGCCCATCACCCTACCATCTGAGTACCTTCTATGTAAAATCAGGAGCAATAACAACGTCCTTAGTAGATGTTATGGAGTCTCTGGCACTTCTCACTTTTTGCATCAACTGAGATTAACCCCACAATTGGTCATGGCCTACACTGACTGCTGAATCGTGATCACAATGCTGTAGTGCAATCTCATCCCCACACAGGAGAGGGACAGCAGACAGCAACCTGTGCATCTACTCCACACCTGCAAGGGGATATGGCAAGACCTAAGTCATGTTAGAGCAAGGGACTGGGAGCCAGGACTCCTGGCTCTCCCAATAACTCCTTGGTGACTAACCTTCCTAATCATTAATTTACCCAGCTATAAAAATCGATATAATTACACTCACCTCACAAGGATGTCTGTGAGGCTTAATTACACTGGGCCTGATTCTCTACTGCCTCGCATCTGCTGTAATAATTTACATCTGTGCAATGTGGATGGCAAACAATACCAGAGCGGAGTGGTAGTATTTTTGTAAAACAGAATCTCTAACATTTTCCCATTGGTTTAAACAACCAATCCATTCAGACATTAAAAAAAAAAAGTTTATTGAAGGTGGCATGTTTCATAAAGAACTCAACAGGCATTCAACACACTGAGTTGTATCCATGTTTCAAAAGGTTAACATGGTGCAAATCAAACACTTTGCATTGTATTTTCGACATTCATCAGTTAAAGGGCAGAGCTAATGTGACTTTGTTACCACACATACAATCATCCTTGCCCTCAAGTCTGCTGTAACAGATTGGGAGTTCCTGCTTCAAAAACATAAAGGTCTTCTATTCCCTGCATATCTGAAACCTTCAATGACTTGAAAAGGAGATATCAAAGGGAGTTTTGGATGTGCAAAGACTGCAGGATTGGACCCCAAAGGGACACTGTCAGATCAAATACAGCCCAAAATGTCGGTCTGGTAAAAATAACCTCTCTCAGAACTTAAGACAAATAGAAATGCTTCTATGGTTTCTTTTTAAATTCCCCTGGAAGCATTTTGAAAACCAAACAAACATTAATCTGCAGTAGCCCAAAGAAGCAGCATGAGAGGATCAAGGAAAAACTGATTAAAAACAAAAGTGACAGTGACGAGTTTATCTCATTGTCCAAGATGAAACTGGAAAAGCAAAGCAAAAAGCACCAATGGTGAAAAGTTGGTTAAATTTTTCAAATCATTTCAGTTTTAATTATCTATAGTGTTATCTGTAATATAATGAACTTTTTTTTTCTAATTATTTTTAAGCTGACCATGGCTCGCTCTCTCTCATGTCTGAGAGTTTGGGAAACAGGAATAAATCCAAGGGAAAACTGATTTCCACAGTGGAGTAGGGTTTGCACATACCTGCTCAGGCTAAAATATTTCTGGCAACTAACATTAATTGGCTATTTGTCTGACTCCTAAAGACATAGGAATAAATTCCATCTTCTACCCATTTTATTATTTGGTCTGTTCTGACAATTTTTTTCTTTTTTTTATAAAAAGGATTTTTGCAATGAAGAAAGCTTTATGAGAAAAAATTGCATATTGAAAGCACACGCTTCACTGTGTCGTTTACTCAGAGGCTCGTTCACCTGCACATCTACCAGTGTGATATATGCCATCATGTGCCAGCAATGCCCCTCTGCCATGTACATTGGTCAAACTGGACAGTCTCTACGTAAAAGAATAAATGGACACAAATCAGATGTCAAGAATTATAACATTCATAAACCAGTCGGAGAACACTTCAATCTCTCTGGTCACTCGATTTCTGACCTAAAAGTGACCATTCTTCAACAAAAAAAACTTCAAAAACAGACTCCAACCAGAGACTGCTGAATTGGAATTAATTTGCAAATTGGATACAATTAATTTAGGCTTGAATAGAGACTGGGAGTGGTTGAGTCATTATACAAAGTAAAACTATTTCCCCTTGTTTATTCCCCCCCGCCGTTCCTCAGACATTCTTGTTAACTCCTGGAAATGTGCTGGAAATGGCCCACCTTAATTATCACTCAAAAGGTTTTCTCTCCCCGCACCCCACTCTCCTGCTGGTAATAGCTCATCTTAAGTGATCATTCTCCTTATAATGTGTATGATAAACACCCATTTTTTCATGGTCTGTGTGTATATAAATCTCCTCACTGTATTTTCCACTTTATGCATCCGATGAAGTGAGCTGTAGCTCACGAAAGCTTATGCTCAAATAAATTGGTTAGTCTCTAAGGTGCCACAAGTCCTCCTTTTCTTTTTGCGAATACAGACTAACACGGCTGCTACTCTGAATTCTGTCCATAATATAGCTCTGGCTTGGTTAACAGGATTTTCCCCTCACAGCCCACCTTCACCTCCTTGAACTTGTAGGTCACCTTGAACATCTCAACTCCTTGAGAAAAACCTTTAATTAAAAGTAAACTTAAATGCTTAAAAATAAAATCCCTGTATTAAAACACTGATTACAATCCCAAATCGTTACCAAGATCTTACTTATTCAGCAACCTCCTAGGGATGTTGTGAGGATTAATTAGCTAGTGTTTGTAAAACACTTTGAAGATGAAAAGTGCTATATAGGTGCCAAATATTATTCTATTCATGTACACCTAAAATGTTCAAGTTGACACATTTTAAGAATTTGAAAACTACTCCCTCTTCCTCTTACCTGCCAACATTGGTGTTCAAAGGTCATCATTTCCCCAGCTGCAGCTGATACAATGCATAGGTGATGGTGATGTTAAGGAATACAGGTCTTGCACTGGCTTAGTGCCTGTGACATAATATTTTTCCCTTTGTGTATTTAGTACCTTTCAAACAAAGATCATTAGCACTTTACAAAGGAAGGCAGGTATAATCTCCATTTTACAGATGTGGAAAATGAGTCAGTTTAAAGGACTTACCCAAGCTCTCAGCAATAGTGACACATGTGGGAATAGAACATAGGAATCTTGCTACTTGTTCGCCTGCTGTAATCACACCATGCATTTACAGCCTTCCAAGTTATCCACCTTTCCAGGAGAATCACAGAGTCCTGAAGTCAGGTCTTGGTAAGTGAAGCTTTAGGGCATTTTGACAGCAGACATTTGGGTGTAGGGAACAAATTGGGGGATCATTTTCATATATAGGGCACAATTTTCATCTACATTTAATCTTTTATGTGACCTTTTATCCTTGACTTGGTCTGCTCCTTTCCTTGATTTGATAAACATTTCCCTTTTACTTGACTTTAGACGGACATTCACTTGATAAGTAATATCCAATTTTGGACACCGAGGGCCAGCATGGCACTCTAGGAACACCGCAATGCACTGAAACACAGGGGTGCATATTTGGTGCCTGGCTCCCTGGATCAACAAGGACTGGGACTGCAGTAGATAGCTCATGCAGAAGATGGAGCAGGTGAGGGGAAATCAAGACAGCACACTCTCCAGTGACCCCTCTTCTGGCTGTTATTTAAATAAGTACTGAAAGAGATCCCCTCTGCCAAGAGTTTCCACCTGACTTAAAGCCAGATTCTGTGATGTGCCAGCCAGGCACAGTTGGGAGGAGCACAAGTGGCTTTACCTGACTTTTGCAGCTCTGGGATTTTGGATGGTTTGGGGGCTGCTGGGGCCCCAGCATTAGTCAGAGCAGCTCCAAGGCTGCTGTAACTTATATTGCCTGCAGTGACTCCCTATGAATTGTCAGGGAGGCTAGGATAATCGGTGCCCAGAGTACTCCAACTCTAATCCTTCCTACTCCCTTAGGCTGGGAGCTGCATGGAGAATGGAGATAACAGGGCATTGTTATCCCACTTGGGAAACCGCCCTCCCTAGAGACCCGATACAGCTTTGCTAGAAAGGGTCTGCGCACTGGAGCCCAGAATCTGGGCCTCCAAATTTTGGGTGGGAGGATTGGGGAATGGAAGTATCACAGAGGATCTCCCTCCCTCCCATCAATTCTGGAAACTCATATATAAGAAACATAAGTAAGGCAGTGATACTGTCATGGAGGTTGCAGATTCCATTACTTTCTGGGACCTCCAGGACTTCTTCTGGGGCAGGGCTGGAGCAGCTGTCAGTCTCGGGGCTGCTCAAATCACAGTTGCCAGAACCTTTGACCAGTGGCTAACCCCAGGCCACCAAAACAGCTGACCGGCAGCCAGTCAGAGTTGGGTCAGTCCCCCGGGGGCAGTGGCGGAGCTGGAGCAGCTGCAAGTCCCAACAGCATTGTGTGTTGTGGCCTTCTGTGACTTTTACTAAAAAATACCCATGACAAAATCTTAGCCTTAAACATAAGATATTAGTAAAACAAAATTAAGAATGTGCAAGGTGCTCAGACGCAAGGGTGATGAGTGCAGGTTGGGTAGCCAGATTTAATAAACACAGCAGTTGCGTGAGCTCTCCTAGAACAAAGCCTAAGGGGAGCAGTTACATGCAGAGTTCTGGCAACTACCACGGAGCATCAAGAGAACATGGTTCATGGCACAACACTGATTAACCACTTTGCTCCCATAGAAACGTCCCTCAGCTCCTGCAGTGCTGATCTAAGATTTATTCTGCAGGGACCCAGCCTTAATCAGCACCCTGTGGTCAGTCTGTATTACTGGATTATCAGACCGTATAAATAATTTCTGGTTTTGCTCTAGATTAAGGCTTCAGACAGAAGCATCCCTACTCTGCATCCGCAAATTTGCAAAACAAAAGGTCTACCACCAAAAGGCACTGTTCCCACAAGCTGCAATGTAAAAGTACCTTTTTTCTCAGCATATGAGTATGTATTGGACTCTGTGAAGTAACCCTACTGAAGGCAATACAAATACTGGACCACAAAAATGTTCTTTTCAATACATTAGTGACCTAATTCTCATCTCACTTACACTAACTTTATATCAGCATGACTCCACTGACTTCAATGGACTGAATTATAATGGTTTGAAAACAGAAACAGGTCTTGGTCTTTGTAGTCAACCTTCTTGTAAGGAATCAATCTGCAATTCCTTACAGAAAAATGGGGAAAGGGACAACTTTCTAAGTTTGTTTTGAGTAAATGCTAGTAACTCTGAACAGACACTTTGGGCCAGGCGCTGAACTCAGTTGCAGTTATGCGTAAATGGATTTCAGGGGAATTACCCCAGATTAAGATCGGTGTGACTGAGATCAGAACTTGTCTCTCGATTATTAAATCCACAGAAAAAGTTTCTAATTACTTGACCTTCCCCTACCACAACTGGTGGCAGAGCCAGAATATTTCCTCTATAATATTTAAGAATTCACAATGCTGCACTTTCAGATTTTGGTTAGTTTTCAAGTTCCCCTAAATGAAGGACACCATAGTCTGATCTCACTTGCACTGGTGCAATTCAGGAGTAACTTCCGTGAAGACACTAGAGTAAACCCAAAGTAAGAAAGCTCAGAATCAGGTCCAAATATGTTTGGCATTAAGGAAGAGATGGAGATGAGTTACTCTAGGCCTATCATTTTCCAGTGATCTATTTGCCGAGGGTGGAATTTTCAGAAGCGTTTAGCATTGGGCCTAACTCTGCTTCCATTACTTCAAATGGAATGATACGTCAATGTCAAGTGATTTTGGAAGATCCCACCCTAAACGCCTAGTGGGGAAGCCATTCAAAGCTATCAAAGCTACAGACTGAGGTAAATAAAATATCAAAATGGTCCAAATACATCCCTGGTGTAAGTCTACTCAAATCACTGATGAATTTGGCCCAATATGTTTAGCAAAGAATAATGCAAAGTCCAGAATATATAGAGGGAGAAGACTGGGTAGATAGGACTATATATTACTTGTGTAGGACATCACTGAACATTTTTAGAAAGAGGAGACAGATGGATTAAAGGGGCAGGGTGCAAAATTATTTGACTTCCCTCCTCCAGTTAAATCACTGCCCTTTTCATGCCCACTGGAATAGTTCAGCAGGCTAGACTCCGATGAACTGAAAGGAAATGTATGTACTTTTCACTGTGCAAACAAAAATCGAATGTAGCCCACTTGCAATCAGGGATCAGAATTAAGCAGCACCCCAGCCCTCAAAAATAAAATAAAATTAAAATAAACCCAATTCCAGAGACAGGTACATGAATTTATCAAAAAACTAGCACTGATAAATAAATTTATATTTAAAAAAAGGCAAAGGAGATATATGTTTTGGGGTAGAGTAAGAGTCGCCTCCTGAGCCCACGTGCGCTCACTTTATTTACATATCCACAAACACCATGAAACACCAGCCCAGCCCCCCCACTAGCAGCATGGTCACGTGAATTCCATAGATGAGCAGTTCATTCATGAGGCTGAAGTCCACCCGCCTTCGCCCCAACAAGAGGAGGATGATGGAGAGTTTGTACTGGAAACGCAGAAAGATCCGGATGCCCAGGTACTGAAGGCAAAACAAGATAGAGAGTGCCACCCAGAGGATGGAGGTAAACAGGCTGCAGCTGAAGTACAGCAGGAAGCGAATGAATCCGTACATCCATCGGGATTTCAGATAGATGTCGAAGTTGTTGTACTTGGTGCGCACCAAGTGAGTGGTCCTTACTGGGCCACAGGCTGAATGCAGACATGTTGTGTGGGGGCCGTGGAAAGAACGGACACGGCGGGGAATGGGGATTACAGGCATCAGGCACCCCACAGTTCACAGAGTCCCAGAGCAGGATTTGCAGTGCACATACCAAATGTCATCCATTAATATGGAAAAGATTCAGCAACCTATGAATGCAAACTTTCTGCTGAATTTCCAGGAAGGAACAAGCCTGCAGGAAGGAACAGAAGGAAAACATGTTTAAAAAACTCCAGAGGGAGACAGAGAGCGTCTGGTGGATCTATTCCAACCTGGCTGCTATTTACAGCCCCCTTGCAAAACTCTATTCACTCACTTGCCTGGGGTAATGTATTTTTTTGATGGGAAAGTAAAATATAATTTTTTCCGTTACTGCCTAACTAGATGATTACAAAACACCCAATCAGCATGCTATCTAGATTCTAATATTAGCCTACCATCAACCTCACTATGGCAATGGAGTGGAGGCAAGAGGATTGTGTCTCTGAGCTGGTATATTTTCATGACAATTTTGCAAGGTTGATTAACATACAGCACATCCCCTTAATCAACGGGGCATGATACTGCAACATGACCAGTCCTTACCCATGTCAGTAGTTCCGCTAATGTATGGGTTTTCATTTGATCCTTATTCACTTATAAGTAAAACTCTATTCTAATGAGGATTTCTACGTACTGTGCAAATAAATACAGGGCATAGTAAAGACAATAGCAATTCTGGGCTCAATTTAAACCTTGCTAAGCATCACAGAATCACAGAATTGAAGGACTAGAAGAGACCTCTAGATGTTTTCTAGTCCAGTCCCCTGCATTCAAGGCAGAACTAAATATTCTCTAGACCATCCCTGACAGGTGTTGTCTAACCTGCTCTTAAAAATCTCCAATGATGGAGATTCCACAACCTTCCTAGGCAATTTATTTCAGTGCTTAACCACCCTGACAGTTAGGATGTTTCTCCTAATGTCCAACCTAAACTGCTTAAACTTGCTGCAATTTAAGCCCACTGCTTCTTGACCTATCCTCAGAAATTAACAAGAACAGTTTTTCTCCCTACTCCTTATAATAATCTTTTATGTACTTGAAAACTGTTATCATGACCCCCTAGGTCGTCTCTTCTCCAAACTAAACAAACCTATCTTTTTTCCCCCCAATCTTCCCTCATAGGTCATGTTTACTAGACCTTTAATAATTTTTGTTGCTCTTCTCTGGACTCTCACCAATTTGTTCATATCTTTCCCGAAATGTGGTTTCCAGAACCAGACACAATACTCCAGATGAGCCCTAATCAACGTGGAGTAGAGCGGAGGAATTACTTCTTGTGTCTTGCTTACAACACTCCTGCTAATACATCCCAGAATGAGGTTTCCAACAAACAAAACGAAAACAATGGAACATTTTGCAAGAAAAACAAAGCAATGTGTTTTTTAAACACTGTACAGGATGTACGTCCCTTTGCTTGGATAAGCCTTGAGGGCTCACTGTCATGGCAATTCCCTGTGCTCCATAGTTTTAAAAGGTATTTACCTACCTTATTTCTCCCTTCATATTCTACAAAGATAAATGAAATATCCTTAGTCTTACGCAGTTTTTATGATTTAAAATCATAACATGTTTCCATGTAACCTTTGTTATTATTTGACAGTGATGAGCATTAGTCTGTTAGCTGCTCTCCGTTTCACCTCATGCTTCTAATGTGCCAATTTCCAGGAATTATCAGATGACAATACACTAATCAGACAATGCCATTAAATAATGGGGAACTTCCCTAGCCTTCTTTCACACCCCATAACATTGCTTCTTGTTATTACTTCGCATCTCACAGCTGGAGAAAGTTCAGACACACAGGCCTGGAAAGTTCTTTCTTTTGCTGAAGAAGAAATACTACCATTGCTAGGACTAACAAGAAATTTCACTTTATTATTAGAGCATCCTTTGAAATTAATTTCTATTATTACCAAGGCTACTATTAGTTATTATAAGGTTATAATACCTTATATGCCAGGATATTAAAGTACCCGTACTTTACAAACCTCACAACAGCCTCATTAATTCAACGTGAGACTTTGGGCAAGTCATAACCACCCTCTGCCTCAGTTAACCCTGCAGAGATAATAATCCTGACCTATTTAATGGGGCCATGTATTGTTGCACTGTTTAAGGTGAAATCCCCAAGTAAATTCTGCCTAATAACCAATGAATAGTATGACCCAGGGGCTTAACAAAGAGGAAAATTATTGGTGTTGTGGTTAAGTTATTTGGGAGATCTGGGGGTCTGCTCCTTGGTCTATCAGGGGCATCCTATATGACCCTGAACAAGTCGCCTCCCCAGTCTTTGCTACAGCTTCCCATCTGTAAAATGGGAATAATACTTCCCTACTTCACAAGAGTGTTATAGGAACAAATTTAGTAAAGTGCTCAGGTACTATCATGAGAAACACTACAGAAAAAGCCCATAACATACAATTAATTCAAGTTTCTAAAGTTGTTTGAGATCCTTGGGTGAAAGACAATACATAGATGTACAGCATTATTATTCTAATCATATTATGAATTATTCTTAATCTTGTGATTAAGAAAATGAAGTATCTTTCTAACAGATGATGTCTAGAACACTAAAACTGACACATGATCGTATATGTAACAATGTGCTTCCACACACTATACTGCTTTTAAGTGATTTTTTTAAATAAAAATATTGTTAATGGACAAATTGCAAAACTTAGAACTTGATATATTCCTGTATTAGATATGACAGTATCAACAACATTCTATATATTATTTTTATTGTATTTTTAAAAATATAATCTCTTTTTGAATACCGTTAATTGGAACATTACTGAACATTCTAAAATCCTTCCCTAAGGCCCTGTTCCTGCAAACTCTTATGCACCTACTTAATTTTACTCAGCTGAGTAGCCCCACTGAAGTCAATTGAACTACTTACCTACTTAAGAGTAAGTACATTCGTAAGTATAAAGGGTCAGAGCATTAAAACCTGATTTCTGTATCTGCTCTGCCCTGCCCATGAATACTCCCCTTTTTAATGGTATGATGCTGGGGTGTAGTTAAGATACTGGCTTTATGTCTGAGCCTTGTCATAGAGGAAGAGTTGTTATTCTCTACCATGAAACTAGCAGCAGGTTAATCTGAGATCTGCTCCAACAGCTGAGCTAACCGGATCATTTAACAGCAACAGCTTGTTCTCATTTGCATGCTGCTGTGCCCATCATGTAAACATAAATGACTTTTAATGGGTCTATGCTCTTAGATAAGATTAACACTGACACTGGATCAGCTGTGGGAGGGGGTGTTGTAAGATGAAATGTAAACTTTTAAGAACATTACATTTTTAATGACATAATCATCCATTCGGCAAAAGGTCAATAATCCGTTGACTTTTCTGGACCTCATTTAACTCTTGCAATGAAATAATATTTGACATTTTCCAGTGCCACCTGACCAGTTAGGTACAGTGAAAAAGATTGCTAGGGTGTTTCACAGCTCCACAACTTTCTATGTTTGAGTTGATCTAAAAAATAAAAAAATAAGTTTCACCTTGCTGACCTGAAATATTCATAACTTCCAAACTACTGAAACAACTGTCTTGTTATTTATCTCACTGAGACTTTAAAAAAAAAAAATCAAGCCAAGTCTGAAGCACATATATATTGTAGTTTATTGCATATATGACAGTCTTATATTATACTGTACATGGTACCAATTTGACAAATAATTTATAATGTTATAAAGAGAAACTTCTATTAAGGTATAAGCTCAAGGAACGGAGTTAATGTCAAGCTTCCAGCTGTAGCTTCAAAGGAACCACTCACTCTTAAAGTTCAGCATGCACATAAGTGATTTCATGACTAGGGCCTAACGCTGAAATTGTAGACCCTTAGGTGTTTGATCTTTCAGGGCAGGTCTACACTTAAAACACGGCAGTGGTGCAGCTGTAGCGCTTCAGTGAAGACACTACTATGCCAATGGGAGAGCTTCTCCCATCGGCATAGTCTATCAACCTCTGCAACAGGCAGTAGGTATGTCAACAGGAGAAGCCCTCCTGTCAACATAGTACTGTCTACACCATGGTTTAGGTCGGTATAACTGTGTCGCTCAGGGGTGCGGATTTTTCACATCCCTGAATGACACAGTTATAGTGAGGCAAGTTTATAGTGGAGACCTGGCCTCAGCCGTAACACTGTATTAACACTAGTTTTCTGCAAGGATATAACAAATTATGTTTCACATATCTACAGCACCTTTCTCCCCAAAAGCTACTGGATCTGTGTGGAGGAAGGTCCACTGAAATCATTAAAGTTCAGAACAGGTGCAAGGTTCTATTCACATGGATCTAACTAATATGGGCCTAAATTCATCCACCTCCACAAATTACAATTGCCATAGGGATAGAAAAGATCAACTAGCTAGTGCACAGTACCTTTCACAAAAGAGGGAGAATGGAAATTTTTCCCAGGAACTATTAGGCAACCTCCCCCTCTTACTATAGTATGTTTAATGCCCATTACAGATCATACAGGACAGAGTCAAAATTGTTAATCTTAGTCTTTAATGCTAGGCACCAAAATTTGTATTTAGGCACATACACATGAAAGTTTAAGTTCCTAACTATGGATTTGGATACCTAACTTTATACACCCTATTTTGAAGATTTTGCCTTTTTTTTTTTTTTTAAAAAGATCTGTTGCTACAAGGGAGTATCTACCTCAGAAGGATGAAAAACTGAGTCAACCCTTTCTGGATTTGATACTGTGGTTCTGGGAATTTCAACTCAGAAGCTTAGACCATCCCCTCCGGCTGGCTCAGTGCCAGTCTGGATCCAGGCTCTCATAACACAAAAAACCCTCACCATCATTGGCACCCTTTGCCATGGTGTCAGGCTAAAGATCAGAAAGTCACTGAAAACTGACTCCCCTTCTGCCCTTTCAGACATTTCCCTGCTAGCTAAGGTAGATGGGGGAATGCGTGTGCACACATGTAAAGTGCTGCTGCCCATGATGATCCCATTCTGGGGGTAAATGGAGGCATCAGTATCCAACGCAATCAAGCTGGCACATTTTATTCTCTCTTGATATAAAGAGTGCTCATGATGAAAATGCTATAATTACCTCCTATAACACCAACTCTACTAGAATCACACTAGATTAGGTCCAGTGTTGTTTAATATATTTATTTGTGATCTGGAAAGGGAGGTAAACAGTGAGGTAGCAAAAATTTGCAGATGACACAAAATTATTTAAGTTAGTCAGGCCCACAGAGGCTTGCGAGGGACTTCAGAGGGACCTAAACAAGCTTGGTGAATGGGCAACACAACAGCAAATGAAGTTCAATGTAGATAAATGAAAAGTAATGCACACTGGAGGGGAAAATTATACTCCTCATACACCCTGCAAGATTCTAAGTTAAGACTATCAATTCAGGAAAGGGAGCTGGGTGACACTGTGCCCAATGAAGACCTTCGCTTGGTGTGCGGCTGTGGCCAAAAAATCAAACACGATGTTAGGATGCATAAAGATTGAGAGGGAGAATACACAGAGTATTACAATGTCATTCTGTAAATCAATGATGTGGTCTCATCTACAATATCATGTGCAGTATTGGTCACGCCCGCCCCCCAAAAAGGATAATCCAGAATTAGGAGTTCAGAAAAGAGTGACGAGAATGATCAATGGCCTGGAAAAATACTCAGCTGAAAAGAGATTTACAAAACTTGGATTATTTACCTTACAAATAAAGAGAGGACATGAAAAAACCGTATAAAATAATGATAGCAGATCAGGAGTTAACAAAATTTTGGAGAGATAGTAAACCTCATGCTTTTTCTAATTTGAGAGATTAGGAGACGGGCAGATATTCCCACATGTACCTAATATGGGGTTTCTTGCACCTTGCTCTGAAGCAACTGCTGCTGGCCACTATCAGACAGGATACTAGACTAGATGGGCTGTGGGTGATCCAGTCTGGCAATGCATATATTCCTATAAGTATATACATATAAAGACATACACCATTATATGTACACATGGACACCAAACAACACGCTATACGCACACACATATTTGTCAGAGCACACTCACACCATCAAAGAAACTTCTGCGAGATGAGGAACCAGTTTGGTGCAGCCACAAATCACAACATAGCACTGGACAGAATGACATTTCCTAGCAATAACCTGATATCAGAGCAACACAGGCTACTGCAATACCCATCCAGAGAACAAGCCGATGTGGGCAGGGCCACCTCCCTTAGAGAAGGATTAACACACAGTACACACACATACATACACACACCTTACCCAATCTACTATCCCAAGGCCCTACCCATTACCTTCCTCCACATCCCTTTGCTCCCATCTCTTCCTCCCCTCCCTCTTGCATTCTCTCTGTGGCCCATGCCCTCCTCCCAACTATGGGGAGATAGGATAGAGGTCTATAAAACCAAGAGTGGGGTGGAGAAAGCAAATAGGGAAGTGTTATTTACCCCTTCACATAACATAAGAACCAGGGGTCACCAGACGAAATTAAGAGGCAGCAGGTTTAAAACAAACACAAGGAAGTACTTCTTTACACAATGCACAGTCAACCTGTGGAACTCCCTGCCGGGGGACGTAGTGAAGGCCAAAAGCATAACAGGGTTCAAAAAGAGAATTTGATAAATTCATGAAAGGGAGGCGTGTGTAGCTTGAGAGCCTACCTCTCCCACCAAGAGAAGCTGGGCCTGTAAGAGATATTACCACCCCCACCGTGTCTCGCTGATATCCTGGGCGGGACACAGCTACACCCACACTGCACACGCAGAGGAGGGGTCCACAAATGAGACGCAAGGTGGGTGAGGTAATATCGTTTATCGGCCCGACTTCTCTCGGTGAGAGAGACAGGCGGAGCCCTTCCGCGGGTCGGGGGAAGGCACTGGGCGTGTCCCAGCCGAACCCCAGGGGGAAGAGGTGGTTTCGCAGGAGGGTAACCCACACTCTAAGGGGCCGCTCAAGGCGGCGTGGTCAGCTAACAACACTGCAAAGGCCCACGAGGGGCAGGGACGCAGCCCCATCCTCCCGGTGTCCCTCGCCTCTCACTGCCAGGAGCTGGCAGAGGCCGACAGGCGGCGGGTCACTGGGCGATCGCCCTATTCTCTCCCGCGGGGGCACCGGCCTCCCCCAGCCGCCGCACCCTGGCGCTGACACTCACCGCGCTGCCCATGGTCCCGGGCCGAGTGGCCGCCGCTACTGGGGACAGGTGTCCCGGGCCCGGAAGGGGCCCGGGCCTGAGGTCACGCGCTGCTATGCGCATGTGCGGGCCAGCGGCGCTCGGGGCTCCAACCGGTACCGGCCGAGGCGACTGAGGAGGGGGGGGGTGCTGGCGCGAAATGATGATGTCATCATCGAGCGCCTCGCCTCCCTGAGGACAGCCACAGAGGAGCCACGAGGGTGGGGGGAGCCTGTCGCCCGGGCAACGGGGGAGGGACAAGAACAGGCGGGGCGGGGCAATAATGGGTGAGGCAAGGGGGGTTCACCCAGAGGAGTGGGGGGAATAATGGGGGAAGGGAGGATTGGGGTAACGGGATGGGGAGTGGGGCAATAACGGGCGGGAGGGGATAAGAGCTTGGGGGCAATAACGAGGGGAGGGTAATAATGGAGGGGGGATAGAGGGGGCAGCGCTGGCGCGAGCTGTTGCCCCCCCTTTCTCGCTATCTCATTCGGGGGCTGCCCCCCAGTTTCCGCTCGGCAGAGGACAGCTGGTCCCCGCTTGCAGGGGACCGGCGGCGGTTAATTAACGGCCGCCCAGAGCCGCAGCGTTTCGCCCGGGGGGGGAGGGGCGGCGCCGCCGCCGCCGCCGCCGCCGCGCTGGCTGATGCGTTTGACTCTCACGGGCGGTTCGTGTTGTGTAAATTCCCATTGGCGAGGGCTCGAAGGGCGCCGCTGACAAGGCAAGAGGCTGGAGGTGAAGCCACTGGCTTAGTGGACTGTAGAAATCCGCAGAGAAGGTGGACCTTTCCCAGCCTTTGGACTGGTTGGTTAGTTACGCCTCGGGATTGTTGTATTTTCATAAATATCGACCTCTGTTTGCAGATACATGGATACAAATAACCCTGAGCCGCGTCTTCCCCACTTCAGTCAGTGAAGTCGCACCAGGGGTGCATTTAGCCCCGTATCTTCTTTCAGTTGCACCCAGCCCAGCCTTTCCACCTCCTTCAGTGAACAATTTGAAATGAGCTTTCGGTTTTCTCTATACATTCACCTCTGAAACGTTTCATTACTAACTTTTTATTTAGCCAAAACCATGCTGTGGAGAATTGTCAAACGAAATTTCAACAGCAATAATATTATGTTTCCTCGTGTGGATTTGTGTGCAGTGTTATTTTGGAAGTTCTTTTAAATAAAAATACTCCAGGCTCCTGATCAAAACAAGATGCATGCAATGCTCTTTCAGACCCCACTCTGGCATAGATAAAAAAGTATGTACCTCATCAGTGACTACTAGAATAAAATGTATTTTGACTTCCCAGGATCTTTCCTTATGCTTGTAGTTCTCATGTGTTTGTGTAGGCATTTGGTGGAGCAGGGCCAAGAAAAACAGAATTTGTCAAAGAACAGCAAAACATTTTTTTTCTAGAGTGATCCCACTGGACAACATATTTGGCTAAATTTAGATTAAATAAAATGTAATTTCTTAAAACATACAATACCACAGCGTGATAGGAGAAATATATCAGCCAAAACAGGTAGATTTGATTTTTTCAAAGACGGGTGGAACTCTGTCCTATGGGCTCTATTCTGACCTTTCATATTCTCACAAATAGGTCTTTGTATTCACAATACAACTTGTAGAGGGCCAAAGGGTGCCTGCTATAAGTCCCCCCCCGCCCCCCCCCGCACCGTATAACACTTCTTACAATTAGGAGTTTTAAAATTCATGTATGGATATGGGGAAAAACATTCCTCCTCTTAGTATGAAAGAGCCAGATCATGCTCTTCCGCTATGTCACGATATTTTTTAAATGAAAGTTTCACAATGTTGCTACAGTTACTGTTGCTGCCATAACAGTGGTGGGAGTGCTAGTGTAGGCAATGCTCCGAAGACTGCTGCCATTTTAAGCAGTGTGTTATGTTCAAGCTGCTCAATGTATGTCTGCACAACATGGTGGTTAAAATGATAGTGGATGCCAATGCTATCCACTATGCCAATCATAGGACTGGAAGGGACTTTGAGAGGTCATCTAGTCAAGTCCCCTGCACTCATAGCAGGACTAAGTATTATCTGGACCAGGGGATCTCAATGTATGTCTGCACAACATGGTGGTTAAAATGATAGTGGATGCCAATGCTATCCACTATGCCAATCATAGGACTGGAAGGGACTTTGAGAGGTCATCTAGTCAAGTCCCCTGCACTCATAGCAGGACTAAGTATTATCTGGACCAGGGGATCTCAAACTCAAATCACCACGAGGGCCACATGAGGACTAATGCATTGGCCCGAGGGCCGCATCACTGACACCTTTTCATATAAAGATACAAAAGCCCGCCCCTGGCCTCGCCCCCACTCTGCCTCTTCACACCCCTTCCCTGCCCCATTCCAACCCCTTCCCCAAATCCCCGCCCCTGCCCCACCTCTTTTCCGCCTCCTTCCCCCTCCCTCCTGGAAAGCGCTAAGCGCTGCCAAACAGCTGTTTGGCGGCAGGAAGTGCCTGGAGGTAGGCAGAGGAGCGGGGATGTGGCACACTGGGGGAAAGGGGGGGCGGGGGAGGGGAGCTTGGCAGCCGCAGGAAATAACTCTGGGGGGGGGTGGGGAGCTTGGTGGGCCACAGCAAATAACTCTGCGGGTTTCAAACTCTGTGTTTGAAACCCCTGATCTAGACCATCCCTGACAGGTGTTTGTCTAACCTGCTCTTAAAAATCGCCAGTGATTCCACAACTTCCCGAGGCAATTTATTCCAGTGCTTAACCACCCTGACAGTTAGGAGGTTTTTCCTAATGTCCAACCTAAACTGCCTTTGCTGCAATTTAAGCCCATTGCTTCTTGTCCTGTCCTCAGAAGTTAAGGAGAACAATTTTTCTCCCTCCTCCTTGTAACAACCTTTTTTGTACCAAGCACAGCTCCATCAGGAGCAAACTAGATAGAATATTAAGTAGGATGCTACTGCTTAACTTGTCCTAGCATATAGAGCCACTCAGAAATGTCAAGCATTACAAAGATCATGACTGAAAAGACATTTTCTAGTAGATTAGGCCCAAGATTTGATCTACGTTAAACCACAATACATTTAAGCACAGATTCAGTCCAGTTCATCCTGTGATTTCAAGAACTGACCAACGTGCTGTGGCCTGGAAGAAGGCCTTCAGAAGTAGGGCAGTGTCTTGGCCTGGTTCCAGATGGTGTCTATGTGCAACTGGAATGGTCAGAAGAAGTTTCTATATTAAAAACAGTAGGAGAAGAAAATGTCTTCCCTACTATTTTCTCTAGTCTTAACAAAGGAACTACTTTCCAGTATGGAAGGATACAAAACTCACATCAGTCCCCTGTAAACATTAAATAATAATAATTTGAGCCATGGGCAAGCCATGTTCCCAGAAAAGCTGAGGGAGCATCGACTAAGATGGCTGGGTCATATGAGACAACGAGATACGGATATGTTGGCCAGAGAGTACAAGATCTAGTAGTCATGGGAAGACCAAGAAAAAGGTGGTTTGAGATGGTGAAGGAGTACATGAAGAAAGTTGGTGTCAGCTTGGAAGACACACTCGACAAGAACGCTTGGAGACAAAGAACAACAGCCACAGACCCCAATTAATGGGACAAGGCAAAGAACAAGAAAAGTTTGAGCCACCTGCTAATACCAATAAGCCGTGCCAGTCATTAGAGGTTACAGCCACACTGCATAGGCATTTGAAAGCACAGGACCAATATCAGTGTACAATAACTTACAAATTCACATACTGTCTTGTGGGTTATTGCAATATTCTCTCTATTTTCTGTCTATACTGGAGACTATTTTTAGCCTGCATATAGGAAGAGAGACAAGGGTTCCTGATGTATGCTGTGGGAAAAAGTATAGCAAGGGTAATAGGGCAGCCTTATACTCCTAGAAAATTGCCCTTTCTATTTCTCCCACATACCTTCTGGTGGGACGGAGAAGAGGAGATGCAAAGTTCACAGATTTTTCCAATAGCACAAAACTGGAAACATCTGTTCAATGACTAATATTAGCAAGACAGCAGCCTTCCATTTACCTCCCTCGGTCATTCCCTGGAATTAACTCTCAGGAA
Source organism: Natator depressus (assembly GCF_965152275.1). Taxonomy (NCBI): domain Eukaryota; kingdom Metazoa; phylum Chordata; order Testudines; family Cheloniidae; genus Natator; species Natator depressus. Next base: position 20,799,005 of record NC_134249.1, on the reverse strand, counting down.
CTGGAGCCCACAGCGAGGGAACGAGAGAAGTAAAATTCAGTCAAGCTAGTGCATAACAACAAAATTATGAAAATAGATTTGTCCCATCTGAGTCTTGGTTTCCCATCTTCTGATCTGGAAAATGCTGGGGCTGCTGCTGAATCCGAGTGCTGTAGGTGGGGTGGGAGATGGCAGTCCTCCTGACGTCCAATAGCAGCCCCTCTGTCTGATTAAGAAATGCCTTTGATAAATTCTAGAAATGTCCAGTCCTCAGACAATTCTACTGAGCAACTATAGGAACCAAAATGGAATGAAAGCAGAAGGGGTAACCCCTGGCAGCAGCCACATCAGTGATGTATCTAAAATGCAACTTTTTTTTTTTCAGGTCTCAGTTACAAAAAGCAGACAGTAGGATCCACTTTTCTGCTTGGGGTATTTTGGCCACTTTGCTGTTTAAATGAATGAGTGTCCTCATAAATATAATGTCCTAGGGCCAAGTGGGAATTGAAGCTTTGATATTCAAAGAGATAAGAGATCAGATCTTAAACAAACACTCCTGAGTTCAGTCCAAAGAGAATCCATCCACACGCACTTTGGTGAGGCTATTGGTTGTATTTCTTTCCTGTGCTAATTTTACTAAAGACACAACTCATATTCCTGATGATTGAACAGTTTTGTGTTGACAGGATTGAAGATTTGTGATGAAACTTATCATCGGCCCCGAGAGCAGGCCATTAGTACTAGTCAAAGTGGCCGGCTAGCACTGATATATTTTATGGCATGCTTAGAAGACAAACATACACATTTATATGTCACTTGTTGCAATATAAATGCTAACTTGTACTTCTTTCAAAACTTTTAATGAATTGTACACATTTCCAAAGATTTATAGCGTGAACCGAATGGCTCAAAATATTATTTTAAACATATTTGTCACTTTGGCAACAGAACAAAAAAAAATCTGGAAGATATTGCATTTAGAAATAAATCATAAATATATGCATCTTAAAAGAGTTTATTTTGGTCATTAATAGTTGATGCCTCCCCCCTCAAGTGCAGGATTTAAAGTTAAATTATGCAAAATCAAAAACAAACCTTATAATACTTAATCAAACATGCATAAAACTGTCAGGGCCAAATAAATTCTCTCAATTAACTTGCTTCAGATTGTGATTGCATTTACTAATTTAATCAACACTAGAATAATTTGGAGGCTGAGTAATGATGAATTACTATGGTACTGCACATTAAGGGACGTTAAGGTAGTGCACTGAGACAAGAATCCAAGAAATGCTTTCTAGGTTGAGAGGAAAGAAAGTAACAGCTAAGATGCCACAACCCTTTTGTAATGGAAACAATTTCTTTGCTATAATTTCTTCTGGAAAATTGTTTCTATTGAGGATTTCAAATGTCTATCAAGGAGGCACACTACTTAGATAAATTACTGTCTGGTATGTTAATCTATATGGTTGTCTCCTTTATTTTATTTAAGGATGAACTAAAAAGTGAAATGTTTCATGCGTTAGTGTTGGCATTTGCTCTGTTTTTGAATGATTTTATGGGTGTGGCCTGGTGGTCTGAGCATCAGACTAGACGCCAAGAATTTAGGAGTTCTAATTCTGGTTCTGATACTGTCTCTCTTTGGCCTTGGTCATGTCATTTAGGCTGCATCTACAATGGCAAAATTGGAACCTGTAATTCTCGATTGGAGGAGCTCTACTGCAGCCTCATAGCAACAGGCCTGACTCTTGTCTGTGTAATAGCTTCCCCCTTGTTACCGCTGATGAGAGATGTGTCTGATTTCTGCTACTATAAGCAAGGCTGTAGACCCTGTTTTTCAGAGGTGCTAAGCATTCACAGCTCCATGTGAAGGAAGGGAGAGCTGTGGCTGTTCACGCTTCTGAAAATCAGGTCCTTAACTTCTTGCCTGTTTCCCTAGCTGTAAAATACCTCCCTCCCAGAGGTGTTCTGAGAATGAATTAATCTTTGTAAAGTGCTTTAATATGAAATATACTCTCTCTGGTGGTTACCCTTAAAATTTTTCATCTTTCTTTTGGAGCAAGGATCATGCCTTCTTACAGTTGTACAGCACCTAGCACATTGTGGGCACTACTGGAATAGATGAATAAATAATAACAAATACTAACTAAATAATAATATACTACCACTGTATCTCCTGTACCAAGAAGTGAATCCAGAGTGAGGGCTTCAGAATTTGACTCAGAGACGCAAAGGGCTACTCTTAAAAGTTGGACCAAATTCTGAAGGATTAAAAAAACAACAACCTAGTCATCATGGCGTGGTCCAGACCAGTTCTCCCTGCAGATTGCCAGCAGCACCTTTAATTACTCTTCAACCTCAACAGCACCTCATCTAAACTTCATTGTATTGAAAAGACACCGTCTATGAAGGTGAAATACAACAAATGAAGGAATTTGTATTAAAAGAGGTTTAGGGTCAAGTCTGGACCTTAAGTGTTAGATGTAATCGATCTTCCCTGCAAATCTAAAATGTAAGAGTCTGCAAAATATGTTTCCTTTTATTTAGGGCTGTCAAGCAATTAAAAAAATTAATCACAATTAATCGCACTGTTAAACAATAAGAGAAAAGTATTTATTTAAATATTTTTGGATGTTTTCAACATTGTCAAATATATTGATTTCAGTTACAACACAGAACACAAAGTGTACAGTGCTCACTTTATATTTATTTTTATTATAAATATTTGCACTGTACAAATAAAAGAAATAGTATTTTTCAATTCACTTAATACAAGTACTGCAGTGCAATCTCTTTATCATGCAAGTTGAACTTACAAACGTAGAATTATGTACAAAAATAACTGCATTCAAAAATAAAACAATGTAAAACTTTAGAGCCTACAAGTCCACTCAGTCCTACTTCTTGTTCAGCCGACCGCACAGACAAACAAGTTTGTTTACATTTGCAGGAGTTAATGCTGCCCACTTCTTGTTTACAATGTCACCTGAAAGTGAGAACAGACGTTTGCATGGCACTGTTGTAGCCAGCGTTGCAAGATATTTATGTGCCAGATGCGCTAAAGATTCATATGTCCCTTCATGCTTCAGTCACCATTCCAGAGGACGTGTCCATGCTGATGACTGATACTGCTTGATAAAGATCCAAAGCAGTGCAGACCAACACATGTTCATTTTCATCATCTGAGTCAGATCCCACCAGCAGAAGGTTGATTTTCTTTTTTTGGTGGTTCGGGTTCTGTAGTTTCCGCATCGGAGTGTTGCTCTTTTAAGACTTCTGAAAGTATGCTCCACACCTCGTTCCTCTCAGATTTTGGAAGGCACTTCAGATTCTTAAATCTTGGGTCAAGTGCTATAGCTATCTTTAGAAATCTCACATTGGTACCTTCTTTACGTTTTGTGAAATCTGCAGTGAAATTATTCTTAAAATGAACAAAATGTGCTGGGTCATCATCCGAGACTGCTATAACATGAAATATATGGCAGAATGTGGGTAAAACACAGAGCAGGGGACGTACAATTTTCCCCCAAGGAGTTCAGTCACAAATTTAATTAACACATTATTTTTTTAAAAGCGTCATCAGCGTGGAAGCATGTCCTCTGGAATGGTGGCCAAAGCATGCAGGGGCATACCAATCTTTAGCATATCTGCCATGTAAATACCTTGAAATGCTGGCTACAAAAGTGCCATGCAAATGCCTGTTCTCACTTTCTGGTGACATTGTAAATAAGAAGAGGGAAGTATTATATTCTGTAAATGTAAACAAACTTGTTTGTCTTAGCGATTGGCTGAACAAGAGGTAGGACTGAGTGGACTTGTAGGCTCTTAAGTTTTAAATTTTTTTAGTTTTGAGTGCAATGATGTAACAAAAAAAATCTACATTTCTAAGTTGTGCTTTCACGACAAAGGGACTGCACTACAGTATTTATATGAGGTGAACTGAAAAATACGATTTCTTTTGTTTATCATTTTTACAGTGCAAATATTTGTAATAAAAATAATACAAAGTGAGTACTGTACACTTTGCATTCTGTGTTGTAATTGAAATCAATATATTTGAAAATGTAGAAAAACATCCAAAATATTTAATAAATTTCAATTGGTATTCTATTGTTTAACAGTGCTATTAAAATCGAACACCCTTGCCTTGCCTCCTGCCATGCCCTCCTCTGAGGCCCCGCCCCTTCTCTGAGGCTCCGCCCCCACTCACTCCATTCCCCCCCGTTACTCGCTCTCCCTACCCTCACTCACTTGCTCATTTTCACTGGGTTGGCTCAGGGGATTGGGGTGCGGGAGAGGGTGAGGGTGAGGGTGAGGGCTCTGGCTGGGGGTGTGGACTCAGGGGTGGGACCAGAAATGAGGAATTCAGGGTGCGGGAGGGGGCTCCAGGCGAGGGCAGGGGGTTGGGATGTGGGAGGGGGCTCCGGGCTGGGGGGTGGAGCAGAGGGGTTCAGAGTATGGGAGGAGCTCTGGGCTGAGGCAGGGGGTTGGGTGTGGGAGGGGGTACAGACTCTGGGCTGGGGGTGCAGGTTCCAGGGTGGGGCCTGAATTAGGGGCTCTGGGCTGGGGCAGGAGGTTGGAATGCAGGGGCGGGGGGGGGTGCATGCAGCTTCTGGTGTGGGACCGGGGATGAGGAGTTTGTGGTGCAGGAGGGTGCTCTGGGCTAGGTCTGAGGGGTTCAGAAGGCGGGAGGGGGATCAGGGCTGGGGCAGAGGGTTGGGGCATGGGAGGGGGTGAGGGGTGCAGGCTCTGGGCAGCGCTTACCTCAAGCAGCTCTTGGAAGCAGCAGCATGTCTTCCCCCCCCCACCCCTGTCTCCTATGTGGAAGCGCGGCCAGGTAGCTCTGTGCGCTGCCTGTCTGTAGATGCTGCCCACGATTTCCGGCCAATGGGAGCTGTGGAGCCGTTGCCTGGGGCAGGGGCAGTGTGCAGAGCCCCCTGGCTGCTCCGATGTATAGGAGCCGGAGGGGGGACATGCTGCTGCTTCCAGGAGGCTTGCAGAGCCACAGCAGGCAGGGAGCCTGCCCTAGCCCCACTGTACCGCCGACTGGACTTTTAATGGCCCGGTCAGCAGTGCTGACTGGAGCCACCAGGGTCCCTTTTTGACCGTGCGTTCCAGTTGAAAACCAGATGTCTGGCAACCCTAACAGCAATTTGTGGCTTTTCGAGGGCTGTGCGACTGTCTGTGGCCAAGCAAGCTTGCAAAGGGCTCCATTTGTAACACTCCTGGACTACAGACCCCAAGGCCAATGGGAGCGCATCAGGGTGGGTTTACATCTGTTAGCTAATGAGAATGCTGCTTTGCTCCAAGGGTTTTCACTTGCTGTTGGAATTATTGACTGATCAGAGTGTCCAATCCACACTTGCTCTTTGGGGCTGGTTTTTACTTCGCCAAGTTTGGCTGCATTCTGGTTAGTATATCTGGCAACAGTCAGTTTTTGCTCCAGATCCCCGAGTTTATGAAGGGGCAAAGTTCAGTTTTACCTCCTGCAAAAAAAAAATAGTGTAATGAAAAGCACAGCTTGCCAGCCAGAAGTCATTCCTGTGCTCAGCATGAGGCTTTCATCCATGGATCTAAAAGTGCGTTAGTAGCAGTAATGAGCTAGGTCTCCCAGCACCCCTGTGAAGCTGGGATTATCTTTGTTTTACGGAGTGGGAGGCTGAGGGACGGAGATGTTAAGACCAACATTTTCCCCTAGTGGCCTCTGGTTTTTGGATGTCCAGACCTGAGACTGATTTTCAGGAGTGCTGAGATCCAACAACTCCAGCTGAAGTCATCGGGCATTTCCCACTCTCCCACCCCCCTATTAATGTAGCCTGCCTCAGAGTCACAAGCTGCCTGTCCTCACAGTCCAGGTTCCATTCCCGCTCATCCTGCCCATACCTCTGCTTCCTTTCCATACTACTCCTTCACTCTGCCCAGACCTCTGGCCAACCGCTCTCTTTGCATCCTTCTCCACTCTTCCTTTTGCATTGTCTTCTGCAGTGCCCCTTATTCCTGGAATAGCATCATGCTCCTTAGCCTTGTCTGCCCGGTGATTTTCATGTACCATTGGTGGAGCTAACCTGGCAGTAGGGCAACAAGGGGAGAATTTGAGAAGATACATTGTAGACATAGCAGTAGTGAGCCAGGCTAATTGCTCTGGGAAATATCTTTTTATTAGTGCATATTTCTCTCTAGAAAATAGTTCCCCGGAAGTGAACTGGGCACACTCAAATACAGCAACAGGCTCCTCCAAAAGAACACACAGCAATAATACTTCAATACTTTAAAGCACCTTTCATCGGAGGGTCTCCATTCACTCTTCATCCATTCATTAGTTCAGTCTCCCTGAACCCTGCAAAGGAACTGCTCTTGTGCCCCTTGCATAGCTCTATCTGTTTAATCTGTTTCGAAGATGCCCTCTGAGTGCCATCTTGGCAAAACAAACTTGCACAATGAATCAGTGGCAGAACTCGGATTTGACACCTGGTGCCTCCCCCCATCCCTGCACTAGTAGGGATGTCCAGGGCATTAAGCACTTGCACTGGTGTTTCCAGTATTCCTATCTGTGTTTACGTTTTTCATGAGCTTTGTAATGCCTAGGGGAACATGCCCAGCATGGGGTTGGTGCTTATACTGGAAACACTTTGAGGCAGGGACTGTCTTTTTGTTCTGTGTTTATACAGCACCTAGCACAATGGGGTCCTAGTCCATGGGTGTTGCTCATAAGTGCTAATGGAACTCAAATAAATCATCAGCAGCAGCAGCAGCTAAATAATGATGATAATTAATGATTACATTGGGAGTCACTTATAGGGATGAAATAACATGAGATCTGGTCCTCTCAGGTTGTTTTAACCCCTAAATGGTGCAAATATTTGTGATGAGACTCAATCTCACTTTATTTTGTCCTCATAAACGTCTCCTGTAGCAAAAACAGCCAGTGAGAAACACCAACCCAGATACCAAGATATTCAGGTTGATTCTAGCCTTCACCTCCAGGGAATACTCCCTCTGTACTTCAGTTGTTTGAATGGTAGACATTTAGAACCGCATGGTTGCTTTCAAATGTACAAACCCAAATATGGTTTTCTTCCCATCAGCTATACCTGACGGAGATAAACCACAAGTCCTGGCTTTGGTGTGTCAGATTTTGAGATCTTCTAGTGGATCTGTGGGGTGTCATGCTATGGCACATCCTGCATTTCAAGGTTTAGTCCAGTCACCTTTGGAGAGGGGCAGGACCCCTTGCAACCTGGGATTGCAAAAGATGCATTTCCACAAGAGTTAAAATCTAAGGATGCTCTGATTGTCCCCCACCCAAAGCTAATCAATAAGGTCATCTACTCTGCATTGGATAAATGTCAAATTTAGAGATAGCATTAATTTTCCTGAGATCAATAGAAATCAGGATATGCCCATATTTCTTAAGCATCATTATGGGAGAGCATCAGTCAGTGATTGCTCTTACCTCTTGCTGTTATTGCTCATGGTAGCATCATTTTCAGCACTGGAAGTTTCAGCGTCTCAGGACTCCTGGAAGGAGGCTTTTGATTAGGGCTGGGCAAAAAAGTGAATTTATTTTTTCCCCATGAAAATTTGAAAAAAAAAAATTCTGACAAAACAAAAAACCCAAACTAAAAATAAACAAACAGACAAGATTTTTTTTTTGAAAACGAAACTTTTCCAGTGGGAAAAAGGGGGATAAAATGGCGGGGGAGGGGGGAAAGGGCAAACCCATACTGAAATTTGGAACAGTTCAGTTTGAACTTTTTGTTTGTTTTTTGCTGAAAAATTTCAAATGAAATAAAAAAATGAAACTTTAAATTTCATTTGAAAAGCCATTTGCCACTGAAAATTTTTTTCATGGGAACATTTTCTTTCAACCCTACTTTGCATAGACTAAAGTTTGTTTTCTCCACTGGTGTAAAAGGTCACTGTTATTTTATCAGTAACAGAGATGGTACCAAGCTGCAAAATTCAGATCCAGATTGCAAAGATCCAAACATTCAACTACCAAAACAAGACGCTTCACTGTACGTGCTTCTCCCCCTGGGGAGAGGATGAGCGAACAACAAAACATGGCAGATGTTTGTCACACTGCTTAAAGCACTGCTGGAGGCTCTCAGATACTACGGGGATGAATATGATATAAGAACGTATAGAGAATAGAATAGAAAAAAGTTTGGGAGTATTTGGGTCTGAGATTTTCAATCCATTATAGTTCAAACCATTAGAGAGTAGGGACTAATTGCAAAATTTCTATCTAGATGCAGTTTGGTTTCTCAAATCTGGTGTTGTTTGGATTCTGGGTTTTGGTCTATTTCCTATCAGTAGGCCACATTTGCCTTTGATCCTGGATATCGAAACTGCAGAACAAATACCCTACCAATGACTTTTGACAGAAGTTCTCCCTCCGTGTGTAAGTTTCTCCCATTTTGACTTCTCCAAGATCACGATCTTTATGTTACCAATGCTGTAAATATTGTCAAGTGGCTGCACTACCATGTGTATAAGACATAATTATTTAAAAAATGCAGTCAACTTCAAATTTATAGAAATTATTTGGTTAGAAGACATTCTAACATTGAGCCACCAGGGGGTGCTCCTGCCAAAAAGATGTTCCATTCTAGGATGAGCTCTGTGCTCTGCCAACATAGATTAAATATAGGGCCAAGTAGTCAAGAGGTTGCTGGGCAGCAGTAAGCCGTTAAACATGGTTTGGGGGGGTTCTGAGCACTGAAACTTTAATTTGCTTAGTCACCTTGGTGAACATGCTGCAAAATTCTTGAAAGAGTCTAAACTTCCGTTAAACATAAAAGACGGAAGAAAGGAAAACTGCACGAAACATTCGAGGTTAAGGACAAAGGGGTGTTCTTTCCAGACCGTCGTATTCAAGGCTTGGCAAAGTTCTTTAGAGAGTGGATATTAATTCGAGACCCTTGTTTACTAACCAGTCCTTTTTGGGGAAGAGAACAGGTTAATACTGGTGTTGGATCTTTAACACAGAGTCCCTTGTTTAAGGTTATTCCTTCTTTTGACAGACAGAGAGACGGACACAAGGGAGAAGAGGGAATAGGGTAGCAAAGGTGGGGGAATTCACCTTTCTGTTTGCTGTTCATGGGAATTGATGCAGGTAGGTTGACCACAAACAGGGCTCAGCGATACACCAGTCTTGCTTCCCTGATCTGGGGATCCATCTCAGTGGTCTCTGTCTAATCCATCTCTTCATCACTGGCCCTTCTCAGCATGGGGAGGGGCTGCCTCAACCCACAGTGCTGGTGCTGTGCAGCACTGTTGATTTTGAGATCATGACAGAAGTCGAGAGAGGGACGACAGGAGGTAGATAGTGGGGGCAGGAAAGGAGCATACAAGGGAAGAGAAACACAGCAGGAACCTTATATCTTACATTTCAGCATGTCAGAACCCTCACTGGTCTAGTGTCCTCACCATGCATGTTGAAGCGTGGACAGCTCTGAGTCTCCTCCCAGTTCCTAGACCAAGGATGGAATCTGGAGCAGAGTGTCAGCCTTCCCAGAAAGCACTCTAGGTGCCTGTATCTTACCCTCCAGCACCTCGCTTGTTGTGAGCAATCCCCAAAAGCATGGTGGACCACATGGACCATCCCCTCAGTATCACAGCCAACCATTTGGGTGCTTTCTGCTTGCTCCAAGATCCTCCTAACCTGCAGATTTCAAGTGGAGCATAGTGTTTGGGCCATATCAGTAGTCCTCTTTATTTATACAAACTCAGCCTCTGTCTCTCTCTTTTCTATCAACATATATTGTTATCAGTTTGTTCCCTTTTCCATATATATAACGCAAGGCTTAAGAAATCAACTTAGACTTGCAGGGGTTCTCAAACTGGGGGTTGTGACCCCTTAGGGGGTTGTGAGGTTATTACGTGGGGGTCGCAAGCTGTCACCCTCCATCCTCTAACCCCGCTTCACTTCCAGCATTTATAATAGTGTTAAATATTAAAAAAATGGTTTTTTATTTATAGGGGAGGAGGTTGCATTCAGAGGCTTGCTGTGTGAAAGGGGTCACCAATACAAGAGTCTCAGAGCACTGTGCTAAATCCTGATTGCTACAAAATCACATACAGGGATATTAGGAAGGTGAAAAGAGCTCTCCCCTGGCTCTTGCTGGGAAAATTATTTTTAATCCTTGACCCCTTTGGCAGGCTACATTTTGGCCTCACATACACAGGTGAAATCTACACTGGCTACAGGCAGAATTCAACCTGCAGCTTAGGAAAATGCTATGCTGGTTTGTGTAGGGAACCTTACCTAATACATTTTTGAGACACAAGATGGGTGAGGTGATCTCTTTTATTGGACTGTCTATGGAGCTTGAAAACCTCTCTCTTTCTCCAGCAGAAGTTGATCCAATACTAGTTATGATGTCACCAATCTTGTCCGTAAAGTGCAGCAGATCTTGAACCCAGGCCCCAGCGTTGCCAGGCAGCAGCCACCACCCAGCCACAACTATAACCAGCTTGTGCCCCCTATCCACAACCCGCTGCGGACACAGGAAGTCCCACCTCCAGGGGTTTGACAGACAGCAGCCTCATGGTGCTTGATTTGCTCCCCACCCTGTATAAACCCAAGGGGCGCTCCAGGAAGCGTCCAGGTAGCAATGCAGTTGAGTAGCTAGCTGCCGTGATCACCCTGCAGTCCCTGTTCCCAAACTCCCAGGTCAAACCCTAGAACACCCCCTGATACTTGGTATTGACCCTCAGCCTGATCCCCAACCTGTCTCCAGCTCTGCCATTCAGCTTGACCCTCAGCCTGACTATTGACCCCGATACTGACTCCGAACCCTGCAGGTTGTTCCTGCCGACTGAGCTTCTGTACTAGCCCCACCTACCTTGGCCCAGGACCCTGGCGTTGTCTCCCTCGTATAGTGGGACTTACATGGCTACAGCAATTACATAATAAAGTTCTGTCACTTAACATATTTCAGAGTCTCTTTGACTTTATTTATGTGCAGAACTTCTGTGGGGGGGTGGGGAACATTTTAGAAACCTCATTATACTCAAAGTCCTACAATAAAAGTGGTCAGGAAAAGGGAAATAGAAGATCCAGTGCACCAATTTAGAAGGCAAAAACTTCTCCGAATGTCCCTATCTTTAATACCAGCGGCTGAAGCCTGCAAACACAGGCACATCTACATCTTTACTGACAAGTAATATAGTTGAATTTAGTGGAACGACTCACATAGGTAAATTTACTCCCATGGGAGAGCCAGGACAAGAGCTGTCCCTAAATGTTAAACCTCAGCTGCTAAGACTGTGTCAAAGTTTGGATCCAGATACAAACGTTGCAGCTAGGGTGCAGTTCTGCAACGAAGAAATAACCATTTTATTTCAAACACTTCCATTCAACCCCCACAAGTACTCTGGGATTGTGCATCATAATGGAATTTTAAAAATCTGAAATTTGTTTTAAAAAATCTCCCCCCCACACATTTATGCTGTGCTGTTGTGTTTTTCAAAGAAGCCTAAGGGAATGAGATGCCCAATGAATGTAGGTGGGAATTAGGTGTCTAAATCACTTAGACACCTTTGAAAATCAGTCTGCAAGTGTAAGCATTATTTTATACAGGACCTCAAATGCTTTGCACGTGGAGTAGGTAGTTATTATGCTCATTGTATAGATAGGGATACAGACACAGAGATGTTAAATGATTTGCTATGAAGAGACAGGGAATAGAACCCAGGTGTCCTGAGTTGAGCTGCATGAAACATCTGCAGCGTTACCCTAAACTGCAGGGTTTTGTTACACACTCAGAACTCAAAGCAGGCTCATTGGAAGGTGCATGGATCTTCACACCAAACCTGGGGCTGGTTTGAAAAGAAGTGAGACTGATTTTATGGTTTGGCACCAAGTTGCTAGGCCTGACTCTGCACTTATACACCCTAAGGTTTAGGGTGTCAAGCTCTGGGGTGCTGATTTGGCCCAATATAAAGACAAGTGCCATTTACAAGTGCCTTTGAGTGAGGCGTTCAAACTGCCCATGCTTTCAGGGCGTTTGGATCCAGGTATACGCTCAGGCCTGTCTCTAACTGGAAATTACACATTCACAGTTTTGCCATAAAATCAGATTAAAAGTAACATTTTGGGCCGAGTTTTGATGTGGGATTTGTTGAACTTAACACTCGAAGCAAATGCCAGGGCTCAGCAAACCTTACATGGATGAAGACTGATAGAAGTGACCACACATACCCCCGTGAAGGGAAAACACAGAGTTTCACACAGGGCTAGACTTGATACTCCTATACTTACCACTAGACATTTTGACCCCATATAGCCGGACAAATACCACAAGCATCTCTCTGGTGATTGGGGCTCTCAGTCCATGTTGATCCAAACAAAGGAGAGAGATGTAATGGTAGATCAAGTCATCTTAATAACCAAACCACCAAATCATATGAGAGAAAGCATCTTGCTGCTGAAACAGCAAGCTTCAATTGGCTCAGCTCATTATTTGAGGTATTTCAGGCAGATTCCTGCTTGCAGACTGTAAATGTCCTTTCTGGTATAACATCCTCATTTTAAACACACAACAATGGAAGGTTTACTCATCCGAGCCTCACTTATTTTCTTGCAATTGTTCACAGCTGATCAACTCTTAAGATGCAACATTTTGTTAATGAGAGCTTGGAGAAGACAAAACCCCCCAAACCTTCATCAATCATCCCCCGCAGCTCAAGTTACAATTAGCAAGTTCTATTATTTTAGGAATGACACTTGTAGCACAGAGCAAACCACAGCATACCTAATATTATAATACTGCACGTAAAAAAGGGAAAACTTGAATTGCATTAGCATTGCATTAGGTTCCCTTGACTTTTTATATTGGCACTTGTGAGTTATTTATGAATTCATTTATTTACAAGGACACCCCTTTCTGCATTCAGTTGCCATGGTTGCTTTAACTTCTGTATCCTATTAATTCTGGATGTTATGTAATAAATATAGATCAAACAATCATTGTGTGCTGGGTGGTTCTTTCTTTCTTTCTTTCTTTCTATTCTTATTTTACCTGTTTGATTCCTGTTGTCCTGACCAGGAAGCTTATATTGCTAAGCATCTCATTGACAGAGTCTAAAGCATTAGCCAGCTAGTACCATGGGGAAGCTGGGGCCTGGGGCAAGGTTTTACAACTAGGCACAGGTTCAGCAAAGCTCATGATTAACTTTAAGCCCCTGAGTGCTCACATGCTTAAAGCTATGCGCAACCTTAAATAACTGGCTATATCCGGGCTTTAAGCATGTGCTTAACTTGAAGCACATGCTTAAATCCCATGGACAATGGGACTTAAGCACATGCTTAAGTGCTTTGCTGAACGGTGGGGCATAATGAGACTTTACAGTACCCAACTAATGCAGCCCATATGAAGAATAGCAATCCCTGACCTTTCCACAGCACCTTTCATCCTAAAGCATGTCAAAGCATTTTATTTCTAAACTCTTCTCAGAGACCGATTTACCTACTATGCAAATGCAACCTTTGCTGGGGTGAAATATGGCAGCTGTTTAACAGTGCACAGCAACACTACACATTAGTTAAAGCAGCAAATCCACTTGAAATGGCAGCGTTGTATAGGGAGACAGAAGAGTAAAGCACCATGATATTTGCCTAGAACGCCAAGGTAGGCACCTGTCTGCTCCTTCAAAAAGCACTATGGAATCAGTGGTTGTGGATCTCATCCAAAAGATGCCAGATTCAGCAGCACAGAGCCACCTAACATCTTGCTGGGACACTGGTTGAACCTGAAGGCCCAGATTCAGCAAGGTACTTAAGGAGAAGCTAACTGTAACTCTGCGAGCAGTCCCTTTGACTTTAATGGGTCTATTAATGAGTGAAAGTTAGGCACATGGTGAACTGGGATCTATTTCACTGTGGAAACGGCCACTCACTAAACATCACCATAATTTTCTGGTGAAAGCACCAGAGTATGTGCTCTTTGGAGGGCTCTCATCCAAATATTGTCCCAGCACAAGCCCTGCTTAGCATGTAAAAGCAGAGAGGAAACTTCTGGCTGCTGTTCGCCCATCTGGACAGAGGAGCTAATCCACTGGCAGCAGAGAGGAGCACAGTTCTCTGGATTATCTGAAACCTCCTCAGGGACCATTCCCCATAAAGGGAAAGCTCCGGGATAAACCCATCTCGGGTCTGTCGGGGTGGGGAGATGGGCTTCTTATCCTTGGCAGGCTCCTTGAGTATATGCCTTGGATGCTCCACATCAACAGAAGGGCTGTGCCAGTCCAGATCACGCAGACTCAGCACCTTTATGGACCGCCTATAAAACTCCTCAAGCCAGACACGAATGAAATGAAAATGAAGTTGACATCTATGGGGTAACTCAAATCAAATTCCAGTCCATTGACTTCATTGGCCAACCCAGGCACAGACTGGTCCATCATGCTCAACACATGAAGGTCAATAATGAAGCCAGCCAGCCACTCCGAACTGATAAGTAATCTTTGTGGTCTTCATCGTTCTGGGAATAAGCCTATGTCTGACTTCATTCACTTCAAAAGATGACTCAGAAAAATTCATTCATGTATAGAGCCACAGTGTGTATATGTGATCAGTCATGGCATTGCCAGAAAAATGTGTGAAAATGAGAGGACTCTGGTGGCACACACAGTTAGTTCAATGAGGGGAACTCTCTGGATTTTAAATGGATGAAAGTTTTGAAGCAAGTGTCTTTGATAGTCAGGAATCGCCTGCCATGTACCTTGTGGGCTCTTGGACTTTGCTGGCCAAGTATTCATTTGATTGCACTCTAAACAACACACCTTAGAAAACAAAAAGTAGATGCTCAGAGTGGGGAGTTTTCTTGGTGCCGGGCTTCAGAAGCAAGTGAGCTGGAAGTATTTTGTAATAGAATTCCACAAGAAAATTAAATCAATTACTGGGTCTAATAAAGCTTTCAAGGTTTTTAATTAAACTAAGTTTTAATTAAAGCAGCAAGAGCCGGTGCTCGTTTGATGTTCTGCATCAGGCTCAGGAGGCTCGTGACTCCTTTTTGTAATTTACATGGGGCTGGATCAATCAGGGAGCCACAGAAATGTGAGGAGTGTGTCAATTTTACAGGATGAAATACTGTACATCAGTCCTGGGCCGCTAACAATTCATTGTTGAAAGAGCAATATAGATTGGGGTGACCTTTGCTGCCCTCAGCAAACCAAGACAAAACTCATCAGTCTGGGCAGTTACCAAGTAAAATTCATGTCCCCAGCAAAATACCTGGATTCAAATCACGTGGCTGATTTTATGGAGGAAGTTTAGGTAGCAGAGTGATAGGTGTCTTGAAACTACCACTGGCGGAGGAAAGATGGTCTTGTGGGGAAGCTACAGGACTCGGACTCTGGGCATCTGGATTCAATTCACTCACTGTGTGACCTTGCGCAAGTTGCTGACTCTCTCTGGACCTCAGTTCTGTAAAATGGGGATAATAATCATTCCTCTTCTCCATCCTTTGTCTGTCTCGTCTATTTAAATGGGGACAAGGACTGTCTCTTGTTACGTGTCTGTGCAGCGCCTTGCTCAAAGGAGGCCTGAAGGCAGTTGGCGCCTTTAGACACTACTGGAACAATAATGATAATAAATAAATTATTAATATAACGATGATAGATAGAGAGATGCGTGAATCCCATTTTTGGCCAGAACATAACATTGTTGAGTTGCTAGCTCCTACCGTCTTTGTCATTTATCTCCAGGGTTGGTGCTCTGTTCAAGACAGAATATGCCCAGTGGGAGAAGAAATAGGAGCACCAAGGAGTATGTTGTCAAACCCTTTCTCTGTTACCTGTTAATCTAATTTAGTGTATGCCACCCCTGCACAGCCTTTGAACTAAAACCCTAGCAGAATTCGTGTGCCTCTGATATACTGCACTTTATTATTAAAAAGCCCTCTTCTGAAAACTAGGCCTGTTAAGGGTAAATGAAAGATAAATCATAAGGACATATTTATAGAGAGAGGAGCACATTAGCGACACAGATCTGTGTTTCATATGTTGCTTATATATGGCAGGGAATGTAGATATGGGCCTAAACCAACCCCATGCCTTAACTTTGTGGGGGAGGAGGGACACATTTCAGAATCTGGCCCCCAGAATTTTCTGGCCTAGGCTCAGCTCTATAACGCACACTGGTCCAACTGGAGATATTCTTCCGCAGCTGGGAAGTGTCCGGCTCCTCAGGATCATAGTTACACTAGCACCCTCACATTTTCTCTGTTGGGCTCTCCATGCCTGTTCCCTGGAGACTGGGAAATCCTGACTCCCTCTCCATTTGCTTGTTTCCTCACTGGAAGGAACACCTGCTTCGTTGTTTCTCTGAAGAGATTCTGATGGCTCAAGTGTGAGAGAAAATCCAATCATCTGCAGCCCAGCCGCAGACAGGAAGCATACTTCCCTCATATGCAGCACGCCCGTAAGATTGCCATTGTTTCCTTCAGCTGGACTCAAGATGCATCCGAGGTCACTGGCTAGATTAAAATGCCCCGCAGCATCTGTAGCAGAGCAGATCATGGGACGGGACAAAGCCTTGGCTAGCCTTGATTATTAAAGCCTTAAAATAAGTCGGCTGTCTAACCGTCTCAATATGTGCCTCCTGGGCAGCACCTATGACTACATCTCAACCCTGCCTCCTTTCCCTGCCTGCTCTCGCTGCCATATTTCACAACAAGCAAGAAATGACGAGAGGCCATTCTTCCCAGGGAGCGTAGCCGTGATTTGGGAGTCTGAGCCGCTAGCAGAAGAGGTTTATGTTTTGAAATGGTGTTCTGTTCTGTGGGAGGAAAGTAACGCTGAGAACTGGGAAACCCGACGGTCCAATTTAATGTTACATTATCTGTTGTCAGGTATATTGTCATATGTGCTTAATTATTCATCCATTCTGTGTTGCAGCTCGTAATTTTGCTGCCTGCTATTAGATAAAACTACTCAGCTGGGAAGAAGTGTTGCCAGGACTCTGGGACTCTAGTCTCAGCTCCATCATTAATTTGCTGAGTTTGCTTCGGGCAAGCCACTTAACCTGTCTGTGCCTCAGTTTACCCCCAGTAACACAGAGATAACATCCTTTGTCTTATGAAGGTATTGTGTGGGGTTGATTAGTTATGAATAAATTCATTCCTCAAATACACACCCATAACTTCCACTGAAGCCAATAGAGACACAAGGTGGGTGAGGTAATATTTTGTATTGGAGCAACTTCTATTGGTGAGAGACACAAATTTTGGGAGATGTACTCCCAGACCTGAAGAAGAGCTCTGTGTGGCTCAAAAGCTTGTTTCTCTCACTAACAGAAGTTGGTCCAATAAAAGATATCATCTCACCCATCCTGTGTCTCTAATATCCCGGGACCGACAGCTACAACTACACTGCATGCATTGACATTCAGCAGCTCTGAGAAACAAGCCAAAAAAAGTGCCACAGGACGATAAGAGTGTTATTTTTTCTCTTTTGTTAAACATTCGGGGTTAGAGCCTAAGTGGGTTCCTAACCTAGTTCCATTGAAGTCAATAGAACTGTACCAATTTATCCCAGCCAAGGGTCTAGCCCAATAAGTAGAACTGATCCAAATATTTGTTGCTAGCAACTTATCTGTCACATTTGGCCCATTTTCTCTATTCTTAGAGTGGTGACAGACCAGTCATTATTCTCCCAAATTTGTGCATCAGTCATGTTTGTAACATTGGCAAAGAGACCTTTATACAAGCGGAAAAGGAAGGCCCTCACATGTGGACATCTGGTAAGTGGCCCCAGAATATTCTGTCTCTATTTTAGTCTTGTTTTGTGTACAATATGCACAAAACATGCTTTATTTCTTAAGGAGATAAGAATCTTTATGTAACCTATTTTCCCTTAACACTAAGTCCTTTGTCAGGATTAAAGAATCCTAAAACATCTGTACAGGCTTGGCTGGCAGATGTATGGAAAAAGCTGCCTAAAATAACACAGAATATTAACCTACTAAATGAGGTATTTAAAAATAATAATAAAATAACCATCTTGCATCTTTTGCTACAGCCTATTCCTGACACATCTACAATAATAAACTAAAAATCATAATCATTTGCTCTTATGTCTGAAGATCTCAAAGTGCTCTTACAAAACTAAGTGTTAGCCCCATTTTAGAACTAGTGAAACTGAAGCAGAGAGAGGTTAAGGGTCAGAATCTGGTGCCATTACTCTGCTTTAGCAGCATTATACTGCATGAGTAGTCCCCCCCATAAGAATCTGGCCCTTAGTGGCACGAAGGAACTGTCTGCAACTAAGACCCGGGTGTTTAGGAGCCCAGTTCTGTGTTCTGACTACTAGCCAACCCTGCCTCCCAGGCAATGGGTTAACTTCAGAGCTGGCATGAATGCAGCTTCATTGAAGTCACTGGAGTTCCTTCCAGCTGCTTATACCAAGTCTGAATTTTGCCCATTATCTGAAACTAGAGGGTTTTATACAATAAATTTCTCTGTATGACATTAAGTCGAGAGAAACAATTGACATAGAATGGGGTTGAAGGCTCGGAGGCCATTACAGTTTGCAATTTGAAGGCATATTAAAAATAGAGAGGGACTCCATCCAAACCCCGGATCAGGACAGCCCCAGATTCTGGGAAAGGTTTGATCCAGATCCGAGGCCCATCTCTGATTACAAGCGCCCTGTCCCTCACCAGAGCACGCGGATAGCTTGCTTTGAGTGCAGCAAAACACCACCATTTCCTCTGAATTCGTCTGGCTTGTATAAAAGAAGGTGAAACCTAACAAGGTCCATTAGGGAGGTTCTCCTATGCTGCTGTGATATGGAGAATGGATTGGTTTTAGGAAACCCCATGCTGAGCAGGGCATTCCTGAGACCAGCCAGCCCATCCAGACTTAATATGGACACAGTCTGGTGAGGCCAATGTCAAGGAAAGGAGGGTATGTTTTGTCAGCCTTGCTTCATTTCCATGCTGGCCATAGCTGTGGCCCTTTTCTCAGACTGGGTCAATAATAGGCCAGATCCTTAAAGCCATGCCCCCTGCAGGAGAGCACTGTTTGGAATGTAGTGCCCTCAAGAGATAGTTTGTTTCATAACCCTAGACTCCTGGTTTCCCTTTATTTGGATGCTATTATTTAATTGTATTCACCAGCACCTAAAGACCCCAGCTAGCCTCCATGTGTCCATGCACCTAGTGAGAGACAGTCTCTGCCCCAGACAGCTTACATTCTATATAGACAAGACAGACGATAGCAGGGAGAAAGCCCTTACGATTAGCTCCTATTGGGAACTGAGGGACAGAGACTAGATTAAGTGACTTCCCAAGCACATAAAGGAGGAGCTTGGAATTGAGTCCTGAACTCCAGAGTCCCAGTGCAGTGCTTTACCCACAAGACCCTCCTTCCTCTCACTCTAATAGAAGGAAGGACATGCCTTCATGTGAGCTTAATTGCAAGTTCTGAAGGAGTCCTGTGCTTTTGCAGCTGTCCATCAGGAGATTTAGTGGAACTGGTTTAAGAAGCAATGCATAACACCTCTAGACAGCAGCAACTTCATTTAAATTTATTCAATACTACTTAAAAATCAGTCCTTTGTATTAAAGGGATTGATTGACGGGGGCTTCTGATGTGTGGTAGGTTTGTGTAAATTGGAAGAATGAAGAACTTTTCCTTTAACCTGATTATTCTGAAAATGTAAAGTACTGGGCCCAGGATATTTCTCTCTTATTGTAAGATAAGATGTTGAGAGGATTCTTGAAATGGCAGACATTGTGCAAAGTATATATTGAAGGAGTTATATTAACTGGTTGTTCAATTCACTTCATTTGGAGAGCATCCGGTTACTCATTTGAAACATGATAAACTCCCCAATAACAATAATACTTTGCTTATATAGAACTTAGACACTTATACAGAACTTTTCATCCAGGGAATTCAAAGCACTTTCACAAACAAGGACACAAAGTTAATCAGTCCCAGACTTGGGACTATGCAACCCAGGAGTCCTGACTTTCAGTCCCCTGCTCTGGTTACCAGACCGTATTGCTTCTCAGTTTAGGGACTTGAATATTTTACATTTTAAATGTAAGGCACTGCACAATATCAACACATGCAGCTGTGACATCCTTTTTCCTATCAGAGTTTTGTCTATCTCTCTGAGCCAAGGAGAAACTTCTCAGACTTTTCATCTCTGGTCTTTCTCTCAAAGTGCTCTTACATCTACCCTGTAATAATATCTAGCTCTTTTCATGCCTAGATCTCACAAAGGAAGGTTCAATTGTCCCCACTGTACAGATGGGGAAACAGGATGTAGTGGTTTGTCCAATGTTACCAAGTCACCAGTAAAACCAGACCTAGAAGTGAGTCCTCCTGTATCCCAAGCTGGTACCCTATCCGTTGGACCACACTGGCACTCTAGCGCTGTTATAAAAAGAGACTTCAGTAACATTCATTAGCTTATCCCGTTTCTCAATGTAAAACTTGTTGTCTGGAGAAAATGGTGGGTCTGAAAGACTCCTACTTTCTCCCACAGGAAAATCTCACCTTCCCCACCACCAACAATATAGCATCTCTGCATGCTGGAATGGCCACAGAGTTATAAATAGAATGCATCAGTCCTCTGCTCTACAATAGTGGGTTGGATTTCCCGTGATAGTTTGTGCACTGAAGAAGATGTGATGTCTTTACTGCTTGACTCATTGGTTGGCCCCAGAAGGTCAGGGAACCCCCAGACAGCCCTGTAATGTATTGCAACTGATGTATAACATGAGTTACATTTTTCAAGATGGAAAGCACTACATAAATGCTAAACAGCATTAACTATGATTATTAAACCTAGGAGTCAAGCTTGCTTTGATGGGGTCTGCATATACCTTATACAATAATGTTTATTGTCTCAGTTCTGCTGTATTCCCCTATTTTGTAAACCTGACGCCCACTTGTTAATGGCTCATGTAAGGAAATAACTTGTATTGATCACAACGCTGTTTGTCTTTCATTTCAAAAAAGATTAAAAAGCATATTTTAAAAAGTGTATTTGCTTAAAAGGAAGCAGTCTTTCTTTTTTAATATCACAAGCTCTCTGGAGAATGGGGGGAAATATTACCTATCTCACAGAGGTGTTGAGGAACACCTTGAGGAAGTCATTGAACCGCTCTGTGCCTCAGGTTCCCTTTCTATAAAATGATACCTATCTACCTTATGGGTGGGTCGCAAGGCTAGATTAATTAAAGTTTTAAAGAGCTTGGAGATCCTCATGTGGAACATGCTAAGGAAGGGGAAATGCTGTTATTGTTCTATCCCGTTTGTTCTAGTACATATGTACACATGCTGACACAGTTATTGTGGACAATTAGAAGAAAAGTCTCTTCCCCGCCCATGTTCTCTAGTGCCCCTTGTGCCATCCCAGTGCAAGGAAGAATCTAGCACCAACACACCCACTTGGGTCTCGTCTACGCTGAGGATTTCAACCGTCCATGACAAGGCCCCTGGCCTAGCTGCCCCCAGTGCCAGCCACTAGTGTAGTTAGGGTAAAACAATATGAACTGCAATTTGCATGAATGGAGCTTATTCCTGCCAGAAACTAGGGTAAACTGCACCAAATGCATCTGACGCAGTGGGTATTCACCCATGAAAGCTTATGCTCCAATACGTCTGTTAGTCTATAAGGTGCCACAGGATTCTTTGCCGCTTTTACAGATCCAGACTAACACGGCTACCTCTCTGATACCTGCACCAAATAGTGACTTATAGCAGCATGGTCTGTTTACTCTAGGGTTTGCACCATTACAGCTGACCCAGTGGCTGGCCATCAACAGCTGGAATTGGGTCAAATCCCCTGGGTAGACAAGGATTTAGATTGATCAGGTTTGGGGTTTTTTTTGCCACCATCTGGATTCTATACCCATAAAC